>NC_139486.1:61740151-62041184 GCF_008360975.1 Lichenostomus cassidix
CATTCCCCACACAACCATCCCATTCCCCACCAGCCCACAGAGGGAAATCCCAAGGCCAACCCCAGCAAAGGCAATCAGTGTGTAGGGAAAGCTTGAGCATTGATCTGGGAGATATTCCTCCGAGTCCACAGATCCATTCTGGTTGAAGTTTGTTGTGCTAGTCTCCTCCATGGTGAATGATCCTGTTCCCAGTGTTTGTCTTCTCCTTTTCCCACCACTTGCTAGGGAGAGATTAGGAACCAGAGGGAAATAAGGTCCATCAGCATTCCCAGCACTTCCCATCTGCTCACACAGCCCCACAGCAGCCCCAGGAATAACCCCCACCCCTGCAGTGCCCAGGACAAGGACAGGAGACATCTGCCACTACTCCATCCCTGGACTCCTACCTCCTGTAGGAACAGCACTGTCACAGGAGCCCCAGGAGAAAGGATTTGGGGATGGCTGCTGGGACCACTGGCTCTGCTTCAGCCTCATCCCTCATGCCTGGGGTGCAGCCCTTAGCCCAGAGATCACATCCCATGGTCAGAGCCTCCCCTCACAATCTCACCACATCAGTGACAGCTTCCCCTCACATGTCCCAGGGACAGAGATCTTGCCAGGAGAAGGTGGCCATTTCATCCCCTTCCTCTCCTCACCCTAGTTCTTCATGAGGAGCTGCTGATCTGTAATGATCCTATTAATTCAGACACTCAAATTCTATAATTTTAAACACCATTTACTGGGTCTAAAACAATGAAGAAGGAGAGTACAGCACAGATAGTGTTATGTCCCTTCAGATGCTGTGAATCCTGGCTCAAAATACTCCTCTGGTGAGGGAAGATCCTGTCCATGGAAAGCCTGCTCCACTATGGTCCTTTCAGCTTTTACAGGGTTTTCTGAACCCCTCAGAAATGCCAGACCTCATTGTGAACCCAGTCCCTGCCCCTTGGGTGCCAACAGAGCCCCTGAGCAGCAGCCATGAGGACAAGCACTGGCCTTGTGTCCACTTGCTGTGGGAAATCACCAGTGCCCAGACACAGGACTGCACGAGGGCTTTGCCCACAGCCTCTCATCACATCCCATCTAACCACAATCAGCAGCCCAATTACCCCTGCTGAGCATGTGTCTCCTCTGAGATTAGGTTTGTGGGGTACATGGTGCTGCCAGTGTGCTCTTATCTCCAAGTGGTTCCTGCCACACAACCTCAGCCTTTCACAGCACAGGGACTGGCATTTTGTTGCTTATTTTCTGCCCTTCTTTCATGCATTTTTCATCTCCTCTGGAGTTGTATCCTGTGCTTGTCATCCCCAAGAATGATGTGCTCCAAAGATATCCTTGTTAATGCACAAGGTCCATGGTCTCTCCAGGGTGTCCACCCGGGAGCTGCAGGATTTGGAGCAAGAGGAAGGCTTGAAACAAGGAGAGAACACAAGTTCAAGGTCCATCCCTGAGAGACAGATGGAGAAAGGTGCAGCTCCTGGAAGTGTCTCTCAGGAAGGAAGTTGGGAGAAGTCTCTGAGCGCCAGATACATGTCACTAGAGGCACTGAGCAACTTGTGCTGTTGCAGGTCTGAACATCAGGGATTTCTCACTCTTGGAGGTCTCTCTCATCTCTCTCACCTCTCTGCCATCCTCTATCCCTGGGAAGGATTTATGTCCCCTCCTGTGTTGATGGATCCCCACCATCCATCACCACACAGTGAAAGCCAGAAGCCCCTCACATGGTGGGACAACAGCAGAGAATGGCAGGAAGACAGGAAGGGGATGAAATGGCCACCTCCTCCTGACAAGATCTCTGTCCCTGGGACATGTGAGGGGAAGCTGTCACTGATGTGGTGAGATTGTGAGGGGAGGCTCTGACCATGGGATGTGATCTCTGGGCTAAGGGCTGCACACCAGGCACAAGGGATGAGGCTGAAGCAGAGCCTGTGGTCCCAGCAGCCACCACCAGATCCTTTTCCCCTGGGGTTCCTGTGACAGCGCTGTTCCTACAGGAGGTAAGAGTCCAGGGATGGAGTAGTGGGTGATGCCTCCTTTCTAGGGACAGGACTAGACAGGGTGGGAGTTTGTCCTGGGCACTGCAGGGGTGGGGGTTATTCCTGGGGCTGGTGTGGGGCTGTGTGAGCAGATGGGAAGTGCTGGGAATGCTGATGGCCCTTATTTCCCTCTGGTTCCCCATCTCTCCCTAGAAGGTAGTGGAAGAAAGAGAAGGCTGCCACTGGGAACAGGATCATTCACCATGGAGGAGACCAGCACAACAAACTTCACCCTGAATGATACGATTTATGGAGCTCTGTACTGGGAGGAATTTATAACACGTGAATGCTCAAGCATTCCATATACACTGATTGCCTTTGCTGGGGTTTGCCTGGGAATTTCCCTCTGTGGGCTGGTGGGGAATGGGATGGTCATGTGGTTCCTGGGCTTCCACATGAAGAAGAACCCTTTCACTGTCAACATCCTAAATCTGGCTGTAGCTGACTTCTGCCTGCTCCTCCTGTTGCTCCTGCTTATACTGGCTTTTATGACTGTAGCAATATTTTGCACAACTTTGTTTCATTTTATTGATCACTATATGCAGTAGTGCAGAACCTGAAAGCAGCTCTCCCCTGCTGTGGGGGGAGGGCTGCCCCAGAACCGGAACACGCAGGATGGTCATTCCATGGCCACGAGCTGTGGGGCTGGTCAGACGCGGTTCTTGTAGAAGCGTCACAGGTTTAGAAAGGCAGCTGTTTGGTTCCTGGTCTCCATGGTGTTTTTATTGAGGAAAACAGGGGAGGAGTGGGGAGACTGGGGAAGGGGAAGGGAAGGCGAGGGAGGGTACAGGTTCCATACGAGCCCAGAACCGAAGAGGCCCGTTCCGGCTCTGGCTGGGGTTTTTATCTCTAGGGATGGGAGGCGGTCCTGACTCACATCCAGTCAGAAGGGGTCAGGGGGGCGGGGTCAGGGACAGGAAGGACACACGTTACAACAACTATAGGTATTTTGTGAGTGTCCTTGGGTTCCCATGCCACCTGTTTGACCTGAGCAGCCTTGGGCTGCTGACAGCCCTCAGCATGGAGCGCTGTGTCTCCATCCTCTGCCCCATCTGGTATCGCTGTCACCGCCCCCGGCACCTCTCGGGTGTCATCAGTGGGTCCCTCTGGGTTCTCATCGGGGCTTTTGTGTCCTCCTTCTATGTCACCTACACCTTTACTGAAGACTCTGCGACCATCCTTGCAGGTGTAGCCCTCGCCATTGCCGTGGTTTTTTCCCTCATGATGTTGGTTTCCAACCTGCTCCTGTTCCTCAAACTCCGCTGTGGCTCCCAGAGGAGACACCCAGGGAAACTCTTTGTTGTCATCCTGCTCAACGTCCTGCTCTTCTTCACCTGCGGCATCCCTTTCTGTGTGGAGGTTTTCCTCTATCTTCCTGATTCTGGCGAGCTATTCCCTGAAAACACCTCCTAGCTGCTGGCATTGCTGAACAGCAGCCTCAACCCTGTGATTTATGTGCTGGTGGGGAGCTGGCGGCGGCGTCGCTTCCATCGCTCCGTCAAAGTCGCTCTGCGGAGGGTGTTTGAGGAGAAAGCCAGGAGTGAGGAGGGCAGCCATGGCCCTGGGGACACTGCTGTGGTGGAGGTGACAGCTCTGTGAGGCACTGCTGGACACGAGGCACCTGGAGATGTGCCACCTCAAAGATACCCACAAATATGAGACCATGGGGGCACATGGCTCTGAGCTCAGTCCTGTTCCTGTATTCCCTATGAATGACCCTCATTGCCTCAGCCCCAGGGAATAAACTCCATCTCCTTTGGCTCAGCAGATGAGTTTCATGGGGTTTTGAGAGCTCTCCTGCCTGGACAGAGTGTGACAGGTTAAGCCTTTGGGACACATCCAGCGTGGGGCGGCAGTGATTTCCCAAATCTCTGCAGGGCTGGGGCCTCTAGATGGCAGGAGAAAGGTAAGGATCTCACGGAGCATCCTTCCCATTCTGTCTGACAGAGCCAGCCCTGCACTCCCTGCTGATGGGAAGAGACCAAACTGACCCCAGGCAGGGCTGCAGAGCTAAGGGAGGGACAGCAACATTCTCTTACTCTTTAAGTGGGAATTTGTCACATTCTTTCATTCCAGAATTAAATCATTCTGGATAAAGTGCAGGGACGATGGTGAATTCCACAGAATTCTGGTGCCTTTGACCAAAAAGAGCTTGAAATGTGGAAATTCACATCACCAGATGCTTGGGCCATTTAATTGTACAGAAATCAGGGGGTTATGCTGCTGTTCTGCAGAATGAGGCCATCCCCTGGTTCCACAGCATCAATGTCCAAGGAAGCCTTTCACCACCTCCATCCTGAACCTGGCCATTCCCAGGAGGAGCTGAACAGCAACTCTGCACAGCAGCTTCAGCCAAAATCCAGGTTATACTAATCTTTTTCACTTTGTTATGAAACCTGAATTAGATTTAGATGTATTACTTTTGGGTTTTTACCATGTGATAATGCTGACCCCAAATCTGTTCAATAAACAATATCTGGCCTTTGCTGCAGAGCATGTCCCTGATGAACAGTGTCCAAAAATTGCTCATTTCCTTAGTTTTTCCCACCCTAAAGCCTCTGCCATGTGTGAAGAGGGCAGGTTCCTGTCTCATACCAGAGCTCTTCCTATGGCACGTGCCTGCAATGTTTGGAATGATGTTGACAGTGCCAAGAGCTCCTCATCCCTCCTGAGAGAGATATGGGCAGCAGACACATCTCTTACTCGGGGGAAGTTCTCCCCCCTTTTCCCACTGCCTCAAATCCAGGGGAAAGCAATGTGCCACTGCTTCTGGAAAGGGAAGTGAAAGCCTTGGCTGGTGAGTCATGCTTTGGAGACACACAATGCGGTTGAATATCTAAGAATCATTTATTCACAGAGTTGTTGATAATTAACAGAATACAGTGACTTCCACATCTCAGAGTGTTTTCTCTCCCTGTCTCTTGTTTTCCTACCCATTGGAAAGTAGAAACTTCCCAAGGTAAAACTTCTTCTCCGGGAAAGAACAACTCAGCCAGGGAATTTCTCCCAAGGCAAGTGCAGAAGGACCATTGTCCTTCCACATACTTTCTCTACTCCCAAGCACCTTCCTTGTCTCCAGTGTCACCTAGGCCACTCCCTATGTGAGTTTCCTGTTTTCCATGGAATCATGGAATGGTTTAGGTTGGAAGGATCCTTAAAGACCTTCCTTCTCCAACTCACAACACAGCCCACAGCCCCAAACTCAGTGTGCATTTCAGGGAAAGTCTTCCAGAGGCAATCTCAAACACCTGCCCACTTGCCTGGGCAACAAAGCTCAATGTGAAGTCTCCTCATGATCTTCCCATGTGTCAGGACCTGCTTGAGGTGGACAGGAATCACCCAGGAATTGTTCTGCACTGCTGTGCCAAGATTTCTTATCCACCTGCATGCTGTTTTTAAGCAAACACACCAAGAAAATCCACTTGCAAAAGGTCTGATTCTTGGTGACTCAATTTTATTATTCCACAGGGGAGGGAAGCTCATTTCTGAGGCAGAGAAAGCTCAGACCTGTTGAATAGGAAAGATTCAAAGCAAAGATTTCAAAGCAAAAGCTTTCGAGGGTTTCCCTGCCCATGGAGAAAGGGTTAGAATGTGATGATCTGTAAGTTTCCTTCCAACCCAAACCTTCCCATGATGATTCCTCACATCATCCAGAATTCACCCCAGGCAAGAGTTCCCCTGCTGCACACAGCACCAGCCTGACAGAGCTCCGGGGGCATTTGGACAGCACTCTCAGGCACAGGGAGGGATTGTTGGGATGGCCAGGATGGTGCAGGGCCAGGAGCTGAACTCTGTGATCCTCGTGAGTCCCTTCAAACACAGGATGTTTTATGATTCTATTTCACAGTGATTCTATTTCATGAGGATTCCACTTTATGATGATTCCACTGTGTTGTCCCTATTCTGGAGCTCTGGCACATCCTCAAAAGCCCTCTGGAAGGCAACTCTAACAGAGTTAGAGTTGAATTCCTTTGCACAGATCCCAGCCAGGAAGTAAATCAGAGGGTGGGCACTGCTGTTGGCACAGGCGAGCAGGACAGAGGTGCTGAGGGCAAAGACAGAGAGGTCAAAGGCTCTCAGCAAGAGCCAGAACCCAAAATCAGCAGTGAAGAAGGGAAAGAAGGTGACAGGCAGCAGGACCAGGGCACAGAGCTTCCGTGGGGGCTGTTTCCATGAGCAGCACAGGAGCCTGGCCAGCAGGGCTAGAGCAGAACAGATCAGGGTGAGCACTGAGAAGAGGTAGCTCAGCACCAAGGCCACCAGCACCAAAGGGCAGAAATAGGGGGTGACGGTGAGCAGGAAGGAGAGGAGCCAGAGCAGAGCACACAGGAGCACCGGGAAGCGCTGGGAGCGGTGGCAGGGCCAGCAGGACACAGGGAGGACAAAGAGAGCTGTCCCAGCACTGAGGGCTGTCAGAGAGTAGACCCGGGCAGTGAAAGAGAAGAGGATGGTGACGTTCAGCCCGGCTGTCACACCCCGTGAGCCCAGCTGGTGGCAGAAGCTCTCTGGGACATAAAATATCCCCAGGGCGATGGTGATGAAGAGCAGGAAGGTGAAGTCAGCGATGGCCAGGCTGAGGATGCAGATGGTGATGGGTTCCTGTGGGTGCGGAAGCCGAGGAGCCAGAGGACAGCCCCGTTCCCCACCATTGCACACAGGCACAGGAGCAGCGTGACAGGGACTCTGCTGGAGTGGCTGTTGTCACACTCAGTGCAGCTGGAGTGCTTGTCCTCATTCCAGCTCCCGTTGGAGACTTTCCCACCGGGCTGGCTCCAGCAGGGAGGGCTGTCTGTCTGTCTGTGTGGCAGGGGACAATGTGCTCATTGTGACACCTCTGCTGCTTCTCCTTCCCCTCACACAGCTGGAGGGGTGACAAACACACACACTTTACCAACACTGCTGTCCCTCACACGTGGCTTTTCCCATCTTTTCCCACCCCCAGCTTCCATGTGGAGCAGTACAGGGAGAGGCAAGGGACAGGACAGATTGCTAGCAGGATGTGGGAGATGGGTATGACTGCCTGGCACAAAAGCCAGGGAGATACCTCCTTCCTGGCTTTGATCAGGACAGAGCTGGAGGAGGAAAACAGTTGGAGAATTAAAGGATTGGCTGTGGAGATATCAGAGCAAGTGTCATTGTGGTGGATCTGACCTGAATTCTCAGGTGTCACTTGATATCACTGAGCTCCTGGATTCCTTCAGCAGGACTCTCGTTTCAATATTCCCCCCTTTCCCCAAAATATTTAGTGCTTTAATACCCTACAGACCAATATTCCCCTGCCAAAATCAGTCAGCATGCCCCACCTCAATGAGGGGGACATTGGTTACATTGAAAGAGAAGAGTCTGACCTTTACTTTCACAGCCTGGAGAATTTTACTGGAGCAGACACACTGTGGGTTCACATTGCCTCACACACACCAGCTGCTGTCCCTGGGTCAGGATCTTCAAGAGCTTCCCTGGAATGCTCATTTGGGAAAGGGGAGAGAAGTCTGCTGGGTGAGCCTGGGCAGTGTCCAGGGAGGGGTCTGTCCCAGGCCCCCTTTTGTCCCTGCTGGATCATGTTCTCCAGGGCTCTCACAAACAGGGAACTATTTCAGAGCCCTTGCTGGGATCAGAGCTCTGCTTCTAATCTGCTCTTGACTTTGTCCAGGAAATGAGTAACAGGAGAGAGCCTCAGCAATGAGACCTGTGGGAAAGCAGTTTGTCTCTGTGTCAAGTTCCTCTTTCATTTTAAAGCAACCCCAATCCTGAAATCTTGTCTTCTGAACTGCCTGAACTTGCCCCCTCTCCTTCTTGGGGTGAATCCCTAGGACCCTGCACTACAAAATTTGATTCCTGGTTCAAATGTTGTTTTGCTACTTGTATACCACAACTTCAATATTATGTGACTTTAACCATTCAGTTTCCAAGAGTATTCATGCAGTAAGGAATTTTGTGTGTGAGCTGGAGCACAGGCATACAGTGGAGAGATGTTTAACATTTCAGAAATGTCATTTTTTTCTGAGAAGAGGTGAATCAATGCTGCTCTCTTTGCTTTAACCATTAGAAAGTTAGAGGTTTCATTCGACTCATCTTCTACACTCCCTTGGGAGTCAGACAGCAGCCTACAATGAATTCCACAGAATTCCTAGAAAGCTGAAATGAGATGATTCCTACCCAGACTGATATGTGTCTGGGAGCTGGGATGCTCCTGCTGGAATCTGGTGTGTGTGGAGACCCTGGGAGCAGAACTGCCTCCGCTCTTCCTCGCTGACACTGTGTTTGTGTCCCCAGCTATGGAATCTCACATCCCCTCACTGGGCCACTCCTTTCCAGTGCAAACAGTTCATGATCCATGAGCTAAAGGGGCTCCAGGAGAGCTGGAGAGGGACTTTGGACAAGGGCCTGGAGGGACAGGACAAGGGGGAATGGCTTCCCAATGACAGACGGAGGGTTCAGATGTGGTATTAGGGAGAAATCCTTCCCTGTGAGGGTGCTGAGGCACAGGTTGTCCAGAGAAGCTGTGGCTGCCCCAGGATCCCTGGAAGTGTCCAAGGCCAGGTTGATTGGCATTTGGAGCAACCTGGACTTTTGGAAGGTGTTGCTGCTGGTGAAGGGGTGGGATCAGTAAAAACAACCACAAGTGCTCACAGGACTGAGGAGGAGGATGAGCTCCGGGGAAGGGCTGATAGGGGGATAACAGCACTCCAAAATCTGATCTCTTATAAATTTTATTGCATCATTAAGGGGATTGGCAGTAATTAATGTGAGGTCTAACTGCTGATAACCTGTCTGCAAGCAACTCTTTGCTGTCTTTCCATTGGACAGAGTGTGCCTACAGCAGAATGACAAAAAAGGGGAATTCTTGTCTCAGTTGTGCTCCTCTGAGTCCAGGGAAGGTTTTGGCAATGGTCCCAGAGCACTTCCCAAAAAGGGAGTTGTTTCTGAGAAGCACCAAGCTGCCTCTCCAGCACTGCCTGCACAGCAAGCATTCCAGTGCCACCAGCACCACCAGCATCCATCTGCTGCTGGAGGGACCATGACCCCTCAGGGAAGAGAAACGAGGAATAGTAGAAACCTGTAGGGAGACGAAAGGGACAGCAGCTGGAGAATGGGTCATTCTGCAGGGAAGGAGTGTTTCTAATCAACAGGAAATGAAGAGCCATTCACACAGATCCGGTGGAGCTTTTCAAAAAAGCCACTTCCTTTGCAGCAAAAAAAAAAAAAAAAAAAAAGGAAGTGAAACTCTTACGTAGCCAAAGCTGAAGTTTCCAACTCCCCTGTGACTCCACCCAGTCTTGGGAAGCAAAACTGCGACAGGGCACAGAGAGGAGCCAGTGGGACAGGAGTGGGGACCTCCTGGGGATCTGGGCACTTTCTCCTTCATGTTACTGACCTGGGAGGATCTGCATTAGGATATGGATCCAAAAGGAGCAAAAGATGCTGGGAACTGCCACTGATCTGTACAGACACCCTTTGTCTGCTGCTGACCCACACTCAACAGGTCAGTGCAATGTTTGCCTTCCTCCCTACCCCACCTGCCTCTCCTCCAGCAGCTGCTCTGTTCCTGCCACCCTCTCCCAGTGACAGCAGTGTCCTCCCCAGCTCCTCCCTCCTCTGCCCTGAGCTTCCCTTCTGTATCTTGGTATTGAAATCAGATGGAAAAAACTTTTTAACACAATGGAACACATTAGGAAGTGGGAATTCTTTATCTGTGCAGTTCGTATGGAAGGATCTCTCCTTTTTCTGTGTGTGAAGAGACTTTTCAAGAGGGCTTTTATCCATTATAACCATTCAAAATCATAAAAACTTGTTTCTTTTCTAATACATAAGCATCACTTTCCTAGAACTATTTTCCATGCATCCACCTGCTCCTGGGAGTCCTTTAATGATCCTGCAGGTTCATTAAGAGAGGTCTCTGGTGGTTGTATTCACTGAATGCTGTGATATTAAAGGTGACCTTGCCTTGAACTTTTCCTTTGGCCATGTGCTGTTGCTTCTTGTTACAAAACTTTTCCCAAAACCGCTGGAGGCCTCCTTATCTGCTTCTCCACTGGTTCCGGACATGCAGAACCAGTTCTCTGTCCATGCTCCTTTGCATCCTTTTATCTTTTTGTCCAGCTGGTCTTTCAGCAGCTTCAGGGAAGATGAAAATTTTTATTCTCTGTGTTCTTTATCATTCTCCTGCCAAACAACCTAACCCTCCCACCTCCCTCTCCCACCCCACTATTTCCAATGCCCTCCTCCCCTTCACATCTCACTTCTCTCCACTGAATCCTTCCCACTGCAGGGAGCTGCTGAGGAGCTGCATGGTCCATCCCAGGATTCTCCAAGCAGTGACTCCCCATCCACTCTGACCACAGCCAGGGGCCACATCCCACTGCCTGCCCAGCATCCATCCATGGAGGTGAGCACTGTCACCCCCTCTCCGGCCTCACCCACTGAAGGAGATGATCCATGTGAGATAAATACGTCCGACGTGGCCATACACAGTGTCACACTGCTCATCTGCCTTTGTGGACTGGCTGGGAATGGGGCTGTCCTCTGGCTCCTCAGACTGAAACGCACTAGTGTCATCATCTTTGCCCTGGCTGCCTTTGATTTCCTCTTCCTCCTCTTCGCAGTCCCCACTGCTCTGCTCTTCCTGGTGGAGGATGTGTCCTGCTCCATTATCATGCCTCTGGTGTACTTGAGGTTCCTTTTACCGTTGTCGTTGTTCTCCTGCTACTGTGGGCTGTGGCTGCTGACAGACCCCAGCATGGTGATGGGCATGTCTAAGTTCTGCCAGCCCTGCTGCCACCTTCCCGAGCGCCTGGTGTGGGGGATAGTCTCTGTCCAATCCTGTGCCTTCTTAGCTCTCATCATTGTCATCGCCATGGTGACTTTCCTGTGCCCATCACAGAAACAAGAGCAATGTCGGGTGGCTCTCATCTCCATGTTCACCATCATCCTGCTCCTCTTTGCTGCACCCAACATCATTTCCAGATCGACTGACTTCATTAAGGCCAAATGTGGCTCCCAGCAGCAGCAACTCAAGAAGCGTGACATTGTTATCTTCCTCACTGTGCTCCTCACTCTCCCTCTCAGCCTCGTGAATTTCCTGCAGCAGCTTGGCTACATTGTTGTGTCCTCCCAGGTTTTTTTCCTGCTCAACTGCATCAACAGCACCAGCAAACCCTTCATCTACTTCCTGGTGGGGAGGTGTTGGAGGAATTGCTCCATGGGGTCCCTAAGGGAATACTTCAAGAGGGTTTTTGAAGAGACAGAAGACAACTCTGCCAACTAAAAAGATGCCACCACAGACACGGTGGTCTGAGCCTGTTGATCCTTCCCACTGCCCAGCTGAGAGACCCTGGGACAGAGGCGGAGGGTTTCCTTGAGCCAGCTGATTAATAAATATCCACAGCATCTCCCTCCCACACTCTATTCCTGCAGAAGAAGCAAGCAGGGGCATGTGGGAGGGATGCTCCACAGGGAGCACATTGCAGCATGGCTTTCCTCCTCCCTCCCAGGTCCTAGAACATTTTCCCCCCAAAGGGATTGTGCCCCACATGGCTGTGATCCCAAAATCCCCCTGGCACCTGGTTCCTGCATCCCACTGCAGTGTGATATCAATAAACAGCATCCTGAACCCTGAGCTGCCTTCACCCCGTCTGCCAGTGCTTGCTGCCTTCCTCTGGCTCCTGCTGCCAGCTGGGAATGGGGGTGGAGGGAGGGAGGGAGGGGACACAGGCATGGCTTGTGCTCCCTGCAGCAAACATGATCCCGAGTGCCCAGAGCTGGGATGGCAGCGGCACAGCCGGCATGGGCAGGATGGCCCAGGGGCTCAGCATTCCCTTCCCAGCTGCTCTCTGAGCGGCACAGCAAAAAACTTCCCCAATGTATTTTATTTTTAGTGTTGTGAGCCAGGGGCAAAGAACACCTTTCCTTCAGAAATTTTTCCTCTCCCATTGTTTTGGCCTCTCCCACAGCAAGCTCAGATGATGCAGCTGCAAAGGGAGGGAGATTCTGTGCTCCTCAGCACAGCCACCACCTTCCAGGAGCCGGGTGACACCTCTGTTTGTCACCACAGGCTCCACAGGGCATCATACATCTCCCTGTCACTTCACTGAGATCACTGGGCTGGGGGTGTTCAGCCTGGAGAAGGGAAGGCTTCAGAGAGACCTTAGAGCCCCATCTGGTGCCTACAGGGGCTCCAGGAACTGGAGAGGCACTTTGGACAATGGCCTGCAGTGATGGGAATAGGGGAAATGGCTTCATACTGCCAGAGAACAGGGTTAGATGGAATATTGGGAAGGAATTCTTTTCTGTGAGGGTGCTGAGGCCCTGGCACAGGATCCCAGAGATGCTCTGCCTGCCCTAGGGTCCCTGGCAGTGTTCCAAGCCAGGGTGGATGAGGTTTGGAGCAATCTGGTCTAGGGGAAGGTCTTGCTGCAGGCAAAGGGGTGGTAAAAACAACCACAAGAGATCCCCAGACTTAGGAGGAGGAGGAGGAGCTGCTGGGGCAGGGCTGGAAAGGGGAACACAACATCCAAAATCTGGTGTCTAATACCTTCCATTGCATCATTAAGGACATTAGCAGTAACTAATGTTGGCTCTAAGTGCTGATAACCTGGCTGCAAGGAACTCTTTGCTGCCCTTCCCTTGGGCTGTTAGAGTCTACATTACAGAGGAAAAATGGTAATTCTTGGGTCAGTTGTGCTTTCTTGAGCCCAGGGGATGTTTCAGTGCGGCGGCTACTTCTGAAGTCATGACTAGAAGTGCTTTAAATGCCACAGGAAAGTTCATTCAGTGGGGAGAAGGGCTGTTTTGAGCAACACAGGAGATGAATTTGGGCTTCTGGAAGTCGACTCAGGCGAGGGGACGAGATGAGGTCTCTTCAGCTTTATTTGGGGTTACATAGGGGATAGGAGAGTTTGGAGAGACATCTGAAGAGCCCAGAACAAAGGCTCTACAACAGGTTATAAGGGTACATAACTGGGTGGGTTTACAAGTTTTCAGAACAAATAGAAAAGTGAATACAAGTAATTTACAGTCTAAATTTACCAATGTCTAACACTGAGATATGCAGGCGTCGAGTGGTTGGGGAGAGATAACGGTCCATACTATCTGTAATACTTTTCTGGGAGGTTGCTGGGATAATCCATTTCTTCTTCACTTTCTTCTGGCACTTCTCCCATTTCATCCCAATCCTCCACATTCTCAAGGGCACTGAGCTCTATCTCAGCTGCTTGGGCCACAACATCTCCCCGTTTGTTTTCAAATAAAAAGGATAAAACTGCTTTTACAATGATAGATTTACATACACACAAACAGCAAAGAACAAACGTGACAATGAGAACAACTGACACCAAGGTTTTCACGAGAGAGGTAAGCTATCCGGACAGGCTCCATTCTTGGAACAGCTTCCCCCACTAAGTCTCTGTTTCCTGTTTCAGATTTTTGATTTGTGATTGGATGGTGTGAATCTTTCTAGAAATGCTTTCCCCATGTAGGGAAAAGTTAAAACAGCACATTCCTGCAAATTCTTCACAGCCGTGGTCATGGAGGAGCAGAAGATAATCTATCGCAGCTCTGTTTTGGAGGGTGGCATGTTTTAAAGTTTCTTCATCTGCAAGGAGTTCGCTTAGGGCTTCAGAGGTTGCTTTTGCATTTTTCCCTATCTAACATTCTATACGATCAATTTCTCCAAGGTTGTGGTAAATGGCTGTCTACGGTAGAAAAATAGTTGCAGCTAATTTTTTGCTTTTGGGCTAGGTTGTGATTTTACTATTACATTTTTCCAAGTCCAATTGTGCTACTCCTTGATCTCTTTTTTGACGTTTGAATTGGGCAGATTTCCCAGTCAAAGATGTTGGTTTTTGACTGGGAAGGACTGAATTTTTGGAGGAAGAAAGCCAATCCATTAACTGTTGTTTGTCTGGTGTAAATGTCGCCAATCTACCGAGTGTACATGGGCCTCCTCGTGGATGAGCAGGGATTCCTGCCCAGGCATGGTTGCCGCAAATCAAAAAGAGGCCTTTTGGCAATTGTTTGTGTTGTTCGGGTCCCACTGATCCATGAATTGCTGTGGTCACACACCAATCTCCCGGGGAATATTTTTTGTCTACAGGGATGAGTGAATATTTTATTTTTTCTGGAGCAATGAATGAGACACATTGATCTGCACGGGCTGACCCATGCAGTTCAAGTTCTTGTGGTTCTGCTTTCAGAGGTGGCAACTCTGTGACAAAATTGTCCCAGGCAGCTGCCGAATCCCAGTGGTTATTTACTAATTTGTCTATAAAGGAAATTCTCTCAGTTTCAGTGGGATTCCCAACAAACAGGACTGGATAGGATCTTCTGCTCTGTCCATGCCTAGACACAAACCTTTTTGTCCCAGAGACTCGGCGAGAGATCGCCAAACGTTAGCTTTTGGTTGGGGTACTATGAATGTTTCAGTTGCAACCATAGAATCCAGGATGATGATGATCTGCAGGAGTCCCTTCATCGTGAAACCTACAAAACAAACATGATTAAACAAAAATAACATTTATAAACTTCAAAGGGTCTTCCCAATACTGAAGAATTTTTGGTTTCGGGAAGTCAAAATTTGCTAGGGAATATATGTATGATTCAAGAGGTATTTTAACTAAAGGGGGATCTTTGAGTCTGATTTGTTTCTGTTGTTTCCAGTTGAGGATTGAAAGTCGTTCCCAACTGGGTTTGAATTTTTGTTTTGGTTTCGCGAAATTCACTCGAGGGGGATGAAGTTTGAAATCTTCAGCTGTGTATGGCTTGACACATTTTGCTGGAACCCACCTGGGCCCGGTAGGCGTGGATACGCACGCGTAACCACATCCCCAGGTTACCAGGGGAAATGGTCTTTCAATGTTTAAAGTTTCCAAATTCCGAACCAACACAGGTGGTTGTATTTTCAATTTTCATGAAGTGCCTAAATATAGGCGGCATGGGCTCCTCGGCCGAGGCATTTAAAAAGTTGATGACATAGAGCGCCTTGGCCAACCGGAGGTGAGGTGTGGTGACTTCTGTTGTGGTCCCCAGCTGTCTGTAAAGTGTTGTTTTGAGGGTCCGATGGGCCCTCTCGACAATTGCTTGGCCTGTCGGCGAGTGAGGGATGCCGGTGACATGGCTGATCCCCCATTCTTCGAGGAATTGATTGAATCGTTTGGATGAGTATGCAGGGCCATTGTCAGTTTTGATTTGCCCCGAGATGCCCAGTGTGGTGAATGCTTGGGTGAGATGCCTGATGCAGTCTGTTGTTTTCTCCCTAGAGTGGGCTGATGCAAACATTGCTCCTGAAAATGTGTCCATTGACACATGGACGTATTTCAGTCGTCCAAATTCGGAAACATGTGTGACGTTGGTTTGCCACACCTGACAACTCTCAGTTCCTCGAGGGTTAACACCCATAGGGTAAGTGGGCAGATCGTCGGTGGCACAGTTAGGGCATGCCCTAGTTATTGCTCTTGCTTGTTCTCGAGAGATTCCGAATAGCCTGGCCAAGGCGTGAGCATTTTGATGGAAAAATTGATGGCTCAACTTTGCTTGGCTGAAGTGGTCTGGCGTATTCGGTTTCAGGGCAGAAGCTGCCAATTGATCAGCCCTACTGTTTCCATCGGCGATGGGTCCTGGCAGGTCGGAGTGTGACCTTACATGCATCACAAAATAGGGATGCTCCCGGTGGGACAAGGCTGTCACAAGCCTCAGGAGTAAAGAAAAGATTTTCGGATTGTCAATTTGTTTTAGGACCGAATTTTCTGCTCTCAATGTCACTCCTGCCACATAGGCAGAGTCAGTGACAACATTGACAGGTTCTTTAAATTTTTCAAACAATCTCACCACTGCAGCAAGCTCGGCAACTTGTGGGGACCCCTCGATTACTTGCACATCGGACTCCCACTGTCCTGTGGCGGGGTTCCTCCAAGTCATAACAGATTTTTTGGAAGTGCCTGAGCCATCTGTTAATACAGTCAAGGCGTTGGGAATTGGTTTTTGTGACAGTTTTGGTTTTTCAAACCAATTAAATGCTGTACTTAGAAGTTTGTGTTTTTGATGGCTTGATGTTATTTGGCCAGAGAACCCTTCGAGAGCCATTTGCAAAGGTTCATTGAATTGCATTTCAAAATCCAATTGTTCAGCTTTGTAAGGCACACGTATGAAAACAAAGTCTTGACCTGCTAAGGCACGGAGCCTTAACCTACCCTTTTTGATCACCTTGGATACAAATTCATCTCGGGTAGTTAACGTCTTCGCCAACTGGTGGGGGAGGAAGATCCACTCGATGATAAGCAGTGGATCAGGTCGGTCTACACTCCACTGGTAAATTAACCCGTGGATGTACCGGCCTTCCCCCAGGACCACAAGCTCAAAAGGTAGGTCTGGGTCATATCGGTGGGCTTGCCTTTCCGATATGGCCTTTTCCACCTTTCCCAGTGCAACCACAGCTTCTGGTGTTAATTCTCTTGGGGAGTCTAGCTCCCCCCCTCCGATTAAACAGTTGAAAAGGGGGGCCATTTCCTCGGTTGTGATACCCAGGAGAGGCTTTACCCAATTCACGGAGCCACACAGTTGATGTAAATCACGCAATGTGCGTGGGAGGTTTCCAATTTTCAAACATTGAGGACGGATAGTACGATCATGAATGGTACAACTTAGGTATTTCACTGGTGTTGTTTTTTGGATTTTGTCTGGTCTTATATCAAAACCTGCTTTTGTGAAAACATGTGAAACGACTGTGAGCACTTTTTCAACTTCTGGGCTTGTTGGAGCACACACCAGAATGTCATCTATGTAATGCAGAATGCGGACTTCAGGGAACTGTCGTCTCACAGGGGTGAGAACTCGTGCAATATATTGCTGACAAATTGCAGGTGAGTTTTTCATCCCCTGAGGGAGAACAGTCCACTGAAACCTTTGGAGTGGTTCTGAGTTGTTCAGAGAAGGCACTGAAAATGCAAATTTGGCTTGATCTGCAGGGTGGAGTGGAATGCTAAAGAAAGCATCTTTCAGATCAAGGACAGCCAATTTCCAGTCTGAGGGTAAAAGGGCCGGAGATGGTAATCCGGGTTGGAGAGATCCCATGTCCTCCATGGCCTTGTTAATTTCTCGAAGGTCATGGAGAAGTCTCCATTCGTCCTTACCAGGTTTTCTGATAACAAAGATTGGAGAGTTCCACGGGCTTGTTGAAGGAACAATTCGTCCTTTTGCAAGTTGCTCTGCTACTAGGGTTTTGAGGGCTTTCAATTTTTCAAGGGGCAGGGGCCATGGATCAATCCACACAGGTTCTTCTTTCAGCCAATTAAGACGTGGGATAGCGCCCTCCACCATGGCCCCGGTGGAAAAAACTTGCTCTTTAGGAGATGGAATGATAATTTTTGCTCCCCATTGGCAGAGCAAATCTCTCCCCCACAGACTGTATGAGAGGTCTGCCACAAAGGGACGGACAGTGCCTTTTGCTCCTTCTACATTTACACAAACAACTGTTTGGGCACTTCGACGTGCCTGTGCATTTCCTCCCACTCCCATAATGGGTGTGGTGGAATCAGTGAGAGGCCATTGGGAAGGCCAATCTCGGCGTGCAATGATGGTGATGTCTGCTCCAGAGTCCACCAGTCCAGTAAGAGTAATTGTCTTTCCATTTAATGTTAAGGATGCTGTCAGCAAAGGACGAGATTTTGCTAGGTTTTCGGACCAGAATACAGATGTTGCATGTCCTTGGTCAGGGTCTGTTGGCAGCAAATGCTGGAACGTGTCATCATCGGTGTCTGAATCTGATGTCCAGTTCAGTTCTCGGGTCTCACTATTTTTTTTTGCACGCGGTGAGTGTTCGCGTTCATAAGTTAGTTTTTTGCTGACTCATTTGCGGCTGGATTAAAACGAATGGAGGGTTTTCTGGTGATTTGAGGTGTAGATTGTTGTGACGCAGGGCGCGAGGTGTTTGGGGTTCCAGGGTGGGATTCCGTAGGTGTTCTCGGAGGAAAAGGAGAAGAATGTGAGAGGGAAATATTGGGACAGTTTCTTGCCAAATGGCCAGGCTGGCCACATTTGTGGCAGGTATAATGTGGTTGTGGATTGGAATGGGATTGAGGTCGGGAAGTATAGGCTTTAGGGAATTGTGGTACTCGGAGAGGGGGTTCTAGAGATGGACGTGAACAGGCTTCGATTAGTAATGATAAGGTAATTTCTGTGCTTGGGGGTAAAGACGAGATGATTTGTCTGCATCTGGGATTTGCATTCACAGAGGCTGTTTGAATTATAACTTCTTCTTGCTGTTCAGGATTTTTAAATTGTTTTTCAATGGCTGCTGTCAGTCTGTCAATGAAATCAGTAAATAATTCAGTTTGGCTTTGTTTGATATACATGAAAGGTACTAAGGTTTCTGGTTTTGAAGGAACAGCTTTTAAGGCATTAAGTGCTGCTGTTATTAAATCTAATTGAATTGATTTTGTAATGATTTTCACTTGTTCAATCGGATTATTAAATTCTTCTTCTGATCCAATGAGAATTGACATTGTTAGGTGTTGCAAGTTGGGGTTTGTTTTATAATTTGTTAAAAGAGATTTGACTCTCCGTTTAAAATGTGATTCCCAGAGTGTCATTTGTGCTGGTGTTAATAGCACTGCTATAATGCTTCGAATGTCCACTGGACAACGGGTTTCTGATTGGAGTATTGAATCTAAATATGAATTAAAATAGGTTGAATTTTGGCCAAAATTTTTTGCAGCTTTTAAAACTTTTTCTCTCACTGAATGTGGAATTGGAAACCAAGTGACAGCTTGTGTGTTGCCTCTGTGGATGCTCATCGGGGGTGGTGAGGGACTGGGGGAACTGTAATTAGAATTAGGAGAGAGTTGGGATTGAGAGGGGTGCTGGGGTGAAGGAGGTGGATGCTTTTTCCGCCTCCGGGCGGGCGCAGCTATGAGGGTCTGATCACCGGATGTTGACATGCTGGAGTTCCTGTCAAAATGGCTGCGTCCATGTAAAATTTTTCTGGAGGTGTTTTGTTGGGGTTCGGACTGCCCCTCTGGCGTCATGAAGGAGGCGGTGGACAGGGCTGGGAGAGGGAGTGAAGGGGGTGGATCTAGGGAGAGGGAGGAGGGAGTGAGATCATGGTAGGAGTGGGTTCTGTTCCCGCGGCGAGAGCCGCGGGAGGCTTTTGCGGGTAAACATGGAGGAGTAGATAGGAGGAAGTCATGACGCGATTGGGCGGAAGGAGAGGAGGAAGGGGAATGCTGGGAAGAAGATGCTCGCGACGAATGCTGGGAAGGGGAACGTCGGGCACGCCCACGGACACCGGCATGATCGTGGCCATGATTGCTTTGTGTGGATTTCGCGCGGTTTGGGGTGTATTTTTCAGCGTTTTTTGGCGCGGACTTGGTTTTATTTTTCCGAGATCGGGGAAAACGCGGACTAGGGGTAAGAGGGGTTGAGGGAGGAGTTGAAACAGAGCTGCAGTCTCTGTCTGGGGTTCGGGGAGAGAGAGAAACCCGCGGGTCCCAGCGCAGGCAGCCCCTGGGCGTACTTTTACGGTTTACCTGGGGATTTCTCGCTCCTTTTAGGATAGAGGGGTAAGGAGAAGGGTGTTGGGATAAAAAAGGGGAATTGGGGAAAGAAAGCTTTTCAGCAGCAGTTACTAAACTGTGAATTTTGGAGACCAGGGGGTACAATCGGAGGGCTAATTTTTCATGTAAACGGCATTGAAAGGAGATTCTTTCGGACAGCTCGTCCCAGAAATCCCCTGAAAGGATGTCTTGTGGGTGTTCGGGGGGACAATATTTTAAAATAAAACGTATTAAAGATGTTAAATGGCTTTTCTTAAAGAAAACTTCGTTCTGAACTAAAAGTGTGGTTAATTTGGACTCAATCTCGCCTCTCAGATTCGCGACTTTAGAAAAAGAGCAGCCCATGCTGTCCAAGCGGGGGGGGTGGTCTTTTTCTAAGCCGAAAAACAAAAAACAAAAACTAAAACAGTTCCTCTGACCCTCCCCCTACAGTGAGACTCGTTCTCTGCCCTGCAGGGGCACTGGGTGGGGATCCCTCTGCCCACTCCCACAATGTCACGGGGGACTTACACCACTCGTGGGTCCTCTTCCGTGAGGAGGTCAGGGGCAAATTAAAGTCGGTTGTCGCG
Source organism: Lichenostomus cassidix (assembly GCF_008360975.1). Lineage (NCBI taxonomy): Eukaryota > Metazoa > Chordata > Aves > Passeriformes > Meliphagidae > Lichenostomus > Lichenostomus cassidix. The sequence continues at coordinate 61,760,279 of NC_139486.1, forward strand.
AGGTCGCGTTCCAGGCGTCCACGCTCGCTTTGATCGGGCGCAGGTTCCCACAAAAGCTGGAAAGTTTTGGTGTTGCTCTCAGGTGGAAAATTCACGCGTTGCTGTGGGTGTTTTGGCTTTCCCCTCCTCCGCTCGGCGGCGGCGCGGTGCTCGGCGCTCGGCAGCAGGCTGCAGCCGCGGCTTTTCGGAGGGGTTTGAAATCCGGTTTTTCGCTGTTTCTCCCGGTTTCTTCTTTTCACGCGGTTTCAGCGTCTTCTCCCACGATGTTCCTCACACGATGGTCTGTGGTTTTCCTCACACGGGGCACCATCTGTGGCGGCTACTTCTGAAGTCATGACCAGAAGTGCCTTAAATGCCACAGGAAAGTTCTTTCAGTGGGGAGAAGGGCTGTTTTGAGCAACACAGGAGATGAATTTAGGCTTCTGGAAGTCGGCTCAGGCGAGGGGACGAGATGAGGTCTCTTCAGCTTTATTGGGGATTACATAGGGGATAGGAGAGTTTGGAGAGACATCTGAAGAGCCCCGAACAAAGGCTCTGCAACAGGTTATAAGGGCATATAACGAGGCGGGTTTACAAGTTTTCAGAACAAATAGAAAAGTGAATACAAGTAATTTACAGTCTAAATTTACCAATGTCTAACACTGAGATATGCAGGCGTCGAGTGGTTGGGGAGAGATAACGGCTCATACTATCTGTAATACTTTTCTGGGAGGTTGCTGGGATAATCCATTTCTTCTTCACTTTCTTCTGGCACTTCTCCCATTTCATCCCAATCCTCCACATTCTCAAGGGCACTGAGCTCTATCTCAGCTGCTTGGGCCGCAACATTTCAGCAATGATCCCAGAGTTCTTCCCACATTGCGAGTTGTTTCTGACAAGCACCCAGCTGCCTTCCCAGCACTGCCAGCATTCCAGTGCCATCAGCACCACCAGCATCCCTCTGCTGCTGGAGGGACCATGACCCCTCAGGGACCAGAAATGAGCAATGGTAGAAACCTGTAGGGATAAGGAAGGCAGATGGAAAATAAGACATTCTGCAGGGAAGGAGTGTTTCTAATGAGGAGGAAATTAAGAGCCATTAGCAAAATTTTTCATTTGGAGTTTTTGAGAAAAGCCAATTTCTTTGTGGGGAAAGAAAAAACCAATACCCCAAGATAAATAGTCCCAAGTAAGTGGAGCTCTGACGTAGCCAAAGATGCAATTTCTGAGTCTCCTGTGACTCCACCAAGTCTTGGGGAACAACACCAGCACAGGAGATAGAGGTTTTCCTTCGTGTTACTGACCTGGGAGGATCCACTTTACCATATAAAAGGATATAAAAGGAGCAAGAGATGCCAGGAAGCACCACTGATCTGGACAGACACCCTTTGCCTGCTGCTGCCCCACATTCAACAGGTCAGTGCAATGTTTGCCTTCCTCCCTACCCCACCTGCCTCTCCTCCAGCAGCTGCTGTCTTCCTGCCACTCTCTCCCGGTGACCGCGGTGTCCTCCCCAGCTCCTCCCTCCTCTGCCCTGAGCTTCCCTTCCACATCTCCTGCCGAACAACCCAATCCTCCCACCTCCCTCTCCCACCCCACCATTTCCACCACCCTCCTCCCCTGCACATCTCACTTCACTCTACTGAATCCTTCCCACTGCAGGGAGCTGCTGAGGAGCTGCATGGTCCATCCCGGAATTCTCCCAGTACTGACTCCCCATACACTCTGACCACAGCCAGGGACCACATCCTACTGCCTGCCCAGCGTCCAGCCATGAACATGACAACCTTGTCCTCACCTCCTGCCTCACTCACCAAAGAACAGTATTTTTGTCCTCGTCCTTGCACCCTAGTGGCCATACACAGTGTCACACTGCTCATCAGCCTCTGTGGACTGGCGGGGAATGGGGTTGTCCTCTCCCTCCTTGGATCCTCCATCCGCAGGAAGCCCATTGTGGCTAGCGCAGGTCTTTCTCGTGAGAATATTTTGCTGTGTTTTATAAACAAAGATAAAGTCTGGATGTTTTTCAAACAGTGTCTCGAGACTTGGACAGTTCAGGCCTGGCCAATTAGGCCTAGGGGGAGGGTACTGACTGACCAATCTGGGCGACCTCTGAAAAGTCTATATATATATGGAAATCAAAATAATAAACGCCTTTTCTTGCTACACTGAGAATTGGAAGCCTCCTCTCTGCTAGCGGCTCAACAGCGACAGCCCATCACTCTCTACATCTTCCACCTGGCAATCATTGACTTCACCTTTCTCCTCCTCATCATCATCTCCACCCTGCACTACCTAATGAAGCTTATGTCCTGCTCTGAAATCATGCCAATGAAGTATGTGAGGTTGCTTTCCCAGTTGTTTCTGTTCTTCTACAACCTGGGGCTGTACCTGCTGGCAGCCATCAGCTTTGACAGGTACAGGTCCACCTTCTGCCCACTCCGGTGCCACTGCCGCCGTAGCCAGCACCAGTGGATGGTGGTGAGTTCCATGCAAGGAGCCATCTCCATCAGTGTCATTCCCACGCTGACTTCCCTGTTCCAGAAGCCAGACAATGATGATTTCCTTGTGATTCTCATTTTCATGTACATCATAGGTGTTCCCCTCTTGGCTTCTTCCATGGTCATGTCCAGCACAACTCTCTTCACTAAGGCCAAGCGTGGCTCACAGCAGCAGCAACACAAGAAGCTTGACATTGTTATCTTCCTCGTAATGCTCTTTGCTGTCCCTCCCAGCCTCGGCGGTTTACTGTCTCTTTTCAGTAATTATATCAAGATCCGTTTTTTTTTTCCTGTCCACCTGCATCCACTGCAGCATCAAACCCTTCATCTACTTCTCTGTGGGGATGTCATGGGTTTGAGACAGGACCCTTGCCAGGAGGATGCACGAAAAGGGCAAACAGGCTTCAAGCTTCAAGTTGCAAAAAGTGTTTAATTACCTAACAGAATTGGAGGATAAATGCAAGGCAAAAATATACTTTTCATACATTATTTTGTTCACTCCCCCCTCCCTCTTACGAACCTATAGTATTCACCCCCTTTCCTCCTCTACAATCCACAAGCCAGGTGGGGGGGGGGGCAGGGTGTGGGGTCTCTTTTCAGTCCACAGAGCAGATTCTCAAATTTACTCATCACCACAATTCTTCTACTACAAATACTCTTTATCTCTACTTGTTTCTCTCTCTCTTCAGACAGTTTTCTGCTCTCACCCCCACCCTCTTAAGAAGCAGTCTCTGCACTCACCCCCCCCCTTCCCTCTTTGCAAACTAGCAACACAGACAGGGGCAGGTTGAGGGGTCCTCTGGTCAGTCCAATCAGGAAAAGAGGTTCTCTACTTAGCCAGGGGTCCTTCCCACGAGAGACAGTCCTCTAGGAACTTCTTTGGCGTGGGTCCAATCTCATGAGCAACATCCCGCCCGAATTTTTGCTGCAACATGAGTCTTTTTGTCCATAGGGTGCTGTGCAGACTCTCCCAAGCTGAGGCCAGGCTGCTTCCATGCCAGGAGCAAGGCCTTTCTCTCTCAGTCAAGGCCTTTTGCAGTTTTAACTCTTAGATGAGACTCCCACTGGTTCACAGTCTTTTCCAGGCATCCACCTCCTCCTCTGGAGAGAGCTGTGGGTGTATTTCTGCATCCTTATGGACTCCATGGGCTGCAGGAGGAATTTCTGGCTCCCCCATAGCTTCCACCACGGCTAGCAGAAAGTTTCAGCTCTGGTGCCGGAAGCACTGGAGCACCTCTTTCTTCCCCCTTCTTCACTGACCTTGGTAACCTCCATGCTGTTCTCCCTCACATATTTTCACCTCCACCTCCTCCTCCTCCAACTACAAAGTGAAAGAAGTATGTGCCTGCTTTGTTTTGACTTTTTCTTAAATATGTTTTCACAGAGGCATAACCAGCACCTCCAATTGGCCCAAACTTGGCCAGCAGCATGTCCATCACCTTCAGAGCCATCAGAGATTGGCTCTGCTGGACTTGATGTAAAAACTTCCAGAACTTTCACTCAGGACACACAGGAGCCATCTTTGTGCCACACCCCACCCCTCAGACACCTCCCTAGGCCTACTAGAACAGCTTCTGAGGGGTCCAAATTTCTCCTAGATGTTAAAAACACTTCACTGATGTTTTGGGCCAATCAAAACCACCACAGGGGAGCTGCAGGAGGCACTGCTCTGTGGGGTCCCCAGGGCTCTCCCTCCAGAGGGTCTTGGGGGAGCCAGAAGAAAACTCTGCCTGGAGCAAAGATTCTGTCATGGACACAGTGGTCTGAGCCAGTTGATCCCTTCCACTGCACTGCTGAAGGACCCCAGCACAGTGGCTGAGGATTTCCTTAAGTTACCTGATAAAAAAACAACAATAGGATCACCCACCTGCGATGTAATCCTGCAGGAGAAGACAGCAGGGGTGTGTGGGAGGGATGCTCCACAGGGAGCACACTGGAGCATGGCTTTTTTCCCCCCTCGAGGGTCCTAGAACACTATTCCCCCAATGAGAACCTTCCCCATACAACCGTAATCCCAAAAATCCCCCTGGCACGTGGTTCCTGCATCCCACTGCAGTCTGATATCAATAAACAGCATCCTGAACCCTGAGCTGCCTTTGCCCCGTCTGCCAGTGCTTGCTGCCTTCCTCTGGCTCCTGCTGCCAGCCGGGAATGGGGGTGGAGGGAGGGAGGGAGGGGACACAGGCATGGCTTGTGCTCCCTGCAGCAAACATGATCCCGAGTGCCCAGAGCTGGGATGGCAGCGGCACAGCCAGCATGGGCAGGATGGCCCAGGGGCTCAGCATTCCCTTCCCAGCTGCTCTCTGAGTGGCACAGCAAAAATTCCCCTGAATATAATTTCTTTCTAGTGTTGTGGGTCAGGTGCAAAGGAACTCTTTGCCTTCAGAAATTCTTCCTCTGTCGTTTCTTTGGGTTCTCCCTCAGCAGACTCAGATGCTGCATCTGTAAGGGGAGGAGGTATCTGTGATCCTCAGCACAGCCACCCACTTCTAGGAGCAGGGTGACCACATTTTCCAAGAGGCATCACCCTCTCCCCCTGTGGCTTCACTGAGGTCACCAGCCCCACTGCATCTCACACCTTCCCATTATGTCCCACCCCATTCCCACCAGCCCCACCATGTCCCACACCCCCATCCCAACCTCCCATCCCACTCCCCCATGCAGCCCACACACCTCCTGTCCTTCCCATCTCTCCATTCCCATCCCTGAGACTCCACGTGAGCCATGGGATGCTCACCCCAGGCTGCCCCATAAGGTTCTGGGGACTGTTTCTGGAACACTCCTCTCCAGAGCTTCACCCACTCTATTCAGCCCCCCAGCCTCTTCTGAAGAGGAGCAAGAGGCAGTGGCAGGATGGATCCAGCAGCATTTATTGGGGTGGAGGAGCAGGAATGGCCGGGAGCAGCAGAGACACTGCCTGAGCTCCCGGCTGGAGCGGGGCAGGAGCAGGGCTGTCGGGCACTGCCCGGGGGAAGAGGGCCCAGAGGGTGGGGGGTCTGGAGGGTGTCGGAGGGAAACAGGCGGGGCCTGGGGTTTGTTGGAGGGGTCAGGAGCTGTCTGGGTGTGGTCGGCGGAGGTCTGGATACTGCCGATTCCAAATCTTCCCCCTGGAGGGCAGCAGAGCCCTATAGGTCATGCTCTATCGCTACTTTATTTCCTCGGGAGCTATTGTCCAGTAGGGCTGACTGCTCATCTGTAAGTGTCGATCAAAGAATCGAGTTCTGTCTCAACATTTCTCTTCAGAAACCATAGGTGTAGGACTCACACAGAGAATGCTTTGTACCTCCCAAAGGTGGTATGGAACGAATCCTTTGCACCTGCCAAAAGCCGGTACAGAACAAAGGCCTTGTGCTGCCAAAGCTGGTGTGTGAGGTAGGCTTTAAACCTGTTGCCCTGACACCCATTATTCACTACCGTGAAAAACCTGCCTCCATAGCCGACCGTGCCTCGGACACTCCTCTCTTGGCATGTATGGCCTGCCAAGTGGAGTTTGGCATATCTCCACAAGAATTAAGGCAGAGCAAAGGCGGGTTGCAAGGATGGACCAGGTGTGTGGACTAGCACAAAAGACAGGTGGATCTCTCCCTTTTCTCTGTATGTGGTGATCCTTTTGATATGATCAAATTCACAAGCTGGCATTTTTAGAAATATAATATTGAACATTTATTAGGAGAACAAAGACTTAAGGTCGGGTGTGAGTGGCAAGTTTGCCTTTTTCTTAGTCCCGCACCCTATTCATTTTAATGTGCAATTAAGTACTTTCTGTAACTGTTGCATATTCATCCTTCTGGTTTGGCTCAGGGCTGAAGGCTGAAGTCTTCTATAGCTCTAATTCAACTTGTGGCTGACAGCTTCTCAGATAGGTGTGAATGGAGATAACAGACTTCCTGGGATGCATGAGATCTGTTTCTTTTTATTCCTTCAGGGCATCTTGATCTCTGGCCTTGTGGTTTATCAGCCTAAAAGACATCTATTATCACGTATTTCTTACCACAGTTCTAGCATACTACAACCATTACATGGTTATAATTCACTCTAACTTTGTTTCTACTTAATTATATTTTATCCTAGTGCTACTTTACACAGTACCTTATTCCTTGTAAATGTTAAATTCATATATGCAAAAGCCAGCATTCTCTATTCACTCATTTATCACAATCCCTCCTTTTTCTTTTCTTTTTTTTTCTTTCTTTTTTTTTTTTTTTTTAATGTTGGTTTGTACCACAATTTTTATTCAAATTTCATTATTATACTCGAAACTTTTACAGATTAACTGGGCTTCTTCAAGAGGGTCTCCGATGCTGTTTTGTTTCTCCAGGACCATTATGCTTTGGGCATGCCCAGAAGTAGCTTGTCTCGGGTCTGTGGGCATGGTGACTAACTGCATACCTTGGACAACACTTGTGATTAGCCAGATAAAAGGAGAAAGGAAAGAATACTAACCCAGCAATTGCATACAAAAGGAAAAGACCTAGTCTCTTCCACCAAGTCGTTCCTAAGAATTTATCCCACCAATTAATTTCTAGTACTGTTTCCCATTTTTGAACTGGTACATGAGCAATCTTTTGTAGGTCTGTGGCAATATCAAGTATAGCTTGACTGTTATGAGTTATTTGCAGGCAACAATTGGAGGAATTAAATTTCCCACATACTCCTTCTTCTTCTGCTAATAGATAGTCAATGGCTAAACGGTTTTGCTAAGTCATGGCACTGGTTTGGGATAGCTGCTCCATGACTAATGCTAAAGCTGAGGCTGCTTTGTTGCTGATGATTTTGACCACCACTTGGATTCTTATTATCCTATTTAGCATAGAAATGGGGGTTCTGTATCCCCAGGATCCATCTTGAGCCCAGGTGACTGGGCCATAATATTCTATTATTCTTCCAGGTGGCCACTCATTATTTTTCCACCTTTGAGTGCTGCCCACCTTGTCACTCAATTTTCGGATACTTTCTATTGAACTCCATTTTGGCCTTTGTAAGTCCTCATAAACTGGAAAACCTAGATTTTTTCCTACTGCCTTCGGCAATAAAAAAATCCTGGTGGAATGGTTCCAATTGTACAGACTCATCTCTAAACTTTGGGCAGTCTAGTATAAGCTTTTCTTCCACAAATCCGAAAGAGTCCATCTGGGGCATCCCACAGCATATTAACACTGCTGCTACAGTTCCAGTAATTGTGTAATTCTGTCATGCCTGCAAAAGGACTGATAACGTCATTATTGCTACTGTTACACCAGAATAAGGTAGTGTTTTTTAGGGTGCTACAACTTTCGCTTGGCTGAGTGCTCAGTTTCCAATAGCCCTTAGGGGTTTCTGGTGACCACCAACGGTGGGACACATTTGTGAACAGGGTTCATTTACATGGGATTATTCCTACCCAGGTTTTGTATATTGCTTAACTCTCTCTCCCAATGCATTTCTCACCCATTACTCCTGAATTTAGCATCCACCCTTTAGGGCGGTGTTCTTTAGATATTCTGGTTTTATTCTTCAACAGAATTTCAGGGACACTTAGGCTAAATCCCCTCCAGGGCCACAGCTCAGTTGTCAAAGCACCTCCACATATCCAGCAGTTGCTGACATTTAGAGCTTGTGCTATTGTTCCATTAGATCTATAAATAGATTTTCGCCTCAGGGTGGAATAGGAAGTGTTTCTTTGAGCTGTTCTTTAACTTTTTTATAGAGGGAGTCTGAGGCAGTTAAGGGTGTCTGGGTCTGTCTTGGGATGCTTTCAAGAGTCTGTATTCGCTGCTCAATTAGTTCCTTTTTAGTTCTGTTTTGTGCACCCCCTCGGTCTGAAATGCTCCACATTCCTGCTTTGGCAAAACAAACATACTGTCTTTTCAGACACAGCAGCCTAAGGTGATGTCCCCCTGAGGATTTTAATTTGGCTACCCATAGTGAGTGTTTTCCTTAATTACAAGTTTCCAGGGATGTTTCATAATAGCACACGTTATTTACTATTGTGTGTCAGGTTAGATAAGAAGCACGACTGCTCTATCACATAAGGGAGTTACACTTGGTGCAGGGGTTTGTTGGATTTGTGTTGCCTGGGGTTACCCATGCGAGGATACATGTGATAATTATAATCACCAAGGTTGTAATTGAAGATTCGGTATGGCATACACCCCTTTGTCTCATGCCCCCTGAGGTTGCTGCTCGTGGCTGGACCATACCTGAGGCAGGTGCAGAGGCTAAGCTGGGCTTGCCCTCCTTACACCGCTTGTTTCATTTCCATGCCAATTGTACTGCACACAAGCATAATGTTTGGTCCCGTTTTTCCTCAGGAATTTCCCAAATTTCAGATATGAGTAACTCCCACCCACACAGAATTTGTTCTACTGCAGTATTTTCTTGGTCTCTTTGTTCTTTTTTCTTTCTGCAGTTCAGACAGAGGGGATGTCTCCTCATTGAAGAGCAATACCATTTATTCGAGCATTCAATACATTTGCATAGCACCCATGCTTGATGATTTAGATGGGGGTGTTTTAGACAAGGAAGCCACATACTTTGTGTTGTTTGGTTGATAATGATCTCCTGCTGCCTCTTGAGTGGTTGCATTATTCTTATGCTAATAGTGCCAAGTATCTAGCCAGCTGTTAGGCCAGTGTTTTTTCCTTTTTTACCCAGGATATTGTGGTTTCCCACTCTGTTTTTGCTGTTTACCTCCCAGTGGGTATGGCTAATTCCCACCCACAAATCAGGGTTACAATCTCAGTTCGGCGCCAGCGATCACGAGATCCACTCAGGTAGTTGGGATTATGGCAGCACGGTGGGCACCAGGGTTGTCATTTATGGGCTATACAATACCAATTTTGTTCACAGCTTGTACACTTATACTCGACCCAGCTACAGTGTCTGCTATTTGGATGAACTAAACAAGGTATGTGAGCTGGTACAGGTGAGAAAAGAGTGGTCAAATAGAAAACCCAAATCTATTTGCACTTCAACCATCCTTGTTTCTTTGAGCTTTTGCCCCATCCACCAGCACAGCGCCCGTCCAGGGCTGAAGGCTGATAACAGTTCTGGCCTTGTGGGTTCCCTTAATCTTATCAAGATAAAAGGAGGCAAAAGGAATCCTTTTGAAGCCAAGCACAAGAAATCGCTAATAATATTAATGACTTATGGGGGGTAATTTGTATAACCACTCCTATCCTGAGGAATGTGATGAATATTCATGAATTTTACCTATAACACTGTGTCTTTGGAGGTACTGGTGTGTGTGTGTTTGGAGGAGTGAATTCCCCCACACCTGGTGCATTGAATAAAGCAAATACCCACTTCTCTGACTTGGTCTCTGAAGTGTTTCTGGGCTCGATTGGGGCGAATCACTGGGAGCACTGGTGAGGGAGGGGACTGTTCCTAGTGACCTGAAACTTGGCTCCTGCTGTGTGCCAGGGGCTTTCTGGCTGCTGGGCTGGGGGAACACCCTCTCTGAGCTCTGTGACACCCCCAGCCCCACATCCCCTCCTTCCCACAGCTCCTCCCAGACAGCATCTGCTACAGATAGATCCCCTGCTACTGTCCCTTGGCCAGGGGCCTTGTGGCTCATGCCAGACCTTCCTTCCTGCCCAGAGAGCCTCCTCCCACATGAGGGGAAAGCTCCCCACAGCCCAGAACTCTCCAGCACAGCACCCTCGAGCCTCCATGTGAGTCCCAGGTGTCCTTAGCCACGTGGGGATTGGCAGCTGTTTTGGCCACAGTGATCACAAATAAATGGAGGTTCAAAGCTCTGACAAGAGGAAAAGTGCCAGCAAAACCTCAGCTCTGGGAATGAGGAGAGCACACTGCAGGCTGCTCAGGGAAATGGGAAGCAAGGTCCCCAGGGAAAATGTTTTTGCACCTGCTGGGGTCCAACAGTGCTGCTCACTTTTGAAACGTCACCTCCTAAGATCATTGAGCAGGCAATTCCCAAATGTCAGAAGCCAAGCAGGCCAGGCAGAAGGCTGGCTTGCCTGAACAAACATCTTCTCTAGGAAAAAAGATGGAAAAGAAAGCTGTGTGTCCACTGCAATCAAGGTCAGGAGAAGAATACAGAGATGCTTATTGCAAGTGTAGGGAGCAATGTGAGCGGTGAAAGCTCAGTTGGAGATTAAGGTGGCCAGAAATGTGGGGCACAATAAATGAGTATTCTTAAATATATTAATGACTGAAACATTGTGGAAATAACATCAGCTCCTTCCAGGCTGTGGAGGGTTACCTCACAAACAGGGACAGAGACACAGTACAGGTGTTTCATGCATTCTTTGCCTCTGTCTTCAACACTCACTCCAGGCTTCCCAATGAAAAACACAGATTAACCCATTGGACACTTCAGAGCCCAGAAGAGTGCAAGCCCTGCTCAGCAACAACCAAAGCCTCCCTGTGTTATTCACCACATTCCCATCCTGAATCCAAACCCAGCTCTGTGCCACTTACTGGGTAGAAAGGAACCCTATCCCTGTCAAATCCAGACCAGTGCAAACCCTCACACAGCTCTTTGGGAAAACCCTAATTTATTTAACACCTTCTGCTTCTCAGATCCGACCTGCTACCACATACACATTCCTCGTGTTTGGTGGCCGTCTTGGGGCAGCTTCCTGGAGATGGAGGAACCTCCTGGCTCTCTTGGGGCTCGTCTCTGCCACCAAGCACGGGGTGTTCCCAGTTATCACAGCCGGCACAGCATTCTGGGAGCCGTGGGGTGACAGCTGGGGGCTCCAGGACACTTGCTGCTGCACCACTTGCTCCTCCTGAGAATGCTGCACAGGATCAGGCTGCGCTGCCATTTCTCCTTCTGGCCTTTCCCTGGCCACCTCAGTGCTGAGGAATGTGCTGCTGTGCTTGAGGTCCTTGGCTCCAAGGCAGCTGGGAGCCCTGTCCATGGGGTCACGGCTGTCCTCAGGCCAGCAGGTCTCACTGAGCCTCTGGCAGGGAGGGAGGCTTTGATGACTGAGGCTCTCTGAGGGAACGGAGACTCCTTGAAGGTGCTGGTTTTCCAAGGGCTGAAGGTTCTCATGAACGGGAAGGCTTTTGGACGGAGGAAGTATCTCAGAGGGTATGGAAGCTCTTGGAAGGTCGAGGCTCTCAGAAGGATGCAGGTTCTCACAGAGGGGGAGGCTCTCAGCGGGAAGAAGGCTCTTGTAATCGGAGAGGCTCTTAGAGGGAGGCAGGATGTCACAGACAGGGAAGTTCTCAGAGGGAAGAAGGTTCTCGGAGATGGGGAGGCTTTCAGAGGGAACAAGCTTCTCGATGACAGGGAGGTTCTCAGAGGGATGCAGGTTCTCAGAATTGGAGAGGCTCTCAGAGGGAAGAAGGTTCTTGGAATCAGGGAGCCTCTCAGAAAAAGGTAGGCTGTTGGAAGGAGGGAGGCTCTGGGAGGGCTGGAAGCTTTCAGAGAGAACAGAAGCTCTTGGAATGTCAATTCCTTCAGAGCAATGCACATTCGAGGGAGAGAGCCCCTTGGAAGGGGAACTTGCATATAATTGTAACCAGCTACACTTTTGCTTTTATAGGTAACTGTATTGTTGCCTGAATGGTCATTGTTTGTTAGACTGCCTTGTCATTGTTTACTAGCAGCCAATCTTAATAAGCCACAGTAACTGTGAAGAGGTATAAGAACAGCAGCAGAGAATAATAAAAAAACCTTTCACTTCTTAAAGCTTGGGATTACAACAAGTGTGTGTGTCATTATGTCCTTCTCAACAAAGGGACAGGTTTGTGAGAGCAGAGCAGAGAAAGCACAATTAGCTCCAGCAGGGTGACAGCTATCTCCTTATAATTATAGAATATAATAGAAATGTAACCCCAAAGCCTGTGGCAATAATTCATGGCAATAACTGTACTTTTTTCTCCTGAGGTTTCTGGCAAAGGTGGACCCAGAATGTCTTTGGACCCAGGCAGAAGGAGAAGCAGCAAATGGAGTTGGGAGAGTTTCTGTGAGTCCCTGTGAGACCATGATTTTCTCAAATACTTCCAAATTAGTCTGAATAGGAAAACATAGTGACATTTTTCACATGAGGTTTTTGTGTCAAAAAACAAGATGATTTGAGCAGAGATTTGTTGAAACCTGGAAATATGCTGATGTTAATACTTTTGATAGAAGCAAAGCATATGCATACACTTGGCAGAAGACTATGAAGGGTGAGGAGCTGAATGACACAAGCAGGAAAACATCTGGACATGTGATTTGATTTCACAAGGTGTTACAGATTGATGTCTCAAATGTCCACATGTCAGTAGAGCTGGATCAATATCCTTCAGTGGAAAGGGAAGCTTGTCTTTTGTTCCTAGCTTTGCAGTAGCTTGAGTTTTGCCCAAGCTCAAACTGTGCTGGTTTTGCTGCTGTGTTCAGCCAGAGTAGTACTGTTTGGTAGCTCCCGGAAAAAGCAGCAGAAGCCTGGATTTCTGTCCCTTGGATTGCCTTGCTGTCCAAGACAAGGACTAAAGGTGAGTGCCAGAGCTCCCAGCACTGCCTTGGAAGTCAGGAGTGACTAGCATCTTATGTCCTGGTTCTGCTTAGGAGATTGCTCAGGTGTACACCTAATGTTTTTTGATATCCTTTGACATTATGGATGGAAGGAAAAGCATCCTTCATCTCCCTGCTTTCTGCAATTCCAGGATCAGTCATTACTCCGTCATGGCAGCTAATTATCCTCTGGGATGGGCAGAGGAAATGCTGCCTGAAGTGTGGTTCCAAAGCAGATGTGAGCAAGCTTCCTGCAGAGGTTCAAAGAGCTTGTGACTTACTGAAATACTGAGGCCTGAGCAAGAGCCTTGAGCTGAAGTTGACCTCTGGGTGAGCCTTCAAACCAGATGCTGTATGTGTGTTCTCTCATTAATGAAATGCACAGGATCATTACTGCAAGGATCTCGGTATCTGCTCATTAACAAAAGATGTATTGACCTTTCTGTACTGAGAAGCTGGGCAAGGCCCTGAAATGATCCCTCGGGCCTTGTTGGGAGGTCCATGGTCTAAGGCAACTCCCTGGGATGCTCCCTGAGCCCTGGCCAGGCTTTGGGAGAAACCCAGGAAGAGGCTGAAGCCAGATGTTCCCACACTGGAAGTTGTGTGATCTAGTTTATTGCACGCTGTCCAAGCTGGGCTCTGTCCCAGCACAGTCAGAAGCCTCTTTGCCTGCCAGTGGATTCACCTGCAGGAATTCCCAGTTCTGGCAGGGGCTCTCCAGTGCTTGGCTGTGACAAGGGCTTTCCCAGCTGCTGTGCAGCTCTAGAGGACTATGAAATATTAAGTTCACTGGTGCTGTATCTTTGTAATCCCTGTAGGCAATCTTTGGTAGCAATGCTGAGGTGCATTGCTGAGCTTCTCCTTTGGTAATTCCTTGCTGGTTTGAGCTGTAGTAAATGACACTTAATTCCTGAAATTGGTGTCTGTGGTTTTGGTGCTGACCCTGCCCACTGGCAGAACAAAATTCATGTAGTCTGGCTCTATTAGAAAGAAAAGTCACTTTTCAAATCTAAATGTAAGGAATCGGTCCTGTCTAAAATTCCTGAATGGGATGAGCTTCCCCATAGTTCGCTGGTTCTCAAGTGGTCTATGGTTGGAAGATTGTGTGAACAGTCAGGAAATTAGTTAAAAGAAGCTGAAGCCATGGGTGTATAAAATGCATCCAAAAATTGCATAATAAAAGGGGGAAAAGAACTAGGTTTGGGAAGACAAGGATGGATTTTTCAAACAGTGTATCAGAAGCAGCACCAACAGAAGGAACAAGTGTTGTTGGAATGCTCCCACATGAGGTGACAGGTGTGTGATTTGCACAATCAAATGGTAATGTTACAAATCCAGAATAACCTGCTTGCTGCTGAGTTGGACACAGCAGACTGTAGCCAAAAATTCTGGATGTGGGGTGGTGCAGCAGGAGTGTAAGAAAAGAAGGGGATGAGTGGAGCCAAACCAAGTGAATACAGAGATTGCAGGGGCTGGAGTACAGTGGGATCCTGATAAATGGGATCAAGATGTTTGGGATTCTGTGGATTCTGAGGAGGCTGGTTCCCTGGATGGATTGATAGATGTGAGACTGCCATGGAGATGAAAAATGGAATTCAAGGCTAATGAATAGCAAGTGAGGAGGGATGTGATAGAGGATTATAGTCAGCGTGAAGTAAATCACACAATGGAATTGTTTAAGCAAAGACTGAGCAAGTCCCTGCTCCTTGGGTGGTGTGTTACAGCCAGGGAGCATCAGGGTAACCCTGGATTCAGGAGACTCTTAAGAAGTTCATAATCTTGAGCTCAGATTTGTTTGTGCAAGATGCATTTTGAATTAATGTTCACAATCCTGATTTGTCCACTTGGGCTGCTCAGGGATGTGACACTGAATATCCTACAGAAAATGATTGGCCAGGACCCAAAGGTCAGTGGTGTTCTTTGTGAGACTGTATACAAGGAATAAAGGAGGAAGGGATGAAATTGGCTATTTTACAGGGAAGCATGCTTATAAGAGAAATGGCCTGAAGTTGCATCAGCGGAGGCTTAGGGTGGATATTAGAAAAAGGTTCTTCCCCCAGAGGGTGGCTGGGCACTGGAACAGGATCCCCAGGGCAGTGGGCACTGCACCAAGCCTGGCAGAGCTCAAAGGAGTGATTTGAACAATGCTCTTGGGCACATGGTGTGACTCTTGGGGATGGTCCTGTGTGGGGCTGAGAGATGGACTATGTGATCCTTGTGAATCCCTTCCAGCTCAGCATATGCTGTGATTCTCCTGGATTCTTGCAGCCAGTCTTCATAGAATCCTGGAATGGTTTGGTTTGGAAGAGACCTGAAAGCTCATCTTGTTCCACACCCCTGCCATGGGCAGGGACACCTTTCAGTAGACCAGGTTTCTCCAGCCTGGCCTTGAACACTTCCAGAGATGGGACAGGTGAGCTGTGGTTTGGGCATAAGGAATTTAGAATGGGTAGAAACGTGGTTCATCATCTCTGATGCCTGGAACTGCTCATGGCTACCAGCTCCCATGGGATTGTGCCCCACCAGTGAGGTCCCCCTCAGCTCCCTGGTGTTACAAGGCCAAACATGGCATTTGTGGAGCTGAAAAATCTCAAAAAGTGCACAACAATTGGACACAACCGGTGCAGTGTTGCTCTGTCATTGCTCTAGGGAAACCCTGACACCCTGCAGCTCCCTCGAGGTGAGATCATCTCCTCTGGGCAATTGCCTCGAAATTAGAATCTCAGAGAAGAGATAACAACCCACTTTGGGCTTTGTCATTCTCTTGGGGCTCCAAGAGTCCCCAGATCCCCAAATTACATGGAATAACAAAGGTGTTTGCTGACAAGGGTATATTTTCAAACTCCCTTCCGGAGCTCCAGGCAGGTGCACCTAACATTCACCTCCAAGAGCACCAGGAGGAAAGCAGGGAGAGTGCAGAGGTATAGGAGAGGATCACCCTGGAGAACCATGAGCCAGAACAGCACACGCTGAGCCATCTATCTCCTCTTGTTTTCTCTTGCCAAGAAGAAACACCTTCAGTTTTCATCTCAGGTCCTACCTGGAGGCTCCTGGGCTCCAGTTCCTCATTGGACTCTGAGTTTAGCACCAAATCCAGGTGATGCACAGCAGGTGTGTGGTGAGGACACCCCGTTGGAATGCTTGCTCTGGAAACTTCTCCTCACTGACCACAAAGGGCTCCTGGATGAGGACTGCAATATTTCCTGTAAGGAACACTTGTGGATCTTACCATTGCTGATATAAGGCACATCCAAAAGGTGATTTTTAAAATATTTTCCCAAAATATTATTTTCAGGAGGAGGTTGCTCAGATTTGTGTGTTGCACACTTTCATTTGAGGGCTGCAGGAGCAGGGTAAAGAGCTGGGAGAATCTTTTAGAGCCAAAAGAGTGTGTCTAGGAGGGAGGAGAGGCTTCATAGTCAGGAAGCTTTAGATGCCCCTGGATCTCTGGAAGTGTTCAAGGCCAGGTTGGAGGGGGCTTGGAGCAACCTGGTCTAATGGAACATGTCCCTGCACATGGAGTGGGGGTGGAATGAGGTGGTCTTCAAGATCCCTTCCAACCCAAACACTTCTGGGACTCGGTAGAAAAGACAGACAAAGCAGGTGTTAGGCAGATGTCAACACACGAATGAAGAATCAATTCAGTGCTGTCTTTTACAGGTGTTATTGGGTTTCTCCATGTTACAGGTTGTGCTGGATGATCTCAAAGTCCCAGAGTGAACACACACAGGGGATCAAAGGCAGCACTAAGGTAAAGCTACTCAGGGTTGTGTAACCAACAGCTTCTCCCTAACTGTGCCTTGACTTCCGCCCAGGTTTTCCTAATTAATCTGTACCTAAACTCTCACTTTAGATCCTGTAGGGTTGTCTCCAAGAAGATCCCACTGGAAAGAGGGCTTTCCTCCTGGAAGAAATGTCCAGCAAGGAGTTCACAGAGAGAACACCCTTTGAAGGAATGTCAGGATGGAATTGCACCCAACCAACAGAGTTCATCTTGTGGGGTTTCACCGAGGACCCGGTGACTCAGGTTGCCCAATTCCTGCTGTTCCTGTTCATCTACCTTGTCACCATGCTGGGAAACCTGGGGTTGATGGCCTTGATCAGAGTCAGTCCCACTCTCCACTCCCCCATGTATTATTTCCTGGGCAACCTGGCTTTTGTGAACCTCTGCACTTCCACCGTTGTCACCCCCAGGATGTTGATTGGAGTTTTGTTGAGGAGGAAGGGAATCAGCTATGCTGAGTGCATGGCTCAGGTGTTCAGTTTTGACCTGTTTGGGATCACTGAGTGCTTTCTGCTGGCTACAATGGCCTATGATCGATATGTGGCCATTTGCCACCCCCTGCTCTACCCCCTTGTCATGTCCCCAGAGCGCTGCTTCCGCCTGGTCACTGGGTGCTACCTTGTGGGGCTGACCAATGGTGTGGTACAAACCATCAGCATGTTCAGCTTGTTCTTCTGCGGCTCCAGCACCATCCATCTGTTCTTCTGTGACATTTCTGTGCTGATCTCACTCTCCACCTCTGACAACACCCTCAACCTCATCATCCAGAGGACTTTATCATCTTTGCTCGGTGTTGCCAGCATCCTGGTGATCCTGGTGTCCTACATGGCCATCATCCCCACCATCCTGAACATTAGATCAGCCCAGGGCAAGCACAAAGCCTTCTCCACCTGTGCCTCCCACCTCATCACTGTCAGCACCTTCTATGGGGCATTGATTTTCATGTACCTAATCCCCAGGTCAGGCACCTCCAGGGGAGGAGATAAATGGGCTGCTGTGCTCTATACCATGGTGACCCCCATGCTGAACCCCTGGATCTACAGCCTGAGGAACCAGGAGGTGAAGGAGGCTTTTAGGAGACTCAGGAAAATTAAATAAAATAAGCTTGGATGTTGTAACTTAATGACTAAATAAAATGGAGATGCTGGTGATATCCTGGGAGTTTTGTTAAATATCTCAGAGGGACATTTTCGGTGTCTTTTGCACTTTGACTTAGATGGTGTGCTGGTTGATTCCATATCAGCTGAGAAGAACAATTTCACTCCAATTCTTGTGTTTGGATGAGGTTTGGAGCAGCCTGGTCCAGTGGAAGGTGTTCTTCCTCTTGGCAGGGCAGCAGAACTGGATGAGCCTTAAGGTCCTTCCAACCCAAACCATTCCAAGATTCTGTGACAGATTTGGTGTTAATGTTTTGGTGTACTAGTATTGCATATGTGAAAAACACAAAAATCTCCCAGTTTGTGTATTTTCTCATCCTGTGCCAGGTCCATGCTGAAATCCAGAGTGATGGGGCTCTCCTAGAGAGATGGAATAGCGAGGGTGGAACTAATCCTTGGTTGGATTAAATCCAGCCAGGATCAATGTAGTTTGCTGATTTATTAATGACACTGTGTTGGTTTGAAAACAAACCAGTGGGAGATCACAAGTCAAGATTGAAATTAAAAATAAGTGAAATAATACAAGGAAAAGCACTGACAAAGTCAGATACAACCCAACACCCTGTTAGGGTGGTAGTAGCAGTCCAACTGAAGTAGTCCAGTTGAAGCGGTGATCCTGTGACGGTCTAGTCTCCAGCTGAAGATCCAGTGGTAGCTCTGGTCCTCTGGGAACCCAGTAGACAGGGCTAGCTCAGGCAGTTCCAAGGCCAGGTTATATCCAGGTGGGAACACCTGGCTCCTCCCTCCTGGGCAGAGCATCTCACAATGGGATGAGATAAGTCCATGAGTCACTCGGTGGGTCCCTGATGGCCCATTGCCTGTCATGCGGGGTGGGTCATTAGCAAGTGATGATAGCTAACGGATGGCCCATTGCCTGTCATCCGGAGTGGGTGATAGCAGCTAATGGCCCACAGCTGGTGGTAATAGAATACTTAACTACATCAATATTGCAACCTAGGACAGACACACAGTTCACAGGCACACAGGGTCAATCAGCTGAATCCTTTGTTCCCAAAGCTTGCTGATAATTTCCTGGTTATTATTTAATCCAGCTGCCTGCATAAATCCCCCTGGGCTGTTCATGCTCCTGTTCCTCTCTTTTTGGCTCTGCTGACCCCCACGGCAGTGACCCCAAAGATCCTCAACTCACATCCCCAGATATGGAGACAATGTCCTCAAGTTGCACCAGCAGTGGTTTAGGTTGGATAGAGGGAAAATTCCTCCATGGAAAGGGCTGTCCAGCCCTGGAACAGGCTGTCCAGGGCAGTGGTGGAATCCCCATCCCTGGAGGGATTTAAAAGCTGTGTGGATGTGGTGGCCTGGGCAGTGCTGGGGGAATGGTGGGACTTGGTGATCCTAGAGGACTTTTCCAGCCTAATCAATTCCCTGACTCTGTGATCAGGACCATGAACTGGGACCTCTGTGTGTAACTCCTGCTGTTCTCCCACCCTTCTGATCCTCTGCAGCTGTCCTACTCAGGACATTGCTTAATTTACGTGCAGGAAAGATTGTACATATTTTCTTTAAATAAAATGAAAGACTATTTTAATGTTTCATTTAAAACATCAAACCTCCATAATTATTCAGAAAACATTAAGACACTTAAACCATAAGCCCCAGAACAACTCTCCTTCCTCCAGGGCCTTAAAACCATTGTTTGGTGATAAGATATTCAATAATTTTTTAAAAACATATGAAAAATATTTAATATCTGAATAATATTTTGAGTAGCCATTCAATGACTTTGTGTCCCACTGGTCTTACCTTGACCATCACCTGACCTTTAAACAGGAACATGAGCCACAGTGACTGAAACTCCGAGTCTGTGGCTGTGGTGCCATTGCTCTGTGAGCTGTGGCTTCGTGCTGGAGCTGCTGCTCTCAAACCCAAAAGGTTTTGGCTCTTTGTGCAGGTGGGGATTGGTAAAATGGGGTGGAACTGTGTCTGTCTTCTGTAGTCAAGCATTTGACCATGAGAAGAGCTGGAATCACCACGTGGGAAGGAGATGGAACATCCAGCTTTGATGTTTCCTCCTGATGGACACACTTTTCTCATGGGTTATCCTGTGTCCCTGCCCAGGGCAGGGGCTTGGAATGAGATGAACTTTAAGGTCCCTTCCAGCCCCAGCCATTCCAGGATTCTCTGGCCAGTGAAGATGACTGCAGCTGAGTCTCCTGCAGCCATTTTGAAGCACACATCTTCATTTTCATCTTCATCTTCATTTTCATCTTCATCTTCATTTTCATCTGTTCTGATTACAACTACTGTGGGACAATTTCCTTCTTTTATGGGTAAAAAAAAATAAATTTTTCTCTTTGCTCTCATAAACATGATTGTGACTCTCTTTGACACCTGGTTCTGACTGTCTGGGTTTTCAGATATCAGGATGTCCCATATCATTGAAAAAGTAAATTGCAGCAGACGAGTTCCTGATGGACTTTGCCTTCTTCCCAATGAGCCCTTGCAGCACTTGTTCAAATCCTGATCTGTCTCCCAATCCTCTAATCTCCATTTCTTGCACCAGTTCTTTTTAATTCCCTGTGATACCAAGAGATAAATGATATATTTTAAGAGATTAATTTATATATTTTCAGTAAAAAATTTAAATCTGCATATATTTAATTACATATATACAAAGAAGTGGGACATAAAACCTCACACTTCCATTGAACTTCCTGAAAGTCGTGGTGTTTATTTACCAGTGCAAGTCTCCTCCTTATGGAGCTGCTTCCACAGTCATTAATTTCCACAGGAAATAATTCCACTGAGTGGGCAGTGACCAAACTCAAGGCCCAAGCATGCTCAAGGAGCAGAGAGCCATCTTCTGGCATCTCCCATGGTTTCTGGTGGAATTTCCCGCCACTGCTCTCTATCCTGTCATTTTGATCCTATTTTGGTTTTATTATTAAATTGGTTTTGCTTAGTTTTGGGTAATTGTGTGATTTCCCCTCTAAAATAAATCATGAGGCACAGAGGAAGGAAGGAAGAACAAATGGTGGGAACTACAGTGAAACTGAGCCCAGAAGCCAAGAAGAGAGGCAGGAATGCTGACCAGGAGCAAATATGGGGTAGAAGCATTTACAGCACCCCTGAATTATTTTGGCTGGAAAAGCCTTTTAAGATCATGGAGTCCAGCTGCTAAGCCAGCAGTAACCCGTGTCTGAGCTCAGCCTGTAGGTGGGAATTTCATCTCAGGGGTGAGAGCTGAGAGCCTCTTCCAGAGCCTAATGGGGCTCCAGGAGAGCTGCAGAGGGACTCTGGACAAGGGTCTGGAGTGACAGGATGAGGGGGAATAGCTTCAAACTGTCAGAGCATTTAGATTGGATATGGGGAAGGAATTCTCCCATGTGAGGCTGGGGAGGCCCTGGCACAGGTTTCCCCAAGAATCTGTGGCTGTCCCTGGATCCCTGCAAGAGTTACAGGCCAGGTTGGACAAGGCTTGGAGCAGCCTGGGATAGTGGGAAGCATCCCTGCCCTTGGAAGTGGGTTGGAATGGGATGAGCTTGAAGGTGCCTCAACACAGTCACAATCCCACCACACGGACCCTGCAGCTCTTTGTCTCCTGGATGTGGCAAACAACGCAGCTAGAGAAGTTCACTTTGTCTTTAACAAGGAAGAAAGTTTCTCCATGGTTTCCCTTGCTAATTAGTCTCCCGTGGCTTGTTAAGAAGGATGACAGAAGTTGTTTAAAAACCTGCTGAGAAGCTTCCTTGATGATTAGGAAACTTTCTTGGCAAAGCCCAGAAGATCTTGTTAAGCTGATAATTCCTTGAAGGTTGGTTGGTCTCCCAGGATCACTTCTTGCTCTGGGAATGGGAACAGCATCACTTGTGGTGGAAATAGCTGTGAGCACCTGGATGGTGGCACCTGGAGCTCAGGGCCCACTGGTGGGATGGTGGTGGGATCTGAAACTCAGACCTGCTGGTGGGCTTTCTTAATTCTTCCTTTCAACCTGAAAATCTTGAACTGAAGGAGAGTGGACTTAGATTGCATAGTGGGGAAAAATTCCTCCCTGTGAAGGTGGTGAGGCACAGGTTTCCCTGAGAAGCTGTGGCTTCCCCATCCCTGGAAGTGTTGTAGGCCATGCTGGACGGGGCTTGGAGCAACCTGGTCTAGTGGAAGGTGTTCCTGCCCATGGCAGGGGGTTGGAATGGGATGAGCTTTAAATTCCCTTCCCACCCAACTTTGATATCAAAAGTTTCTCTCTTACCAAGCCCTTTCTCATTTCATTACATTTATTCCAACTCTTTTAATCCAGTCCAGATCCACCTTTCCCAGGTAGAAGCCCCCAGACCTAAAACATTTTTTCTCCTGCTGTTTGTTTCCAGAAAGGAAAGACACTGTTCACCATCTATTAACTTTTCAAAAGGAATTTAATTCTTTTTGTGGGGCACAATAAAAAGAGGATTGTCAAATACATTAATGGCAAAAGAGAGTGTGGGAATAAAATCAGCTCCTAGCAGGGTGTAGACGGTGACCTCACAAACAGGGACAGAAACACTGTACAGGTGTTAAATGCATTCTTACAGGTGTTTAGTGCATTCTTTGCCTCTGTCTTCAACACTCATCCCTCCATTCTCAGTGGGAAACATATATTGTCCCATGGGACACTGCAAAGTCCTTGAGGTAGGCAAGCCCTGCTCAGCAGAAACCAAACCACCCCTGTGTGATCCACAGCATTCCCATCATGAATCCCAACCCAGCATGTGCCAGCCATTGGGAAGTCCTGAACCCTATCCCAGTCAAAACCAGAGCACTGGGAGCACCAGGAGAGCTCCTCAGGAAATCCTGATTTCTGTAGAACAGAGGCATTGCAGAAGTTGTTGAGCTGATAAGAGAAACCTCTTCCTAGCCCTCAACAGTCATGCCTGGAGAGCTCCCAAGAGATAAAGAAGGTTTAACTTCCTTTATCTCTGGAGAATCTTCTCAGGTACAGAGTACTGGGTGTTTCCTGTTGTCATTACTGCATTGTCCTAGGAGCCATGGGGTGAACACAGGTGCCAGCAAGAATCCTTTCTGATGTGCCTCATGCTCCAGGAAATGCTTCACTGCAACAGGCTGAGCTCATGTTATTACTTCCAGGCTTTACTTCAACATGGATATCTTCAGGGATGAGCCACGTTCACAGATCCCTGAGGGAGGCAGGGCTGTGACGGCACAAAGGGGCTGAGCGCCGGCGTGAGGCGGGGCTGCCATGTCACAGGGCTCTGCTGGCCCACAGTGACCTCTGGCACTGTGAGGTCACAAAGCCGTGCCTCAGCTATATAAGAGGGGCCAGCAGGCGCAGCTGCCAGTGCAGTTGCGACGGGACGTGCCGGAGCCATGTGTGACGGTGGCGTCCTTATGACTGCGCTTTTCCTGCTGCTGGCCGCTGTGGCTGTCTGGTGGGCTCTTGGCCACCGACAACCATGGAGGCAGCACGCAAGGAAAGAGGAGATCCCTAAGCGTGCCGGGGTCCAAGCCAGAGGCTCACGGAGGAGCCGAGGAGCCCCTGTAGCTCCCAGGTGCTCCAGGCCTCGGGCGACCCCAGGCAAGCGGCCACGTGTTCCCGCCAGCCCCCTGGCCAGCCCCTGCAGCTGCGGCCCCTGCCTGGCTGTGGCCCAGCAGCTGCGGGAAAGCATGCTGCTGCTGTGGGCTCGCAATGGGACACGTGAGCCACTTTATTCAGGGATGTGGCAGGCACTGTGGAAAGAGCTGGAGGAGCTGCTGAAGCGAGGCCACCTGCCCTGCTGTGGCTCGTGCAGCTCCTCCAGGAGCCTCCATCCCTGCAAGAGGCGTCTCCCAGCAAGAACCACCATCCCTGGGAGAGCCTCAGCCCTTGCAAGGATGGCACACCGTCAGAGATCAGCCATCCGTGCAAGAGCCTCCGGCTGTCAGAGATCCTCCACCGTGCCAGGAGCCTCTGTTATCTCTGACAGCCTCCAGCCCTGCCAGAGGCTCAGCGAGACCTGTCAGCCTGCAGCAGGTGCAGAGCCCGCGGACAGGTCTCCCAGCTCCCCTGGACTCCTGGACGTGACCGAGACGGGCTCATCCCCGAGCGCTGCTGTGGTCAGGGAAAGCCCGCAAGTCCAAGTGGGAGCCCAGCCCGAGGCACGGGAGCCTTCCCAGGAGCAGGTGGCGGAGCAGCAGGTGTGCCGGAGCCAGCAGTTGCCGGCCCCCGGCAGCCAGGAGGCTGTGCCGGCTGTGCCAGCTGGCAACAGCCCGTGCCTGGCGGCGGAGACGATGGCCAAGAGACCGAGGAGGTTCCTGCGTCTCCAGGAAGCTGCTCCCAGGCGGCCACCGCGGATCACAGAGGCCTTTGCAATAGCAGGTGAGATCTTGGGAGCAGCTGGGTGAGGCTCCCGCGGGGCTCCTGAGGGACAGCCCCAGGCCAGGCCAGGCTCCCCGAGAGCCGCCTAGTCCCTGGCTGCTTCCAGTGCCTCTGACGGGCTGCTTTTGGGCGTCCAAAAACGCCTCTCTGCTGTGCAGCCGCTCCTGGGACGCCCCTGCGGCAAGAAGCCTCGGGCTGTAGCCCCGGCTGTCCCGAACAGCAGCGTCCAGCCCACGACGCCGGGGACAGCGTCGGTGCCGCCCCGCCCCGCGGCCCTGCGGCTCCTGCAGCCAGCTGTGCGCGCTACCCTGGCCCAGCCGTGCCGCTCGCCAGCCCCACGGCTGCCAGGCGCTGGCCGCTGCCCGGCGCGCAGCAGGAAGCAGGTGAGAGCGAGGTGGCCCGCGGTGGCCCGGCGTGCTTCACTGGCGGGCACTCGGGGCTGGGGGGCCCCGGGCGGAAGGCTGATGGCTCGCTCTCTCTCTCGGCCTTTGGCAGGGCGAAAGAAGCAGCGGCAGGAGCTCTACTGGCTGGGCCCGCAGCTGGGGCGCGGTGGCTGCGGCACCGTCTTCTCGGGGAGCCGCCTCTCGGACAGGAGCCCGGTAAGCGGGCGGGACGGCCGGGCGTGGCAGGAGGGCCGGGCCGGGGTTGGGGCCGGGGCCGGGCGGGGCTGGAGCTCAGCCCGCCTCTCGCTCTGTGGGCTTGCAGGTGGCCATCAAACGCGTGCCCCGGGAGAGCGTGCTGCGGTGGGGCGAGCTGGTGAGTGAGCGGGGCCGGCGGGACGGAGCGGAGCGGGGCGCGGCGGGCAGGGCTAAGGCCGGCGCCCCGAGGCTGGGAGGCGGGAGATGGCGGGGGGAGCGGGCGTGGGCTCGGCGAGCGAGCCGGAGGGAGCACGGCGGGCCCGGGGATGCCGGCGATGCCGGACAGCGGTGGAGTGGCCGGGCAGGGGGGCACCCCCCCCGAGCGTGCCCTGGGCGGGAGGAAGCCCAAGCCCCAGGGAGGCTGCCCAAGGGGGCACTGGGGCATGGCAGGCAGGGGGCAGCAGAGCTCCAGGGCAGCATCAGGCCTGCTGGAGGCGTTTTCTCCTCCTCACAGCCCGACGGTACCCGTGTTCCCATGGAGATCGTGCTGATGGAGAAGGTGGGCTCCGGCTGCCGCAACATCATCCAGCTCCTCGACTGGTTTGAGCTGCCTGACAGCTTCATGCTGGTCATGGAGCGTCCGGAGCCATCGCAGGATCTCCTGCACTTCCTGATGGAGCGGGAGTTCCTGTGCGAGGAGGTGGCGCGCCGGCTTTTCCGCCAGGTGCTGGAGGCCGTGCGGCACTGCACCGCCTGCAGCGTCCTGCACCGGGACATCAAGCCCTCCAACCTCCTCGTGGAGCCGGAGAGCGGCGAGCTGAAGCTCATCGACTTCGGGAGCGGCACCTTTCTCCAGGAGCAGCCCTTCACACAGTTTGCCGGTGAGCCCACGGCCGGGGCCCTGCTCCCAGCGCCAGGCATTGCACGGCCCCATTCCTTCCCTCCTGGCCTGCGGCACTCAGCCGGCTGCCCTTTGGCTGCCCTTTGGCTGCCCTTTGGCACGGGGCGGATGCTGTGCCCCAGGATGCTCTGCTGTGCTGCCGGCCCTGCCGACAGAGCACGGCTGCAAAAGCCAAGCCCCAGCCGCTCGGCTCGGCAGGCCCATGAGGGCTTGGGCTGCATGGTTGCCCTTCTTTGCTTGCTGGCAGAATGGCTTCTTGGCTTTGGCCAGGCTGCTGGAGCAGGGGCTGCAGCCTTGGGGGGAAGCTGTGGCCACCACTGCAGGCCCTGGCTCAGCCAGGAGGCTGGGCCCAGGCTCTGCAAGCCAACAGCCTGCGCCCAGACAATGCTGCCCTTCTCCCTTAGGAACACCCGTGTACAGCCCGCCCGAGTGGATCCTCCATGGCTGCTACCACGGCCATTCGGCGACCATCTGGTCCCTGGGCGTGCTGCTGTACGTCATGCTCTTTGGGAACATCCCCTTCCACAAGGACCGTGACATCGTGTCGGGGCAGCTCTGCTTCAGGCGGCAGGTCTCTCCAGGTTGGTATCCGGCCTCAAGAAGGCACTTTTTGGCACGTGGCTGCGCACAGCCCAGCGTGGCCCAGCTCACGCAGCTCGGCGGCAGGTGGACGTGCCGTCAAGGGCTGGATGTGCCGCGGGAGGCGGCCCGTGACGGGGCCGGTCAGCGTGGCACGCCGGGCTGAAGGAGGTGGCGCCGCTTCCTGCCGTGCCGCTCTCCCGCCAAGGGCAGAGCGGGCCGGGCGGCTGGCACGGCTCTGAGCGCACGCAGCACTGCCTGGGCCCTGCGGGCACTGGGAGCGGCTGGGCAGGAGCCTTCGGCAAGTGACGAAGGGCCCTTTCTGGCTTCTCTCCGCAGAGTGCCAGCAGCTGATCCGCTGGTGCTTGTCCAAGCACCCCGCGGACAGGCCGGCGCTGGAGGAGATCTCGCGCCACCCTTGGGTGCTGGGCAGGTGTCTTTGATGCCTTGCCGCAGCCTCTGCAGCACCCACTTCCCCAGTCCCACGCAGGACTGAGGACCCGAAAAATAAAACAACAACAAACCCATTTGGTGGTGTCAAGTGCGGTCCCTGTTAGTAACTTGTTAGTAACTTTGGTCTTTTCCCTCTCCCAGTGCTCCATTTTGTACCTGAAAGGGACTTTCATGGCTCTTTCACTTCCCTTGGGATTGACTACAGATAGCCATGGCACACAGAAGGAGCAAAATACCTTGTTCATGTAAAAGCAAGAATTTAGTTTCATTCAGTTGTCAGTGAAATGCAACTTTGGACAAGGAAAAGACATCCAAAAAATAGGCTCATTTGTCATTCTTGCCACTAACAAGTTTCCATCCAAAATATGGAGAAATGAGGGACCTGAAATTTCTATCAGGAGTTATTTCTTGCCTAAAATGAAGACCTTTAAAATAATATCACCCTACATTTTTTTATTTCAGGTTTTTCAGGTATTTTTCTTGTCTTATTTTGTTGTTTTTTAGTCCCTTCTCCCCACTGCCTTAGTGCAAATCTCCTGATACGAAGTCCACTGATGATATTCCTAAATTTGTTTTTAACAAACCACCATGGGCCTAAAGTGGAAAACTAATTAGAACTTTGTTTGAAGTCTTTGAAAGGCAGAAATTGGGGACGGAAAAAGGACTGGGCATGGGTGGTTTGTTCAATTGAACCTGGAAATATATCCTGGTTTCAAATATGGAGCTACAAATTAATTAATTCTTTGACTTGGCTTTTGGGTGATATCTCATTATCTCCAAACTGCATCAAAACTGCAAAGTAATTAATTTAGAATGTTGTGTTTCCATCTTTCCTAAAAAGGGCTTTTCATTGGAGGTGCCTCTCTGATCCAGCCCAGAAATCACAGAATTCCAGAATGTCTCATTTGTTAAACCCACATAACCTCTATACAGGGAATCCTGACACCTTTCATGGAATCCTGGAAGAGTTTGGGAGGGGAGGGACCTTAAGGATCATCCTCTTCCATCCCCTGCCCTGGGTATGGAAAGCTGCCACTAGGCCAGGTTGCTCCAAGCCCCATATCCATAAATACCTATATAAATGTATAACTTGCCATCCTAAGGCCAGAGATCTCCTAGATGTTCTTTCTGATCCAAAATTATATCTAGATATTAAAAGCCAACATTAAATGTATATTATACAACACTTTCATATATAAAATGCAAAATATTCTTGAGTTAAACATGTGCGCTAACATCCACATGTTACTGAATTTTTTTCTCTCTCCTAAATCTCTTTGAATCCCACCTTATTTTCCAGAAAATGAGGTATGGATGAGAGTTCTGCCACAAGGAAGAGGAAAAAAAAGCAGACAGAATTCTCTGTCCCTGGTAACATGACAAATCAGAATAAACCCATAAAATCTTTACAGGATTAAAAATAAAAATCCAATTCTTATCTCACCAGAGGAGCATTGGGATCATTGCAGGTTCATTGAAGAACCTCTCCAACAGCAAAATAACCTCTAATAGAAACAATATTTAATTTTTCAAGTGAATGTAACTTTACTTCAGGCTCAGTGGCTGAGTTTGCTCCAGGTGTCCATTGCCAGCAGCTTAGGCTGTCCTAATGAGCTCTGGATGGATCTCTGGAGCAGCCAGCTGGGATTACAGGAGGTGAGGGCTGCTCCAAGCCTCCAGGTAATGAATGAACCCAAAAGGCTTCCAGGCTACTCCTGCCTTGGCACCAGCAGGCCTGCACAGGTCTGCTGATTTACCTGTCTGAACACAATCCAGAGTCCATTAAACCTTCTTATTCTGCTCCAGGTATTCCCAGGAATAGCTCAGATGCCCACAAAACACAGTTTTGATCCAAAGATGGGATTTATCTATCAGTTAGCAGTAATGTGAAGCACATCCTCTGATATCTTAGGTGGAATTAGAGGGATCAAGACACTCCAGGCATCCTGGAAGAGGATGCTCCATGTCCAAAGGAGACCACACAGGGCCACATAGAATCCTGGAATGGTTTGGGTTGGAAGGGGCCTTAAAGATCACCCAGCTGGTACTGATGTTTTGGTTGGGTGTAGCTCTGCAAACAATGATATTTTAACATCAGCACTGGAATTTGGTGAGTTTCTGTGCCAACATTTCACCACTGATTCCCACTGATTTCACCATTAGTTCCTGCTATATTACCAATCTTCCAGGCACAACTTCAAATAACCCCTCTTTTCTCAAAATAATAAATGAACCCAGGAAATCCAGTTATTTCCAAAATAAACGTTTGATACTTAGAAAAGAACAACCAAGAAGGCAAAACAAGTTGTCAAAAGAGTAAAATACTTATCAGGTAATTAATTATAAACCTTTGAACTGTTTATCACTAAATCCTTCCTCTCCTTTTGTGCATGTTCCCAGAAAAATGGCAATTTTTTCTTTCATGACCATTTCACCTCCATTTCTCAGGAATTGTCCCACATCAGACCTACTCTATCTCTCTCCTGGACTGTATTGCACCAAATTACTGCCAACTTCCCCCAAAACCTTATTTTTCCACCGTCCAGCTTGCTTTATAAATAACCACCAGATTTATTCCAAGCCTCCTGATGTTCTCTCAGCCATGATTCCAGGCCACCAGGTGAGCAGGTGATGATGAGGGAGGTCCAAGGTTGATCTATATTCTATATTGTTTGATTTATCAGTTATTTATTTTAATTATTAACCCAGTCTACCAAACCATTATATTATGTATCATTCATACTGGATAAAATTCAGAACTATAATTTCATGGTTTATACCCTATTCTGAGCTCCAGGACGCTGAAACATCTGAAAGCCACCCCAGTCCTGGGTCTGACTTGGGTCCCTGATCAAGGCAAGGTGCAGATTAAAGAAATCCAGGGATGTGCACATGTTGTGAAACTGACAACCAGGACTTCTCCAGTATAAGTCCTGAGGGGAGCAAACTCCTTGGGCTGAGCTTCAATAGAGTTTGTGGGACAAGGGTGTGGATGGAGCCCCCAGATGGGGTGATTAATGCAGATTAGTCCACTCTGAGACAATTAATCATTGCCTCGAAGTCTCCAGAGCCACCTGCTCAGGTAGGACATCCGGGCTGCAGGCATTCAAGGTGGATAATCCCATCCTTGAAGGAAAACTGGGCTGTTGAGTGTCCACAGAGGGACATCAGCAGCTCCAGAGCTGGAGCCAGAAGTGTTTTGTGTGACACTTGGGGACTCTCTGACCAGCCGAACATCACTGCTGCCATGTGCCACTGCTGCCATCACTGCTGCCTGGTGACTCCTGCACATGAGAGATTTGAGATCCCTGAAGCACAATGGGTTTCAGAATTCCATGCTATCCCTTTTTGTTTGCTCTTTTCTTTGTTTATTTGCTCTGCCATGAGGAGGCCCGAGGGTTTTATCCCAGGAGAGCAGAGAGAACATATTTACAGCCCTGTCACCCACAGGCTCAGCTGTTGGAGTCAGGGAAAGAGCACGTCTCTCTCCACATCAGCCTGGATGTTCTCTGCTGCATTTGGGATAAACCCTTGGCTCCAATCACCACAGTGAGGGCACAGGAGGAGCTGTAAATCCAAGAGAAAGAAGTTGACTTCCTTCTTCATGTCCTCACATCCTCCTTTGTGGGGCTGTGTCTGAAAACAGCCTCGCAAAAGTAGGACTTTTTATAATGAATGGGAATAATGGCTTGTGCAAATTGTTTTTTATCTTTCTTAGGCAGCTGAAGCAAGATAAACAGATTTATGGAAGTGTTAAGGGTGAGTCTTATTTAGTTATAAGGAATTGTCAGCAAAATACAGTCGTTAAATCAGCCTTTGGAATTTGATTATTTTAAAATTCAATCCCATTTCAGTGTTTTATCTTCATTCCCATGGTTTTTGGATGTTTCAGCCTGCTGGAGCTCAGAAAAGTATAAAGCATGAATTTACCAATGTGAATTTTACCCAGTGTGAATGATATCTAACAGTTGGATAGACTGCATTAATAATTAAAAGCCAAGGGAAAATATTCTTAAAGTGGTGGAATCTGGGATTTCACTGGGATTAGGATTTTCTTCTGCTCCAGGTTTATGTGATCTCTGATGAGGTTCCTCCAAGGTAACTTCTGAAACAAATTTCTTTCAAACCAAAAGGGAGTAAATATCTGATTCTTATATGGAATAAATCCAAACTTTTATGCATCCAAGCACAAAGACGCAAATTTGCCATTCGTGTCACTTTAAGATACATGTTCTTTTCTAAGCACCTCAACTGGTAAGTAAAAAAGTATAGAACTTATTTTTGGAAAATATATGGAGTATACCAATAAGTGGCAATTAGAACAGTGACTGATTGGAGTCAAATATGGCCCAAAAGAGAGGCTCTGAGGTTTACCATTTTGATGCATTTGTTCCCTTTGCCTCTGCAGGTAACACCCAGACATGGGAGGAAACCATACGCAGCTCACATTCATCCTCCTGGGAATTACAGACACTCCCTGGGCTCAGGTCCCACTTTTCAGGCTCTTTCTGCTGATTTACATCATCACTTTGGTGGGGAACATCAGGCTGATGCTCTTGGTTTGGGTCTCTCGCAGCCTCCACTCCCCCATGTACTTCTTCCTCACTCATTTGTCCCTGGCTGACATCTGCTATTCCACTGTCATCTCCCCCAGAATGCTCACGGGCCTGTTGTTTGGGAATAAAACCATTTCCTGGGCGGGCTGTGTGACACAATTCCACCTCTTTGCTCTCTTTGCCACGGCCGAGTGTCACCTCCTGGCTGCCATGGCCTACAAACGGCTCATGGCCATCTGCCACCCCTTGCTTTACGCCATGGCCGCGTCCCCCGTGTGCCTGCTGGCAGCTGGTGGCCTGGTCCTACCTCGTGGCCTCCCTCAGTGCCCTCATCTACACCAGCTGCATCTTTGGGGGCTCCTTCTGTAGGCCCTGCCTTGTCAACCACTTCTTCTGTGATGCCGGCCCTGTGCTGAGGCTGGCCTGCTCTGACACCCGCAGCAGTGAGGTCACCATCTTTGCCCTGGCCATGGCCAACGGGCTGGGCACCGGCGTGGTCATCCTGCTCTCCTACGGCCACGTCCTCCACACCATCCTGGGGATGTGCTCGGTGCCCAGCAGGGCCAGAGCCTTCCGCACCTGCACCTCCCACCTGGTGTCTGTGTTGGTGTTCTACGGGACGCTGCTCTTCGTGTACCTGCAGCCGGCGTCCCGGCATGGCAGCCAGGGTAAGGTGGCCTCTGTCTTCTACACCGTGCTCAGCCCCATGCTCAACCCTTTCATCTACAGCCTGAGGAACAGGGAGGTGAAGGCAGCGTTGGGGAAGTGCAGGAGGAGGTTGGAAGATCATCTGGTCCAGCACACCATGGGCAGGGACACCTTCCACTAGTCAAGGCTGCTCCAAACCCCATCCCACCCAGCCTGGAGCTCTTCCAGGGATCCAGGGGCAGCCACAGCTTTTCTGGACAACCTGTGCCAGTGCCTCACCATTCCCTCAGGGAAGAATTTCTTCCCAGTATCCCATCTAACCCTACTCTCAGCTTAAAGTCTTTCCCCACTGTCCTGCCACTCTGTGTGTTTGTGGAAGCAAACCATTCATCTAAAGTAAGAAATGATCCATTAAAATAATTGGATATGTCCCTGATCCTCACAATTTTATATAGGTTCTTCCACAGCTCCTCACAAAACTCAATTACAATATTTATCCTGGAGAAATAAACCCCACAGTCACATCTTCCTTGGAAGGAAACAAGAGTGGGAGCCTCAAACTTGAAATGAATTCCCTTTCCAGCCACAAGGCTGTCAGAACAAATTACACAGAATGGTTCTGGGGTATTACTCCAATAATTCTTCTCTTTCTCACAGGATGCACAAATCACAGTTTTATTGGTTTATAACTGATTTTGCACTGATGAATGTGTATTTTTCTTGCAAGATTATTGTCCTTATCCCTAAACTCCAATAAAATTCCTCGTTGTTACCTGTGAGTTATTTATTAGAGCAGAGCTGCTGGGGTGGAAGGGAGCACTTGGGAAGAGCAAGAGTATTTTAACATTTGATTGGTAAAAAAAACAAGATAAAAGGCTTTAAAACTGCATTTTTTTCTGGCTTAGAAGGATAAAAATCTCACAATACACCTTGGAATATCAAGGGGAATGCAGGTGTTCAAGTGCCAAAACATACCTTGAAAACCTAACAGACGGATTTCACCCCAAATTTAAGCACATGTCTAGTTTCCATAGGTGAAAGAATCCTCAACACCTTATCTATGGATAGCTGGGAGCTGTTTGGGTGTGGAAAAGGCCCTAAAAAACCCAAAGCAAACAATTCTACAAATCAGGGCTCATTAAAGAAGGTACAGGAATGGCCACAGCACTGGGGAGAGACCAGCAATCCTTCATCTTTTCCTGGCCTGGAAAAAACTCCCAATTCATGCCCATCCTAATGAATTCCAAAGGCTATTTGTTGGGTTTAAGGGCAAACTGAGTGCAATCTTGCAACTTCCTTTCACCATTTGGGTGGTCTGGATAAGCTCAGCAGAGATGTCCATCTCTTCCTCCTCTTCTCCACCTTCTCCCTCACCTGTTGACACCTTTGTGGGGTGGGATGAGTTCTGACTGCACAGAGGGACAGGCCTTGGCTGTGGCAGGGAAAGGTGGAAACAGAAACATTTTCCCTTTGTTACTGTGTTGTGAAGATGTCATGTTCTGAGGAGTCATGTGGGAATTCACTTCCTTTTGAAAAGTAAATAGATGGTGAACAATGTCTATCCTTTCTGGAAACAAACAGCAGGAGAAGAAATATTTTAGGGCTGGGGGCTTCTACCAGGGAAAGGTGGATCTGGACTGGATTAAAAGAGTTGGAATAATTGTAATTAAATGAGAAAGGGCTTGGCAAGAGAGACACTTTTGATATCAAAGTTGGGTGAGAAGGGAATTTAAAGCTCATCCCATTCCAACCCCCTGCCATGGGCAGGAACACCTTCCACTAGACCAGGTTGCTCCAAGCCCTGTCCAGCATGGCCTACAACACTTCCAGGGATGGGGAAGCCACAGCTTCTCAGGGAAACCTGTGCCTCACCACCTTCACAGGGAGGAATTTCTGCCCATTATGCAATTAAGTCCACTCTCCTTCAGTTCAAGATTTTCGGGTTGAAAGGAAGAATTAAGAAAGCCCACCAGCAGGTCTGAGCTCCAGATCCCACCACCATCCCACCAGTGGGCCCTGAGCTCCAGGTGCCACCATCCAGGTGCTCACAGCTATTTCCACCACAAGTGATGCTGTTCCCATTCCCAGAGCAAGAAGTGATCCTGGGAGACCAACCACCCTTCAAGGAATTATCAGCTTAACAAGATCTTCTGGGCTTTGCCAAGAAAGTTTCCTAATCATCAAGGAAGTTTCTCAGCGGGTTTTTAAACAACTTCTTAACAAGCCACGAGAGACTAATTAACAAGGGGAATCCATGGAGAAACTTTCTTCCTTGTTAAAGACAAATTGAACTTCTCCAGCTTCTTTGTTTGCCACATCCAGGAGACAAAGAGCTGCAGGGTCAGTGTGGTGGGATTGTGACTGTGTTAAGGGACCTTCAAGCTCATCCCATTCCAACCCACTTCCAAGGGCAAGGATGATTCCTACTATCCCAGGCTGCTCCAAGCCCTGTCCAAGCTGGCCTGGAACTCTTGCAGGGATCCAAGGACATCCACAGATTCTCTGAGAAACCTGTGCCAGGGCCTCCCCAGCCTCACAAGGGGAAACATTTCTTCTCCATACCCAATCTAAATGCTCTGTCAGTGTGTAGCTATTTCCCCTCATCCTGTCACTCCAGACCCTTGTCCAGAGTCCCTCTGCAGCTCTCCTGGAGCCCCTTTAGGCTCTGGAAGAGGCTCTCAGCTCTCACCCCTGAGATGAAATTCCCACCTACAGGCTGAGCTCAGACATGGGTTACTGCTGGCTGAGCAGTTGAACTCCATGATCTTAAAGGGCTTTTCCTGCCAAAATAATTCAGGGGTGCTGTAAATGCTTCTACCCCATATTTGCTCCTGGTCAGCATTCCTGCCTCTCCTGTTGACGTCTGAGCTCAGTTTCACTGTAGTTCCCACCATTTGCTCTTCCTTCCTTCCTCTGTGCCTCATGATTTATTTTAGAGGGGAAATCACACAATTACCCAAAACTAAGCAAAACCAATTTAATAATAAAACCAAAATAGGATCAAAATGACAGAATAGAGAGCAGTGGCGGGAAATTCCACCAGAAACCATGGGAGATGCCAGAAGATGGCTCTGTGCTCCTTGAGCAAGCTTGGGCCTTGAGTCTGGTCGCTGCCCACTCTGTGGTGGCACTCAGGAAATTTCCCTTGGAAATTAATGACTGTGGAAGCAGCTCCATAAGGAGGAGACTTGCACTGGTAAATAAACACCACTACTTTCAGGAAGTTCAATGGAAGCATGAGGTTTTATGTCCCACTTCTTTGTATATATGTAATTAAATATATGCAGATTTATATGTAAAAGGGTCTTAATATATACATTTCTTTATCTATATGAAGGAAACTTGTATTTATTTTTTTTACTGAAAATAAACATAATCCTAAAATATATAAATTAATCTCTTTAAATATGTCATTTATCTCTTGGTATCACAGGGAATTAAAACAAACTGGTGCAAGAAATGGAGATTCCAGGATTGGGAGACAGATCAAGATTTGAAGAAGTGCTGCAACGGCTCATTGGGAAGAAGGCAAAATACATCAGGAACTCGTCTGCTGCAATTTACTTTTTCAATGATATGGGATATCCTGATATCTGAAAACCCAGACAGTCAGAACCAGGTATCAAAGAGAGTCAGAATCATGTTTATGAGAGCAAAGAGAAAAATTTCTTTTTTTTTTACCCATAAAAGAAGGAAATGGTCCCACAGTAGTTGGAATCAGAACAGGTGAAGATGAAAATGAAGATGAAGATGGAGATGAAGATGTGTGCTTCAAAATGGCTGCAGGAGACTCAGCTGCAGTCATCTTCACTGGCCAGAGAATCCTGGAATGGCTGGGGCTGGAAGGGACCTTAAAGTTCATCTCATTCCAAGCCCCTGCCCTGGGCAGGGACACAGGATAACCCAGGAAGAAAGTGTGTCCATCAGGAGGAAACATCAAAGCTGGATGTTCCATCTCCTTCCCACGTGATGATTCCAGCTCCTCTCATGGTCAAATTCTTGACCACAGAAGACAGACACAGTTCACCCCCATTTTACCAATCCCCACCTGCACAAAGAGCCAAAACCTTTTGGGTTTGAGAGCAGCAGTTCCAGCACAAAGCCACAGCTCACAGAAGCAATGGCACCATGGCCACAGACTCAGGGTTTCAGTCACTGTGGCTCATGCTCCTGTTTAAAGGTCAGGTGATGGTCAAGGCAAGACCAGTGGGACACAAAGTCATTGAATGGCTGCTCAAAATATTATTCAGATATTAAATATTTTTCATATGTTTTTTAATATTATTTAATATCCTGTCACCAAACAATGGTTTTAAGGCCCTGGAGGAAGGAGAGTTGTTCTGAGGCTTATGGTTTAAGTGTCTTAATGTTTTCTTAATATTTTTGGAGGTTTGATGTTTTAAATAAAACATTAAAAATAATCTTTCATTTTATTTAAAGAAAATATGTACAATCTTCCCTGCACCTAAATTAAACAATGTCCTGAGAAGGACAGTTACAGAGGATCAGAAGGGTGGGAGAACAGCAGGAGTTACACACAGAGGTCCCAGTTCATGGTCCTGATCACAGAGTCAGGGAATTGATTAGGCTGGAAAAATCCTCTAGGATCACCAAGTCCCACCATTCCCCCAGCACTGCCCAGGCCACCACTAATCCATATCCCCAGGTGCCACATCCACACAGCTCTTAAATTGCTCCAGAGATGGGGATTCCACCACTGCCCTGGGCAGCCTGTTCCAGGGCTGGACAGCCCTTTCCATGGAGGAATTTTCCCTCTATCCACCTAAACCACTGCTGGTGCAACTTGAGGACATTGTCTCCACATCTGGGGATGTGAGTTGAGGATCTTTGGGGTCACTGCTGTGGGGGTCAGCAGAGCCAAAAAGAGAGGAACAGGAGCATGAACAGCCCAGGGGGATTTATCCAGGCAGCTGGATTAAATAATAACCAGGAAATTATCAGCAAGCTTTGGGAACAAAGGATTAAGCTGATTGACCCTGAGTGCCTGGGAATTGTGTGTCATTAATAAATCAGCAAACGACATTGATCCTGGCTTGATTTAATCTAACTGAGGATTAGTTCCATCCTCGCTATTCTGTCTCTCTAGGAGAGCCCCATCACTCTGGATTTCACCATGGACCTGGCACAGGGTGAGAAAATACACAAATTGGGAGATTTTTGTGTTTTTCCATGTATGTACTGCTTGTGCACTAAAACATTAACACCAAGTCTGTCACAGAATCTTGGAATGGTTTGGGTTGGAAGGGACCTTAAGGCTCATCCAGTTCTGCTGCCCTGCCAAGAGGAAGGACACCTTCCACTGGACCAGGCTGCTCCAAACTTCATCCAAGCACCAAAATTAGAGTGAAATTGTTCTTCTCAGCTGATATGGAATCAACCAGCACACCATCTAAGTCAAAGTGCAAAAGACACCAAAAATGTCCCTCTGAGATATTTAACAAAACTCCCAGGATATTACCAGCATCTCCATTTTATTTAGTCATTAAGTTACAACGTCCAAGCTTATTTCATTTTCCTGAGTCTCCTAAAAGCCTCCTTCACCTCCTGGTTCCTCAGGCTGTAGATCCAGGGGTTCAGCATGGGGGTCACCATGGAATAGAGCACAGCAACCCATTTATCTCCTCCCCTGGAGGTGTCTGACCTGGGGATTAAGTACGTAAAAAGTGATGCCCCATAGAAGGTGCTGACAGTGATGAGGTGGGAGGCACAGGTGGAGAAGGCTTTGTGCTTGCCCTGGGCTGATCTAATGTTCAGGATGGTGGGGATGATGGCCATGTAGGACACCAGGACCACCAGGAGGCTGGGAACACCGAACAAAGATATTGAAGTCCTCAGGATGATGAGGCTGAGGGTGTTGTCAGAGGTGGAGAGCGAGATCAGTGGGGAAATGTCACAGAAGAACAGATGGATGGCATTGGAGCTGCAGAAGAACAAGCTGGACATGCCTATGGTTTGTGCCACACCATTGGTCAGCCCCACAAGGTAGCACCCAGTGACCAGGCGGAAGCAGCGCTCTGGGGACATGACAAGGGGGTAGAGCAGGGGGTGGCAAATGGCCACATATCGATCATAGGCCATTGTAGCCAGCAGAAAGCACTCAGTGATCCCAAACAGGTCAAAACTGAACACCTGAGCCATGCACCCAGCATAAGTGATTCCCTTCTCCACCAAAAAGCCAACCAGCATCCTGGGGGTGACAACAGTGGAAGTGCAGAGGTTCACAAAAGCCAGGTTGCCCAGGAAATAATACATGGGGGAGTGGAGAGTGGGACTGACTCTGATCAAGGCAATCATCCCCAGGTTTCCCAGGATGGTGACAAGGTAGATGAACAGGAACAGCAGGAATTGGGCAACCTGAGTCACTGGGTCCTCGGTGAAATCCCCCAAGATGAACTCTGTTGGTTGGGTGCAATTCCATCCTGACATTCCTTCAAAATGTGTTCTGTCTGTGAAATCCTGGCTGGACATTTCTTCCAGGAGGAAAACCCTGTTTCCAGCAGGATCTTCTTGGAGACAGCCCTACAGGATCTAAAGTGAGAATTTAGGTACAGATCAATTAGAATTACCTGGGCAGAAGTCAAGGCACAGTTAGGGAGAAGCTGTTGGTTACACAGCCCTGAGTAGCTTTACCTTGGTGCTGCCTTTGATCCCCTGTGTGTGTTCACTCTGGGACTTTGAGATCATCCCGCACAACCTGTAACATGGAGAAACCCAACAAAACCTGTGAAAAACAGCACAGAATTGATTATTCATCCTTGTGTTGACATCTGCCTAACACCTGCTTTGTCTGTCTTTTCTACAGAGTCCCAGAAGTGTTTGGGTTGGAAGGGATCTTGAAGACCATCTCATTCCACCCTCACTCCATGTGCAGGGACATGTTCCATTAGACCAGGTTGCTCCAAGCCCCATCCAACCTGGCCTTGAACACTTCCAGAGATCCAGGGGCATCTAAAGCTTCCTGACTATGAAGCCTCCCCTCCCTCCTGGACACACTCTTTTGGCTCTAAAAGATTCTCCCAGCTCTTTACCCTGCTCCTGCAGCCCTCAAATGAAAGTGCGCAACACACAAATCTGAGCAACCTCCTCCTGAAAATAATATTTTGGGAAAATATTTTAAAAATCACCTTTTGGATGTGCCTTATATCAGCAATGGTAAGATCCACAAGTGTTCCTTACAGGAAATATTGCAGTCCTCATCCAGGAGCCCTTTGTGGTCAGTGAGGAGAAGTTTCCAGAGCAAGCATTCCAACGGGGTGTCCTCACCACACACCTGCTGTGCATCACCTGCATTTGGTGCTAAACTCAGAGTCCAATGAGGAACCGGAGCCCAGGAGCCTCCAGGTAGGACCTGAGATGAAAACTGAAGGTGTTTCTTCTTGGCAAGAGAAAACAAGAGGAGATGGGTGGCTCAGCATGCGCTGTTCTGGCTCATGGTTCTCCAGGGTGATCCTCTCCTATACCTCTGCACTCTCCCTGCTTTCCTCCTGATGCGCTTGGAGGTGAATGTTAGGTGCACCTGCCTGGAGCTCCGGAAGGGAGTTTGAAAATATACCCTTGTCAGCAAACACCTTTGTTATTCCATGTAATTTGGGGATCTGGGGACTCTTGGAGCCCCAAGAGAATGACAAAGCCCAAAGTGGGTTGTTATCTCTTCTCTGAGATTCTAATTTCGAGGCAATTGCCCAGAGGAGATGATCACACCTCGAGGGAGCTGCAGGGCTTCGGGGTTTCCCTAGAGCAATGACAGAGCAACACTGCACCGGTTGTGTCCAATTGTTGTGCACTTTTTGAGATTTTTCAGCTCCACAAATGCCATGTTTGGCCTTGTAACACCAGGGAGCTGAGGGGGACCTCACTGGTGGGGTATAATCCCATGGGAGCTGGTATCCATCAGCAGTTCCAGGCACTAGAGATGTTGAACCACGTTTCTACCCATTCTAAATTCCTTATGCCCAAACCACAGCTCACCTGTCCCATCTCTGGAAGTGCTCAAGGCCAGGCTGGAGAAACCTGGTCTACTGAAAGGTGTCCCTGCCCATGGCAGGGGTGTGGAACAAGATGAGCTTTCAGGTCTCTTCCAAACCAAACCATTCCAGGATTCTATGAAGATTGGCTGCAAGAATCCAGGAGAATCACAGGATATGCTGAGCTGGAAGGGATTCACAAGGATCACAGAGTCCACCTCTCAGCCTCACACAGGACCATTCCCAAGAGTCACACCACATGCCAAAGATCATTGTTCAAATCACTCCTTTGAGCTCTGCCAGGCTTGGTGCAGTGCCCACTGCCCTGGGGATCCTGTTCCAGTGCCCAGCCACCCTCTGGGGGAAGAACCTTTTTCTAATATCCACCCTAAGCCTCCGCTGATGCAACTTCAGGCCATTTCTCTTATAAGCATGCTTCCCTGTAAAATAGCCAATTTCATCCCTTCCTCCTTTATTCCTTGTATACAGTCTCACAAAGAACACCACTGACCTTTGGGTCCTGGCCAATCATTTTCTGTAGGATATTCAGTGTCACATCCCTGAGCAGCCCAAGCGGACAAATCAGGATTGTAAACATTAATTCAAAATGCATCTTGCAGAAACAAATCTGAGGTCAAGATTAAGAACTTCTTAAGAGTCTCCTGAATCCAGGGTTACTCTGATGCTCCCTGGTTGTGCAAACACACCACCCAAGGAGCAGGGACTTGCTCAGTCTTTGTTTAAACAATTCCATTGTGTGATTTACTTCATGCTGACTATAATCCTCTATCACATCCCTACTCACTTGCTATTCATTAGCCTCGAATTCCATTTTTCATCTCCATGGCAGTCTCACATCTATCAATCCATCCAGGGAACCAGCCTCTTCAGAATCCACAGAATCCCAAACATCTTGATCCCATTTATCAGGATCCCACTGTACTCCAGCCCCTGCAATACCTGTATTCACTTGGTTTGGCTCCACTCATCCCCTTCTTTTCTTACACTCCTGCTGCACCACCCCACATCCAGAATTTTTGGCTACAGTCTGCTGTGTCCAACTCAGCAGCAAGCAGGTTATTCTGG
Source organism: Lichenostomus cassidix (assembly GCF_008360975.1). Taxonomy (NCBI): domain Eukaryota; kingdom Metazoa; phylum Chordata; class Aves; order Passeriformes; family Meliphagidae; genus Lichenostomus; species Lichenostomus cassidix. The sequence goes on from NC_139486.1 coordinate 61,801,246, forward strand.
AACTGTAACATCACCATTTGATTGTGCAAATCACACACCTGTCACCCCATGTGGGAGCATTCCAACAACACTTGTTCCTTCTGTTGGTGCTGCTTCTGATACACTGTTTGAAAAATCCATCCTTGTCTTCCCAAACCTAGTTCTTTTCCCCCTTTTATTATGCAATTTTTGGATGCATTTTATACACCCATGGCTTCAGCTTCTTTTAACTAATTTCCTGACTGCTCACACAATCCTCCAACCATAGACCACTTGAGAACCAGAGAACTATAGGGAAGCTCATCTCATTCAGGAATTTTAGACAGGACCTATTCCTTACATTTAGATTTGAAAAGTGACTTTTCTTTCTGATAGAGCCAGACTACATGAATTTTGTTCTGCCAGTGGGCAGGGTCAGCACCAAAACCACAGACACCAACTTCAGGAATTAAGTGTCATTTACTACAGCTCAAACCAGCAAGGAATTACCAAAGGAGAAGCTCAGCAGTGCACCTCAGCATTGCTACCAAAGATTGCCTACAGGGACTACAAAGATACAGCACCAGTGACCTTAGTATTTCATAGTCCTCCAGAGCTGCACAGCAGCTGGGGAAGCCCTTGTCACAACCAAGCACTGGAGAGCCCCTGCCTGAACTGCGAATTTCTGCAGGTGAATCCACTGGCAGGCAAAGAGGCTTCTGACTGTGCTGGGACAGAGTCCAGCTTGGACAGTGTGCATTAAACAAGATCACACAACTTCCAGTGTGGGAACATCTGGCTTCAGCCTCTTCCTGGGTTTCTCCCAAAGCCTGGCCAGGGTTCAGGGAGCATCCCAGGGAGTTGCCTTAGACCATGAACCTCCCAACAAGGCCCCAGGGCTCATTTCAGGGCCTTGTCCAGCTTCTCAGTACAGAAAGGTCAATACATCTTTTGTTAATGAGCAGATACTGAGATCCTTGCAGTAATGATCCTGTACATTTCATTAATGAGAGAACACACATACAGCATCTGGTTTGAAGATTCACTCAGAGCTCAACATCAGCTCAAGGCTCTTGCTCAGGCCTCAGTATTTCAGTAAGTCACAAGCTGTTTGAGCCTCTGCAGAAAGCTTGCTCACATCTGCTGTGGAACCACACTTCAGGCAGCATTTCCTCTGCCCATTCCAGAGGATAATTAGCTGCCATGACAGAGTAATGACTGATCCTGGAATTACAGAAAGCAGGGAGACGAAGGATGCTTTTACTTCCACCCAGAAAGTCAAAGGATATCAAAAAACCATTAGGTGTACACCTGAGCAATCCCCTCAGCAGAACCAGGACATAAGATGCCAGTCACTCCTGACTTCCAAGGCAGTGCCTGGAGCTCTGGCACTCACCTTTAGTCCTTGTCTTGGACAGCAAGGCAATCCAAGGGACAGAAATCCAGGCTTCTGCTGCTTCTTCCAGGAGCTACCCAACAGCACTATTCTGGCTGAACACAGCAGCAAAACCAGCACAGTTTGAGCTTGGGCAAAACTCAAGCTATTGGAAAGCTAGGAACACAAGACAAGCTTCGCTTTCCACTGAAGGATATTGATCCAGCTCTATTGACATGTGGACATTTGAGGCAGCAATCTGTAACACCTTGTGAAATCAAATCACATGTCCAGATGTTTTCCTGCTTGTGTCATTCAGCTCCTCACTTACCCTTCATAGTCTTCTGACAAGAGTTTGCAGATGCTTTGCTTCTATCAAAAGTATTAACATCAGCATATTTCTAGGTTTCAACAAATCTCTCCCCAAATCATCTTGTTTTTTACACAAGAACCTCATGCGAAAAATGTTACCGTACTTTTATATTCAGACAAATTTGGAAGTATTTGAGAAAATCATGATCTCAGAGGGACTCACAGAAACTCTCCCAACTCCATTTGCTGCTTCTCCTTCTGCCTGGGCCCAAAGACGTTCTGGACCTACCTTTGCCAGAAACCTCAGGAGAAGAAAGTGCAATTATTGCCATGAATTATTGCCACAGGCTTTCGGTTCACTGTTGGGTTACATTTCTATTATATTCCGTAAATATAAGGACAGAACTGTCACCCTGCTGGAGCTGATTTGTCCATTCTCTGCTCTGGTCTCACAAACCTGTCCATTTTTTAAGAAGGACATAACGACACACACACTTCTTGTAATCCAGAGCTGTTAGAAGTATATTGTGATAATAGCTGCAAGTTCCCCACACCCCTTTCTTAACGACTGTACTTGTCACCTATTGTCCTGCCTTCCCTACTCCACATAGTCCTAGCCACGCCCCCAGTTTTCCCTATTGGTTCCTGTACCCTAACCCCACGTGGCCCTGGCCACTCCCTCGGGTTTCCCTATTGGTTCCTGTACCCTAACCCCACTTGGCCCTGGCCACTCCCTCGGGTTTCCCCTATTGGTTCCTGTACTCCTAACTCTGCCCCTGTACCTCCCCTGTACCCAGAGGTCACTGGGCCTGTGTGCTGTCCCTGCCCCTCTCTGTTTCCCTATAAAACCCCTTACCCTCCGCCATCTTGCTGTCTATGCTCCACGTGTGTTTATGCACCACATGTGGCTGTGCATGTGAGGCCTTCGCCCTCGAGGCATCTCTGCCTCGAGGAGGTCATTGGCCTCTGCTGCACCATGCGAATAAACATCTTCCATGGACACAACGCATAGACCCTCCTCGCCTCCTTTATCACCGCCGGTTGTGGAAGCAGACGAACCAGAGCTAGCCTTATGGCTCCCCAGCCGGTGAGAGCGCAGTGTTTGCCCTGGGACAGAGGGTTTGGAGCACTGAGGCGCTGAACCGGGCTGGGTAGAGAAGCTCTAGGGTAAAGTCTGCTGCAACATCCTCTAAACCGCAACAGAAGTAAATGTTTTTTATTATTCTCTGCTGCTGTTCCTATACCTCTTCACGGTTACCGTGCTTAATAAGATTGGCTGCTAGTAAACAATGACCATTCACGAACCAATCGATTAGCTATACAAGTAAAAGTATAGTTGGTTACACATTATATGCAAGTTCCTTCTTGTACACACTACAGGTTCCATAACAAGAAAACCTTCTCTTTGTGTTCAGAATAATTTCTTTCACTGATAATCATCCTGCTTTTCACTGTGGGTTTCATTGTGGTTGCAAAATCTCACACATAAATTCCGACTGGCGTGAGGTGGGGCTGCCATGTCACAGGGCTCTGCTGGCCCACAGTGACCTCTGGCACTGTGAGGTCACAAAGCCGTGCCTCAGCTATATAAGAGGGGCCAGCAGGCGCAGCTGCCAGTGCAGTTGCGACGGGACGTGCCGGAGCCATGTGTGACGGTGGCGTCCTTATGACTGCGCTTTTCCTGCTGCTGGCCGCTGTGGCTGTCTGGTGGGCTCTTGGCCACCGGCAACCATGGAGGCAGCACGCAAGGAAAGAGGAGATCCCTAAGCGTGCCGGGGTCCAAGCCAGAGGCTCACGGAGGAGCCGAGGAGCCCCTGTAGCTCCTAGGTGCTCCAGGCCTCGGGCGACCCCAGGCAAGCGGCCACGTGTTCCCGCCAGCCCCCTGGGCAGCCCCTGCAGCTGCGGCCCCTGCCTGGCTGTGGCCCAGCAGCTGCGGGAAAGCATGCTGCTGCTGTGGGCTCGCAATGGGACACGTGAGCCACTTTATTCAGGGATGTGGCAGGCACTGTGGAAAGAGCTGGAGGAGCTGCTGAAGCGAGGCCACCTGCCCTGCTGTGGCTCGTGCAGCTCCTCCAGGAGCCTCCATCCCTGCAAGAGGCATCTCCCAGCACGAACCATCATCCCTGGGAGAGCCTCAGCCCTTGCAAGGATGGCACACCGTCAGAGATCAGCCATCCGTGCAAGAGCCTCCGGCTGTCAGAGATCCTCCACCATGCCAGGAGCCTCTGTTATCTCTGACAGCCTCCAGCCCTGCCAGAGGCTCAGCGAGACCTGTCAGCCTGCAGCAGGTGCAGAGCCCGCGGACAGGTCTCCCAGCTCCCCTGGACTCCTGGACGTGACCGAGACGGGCTCATCCCCGAGCACTGCTGTGGTCAGGGAAAGCCCGCAAGTCCAAGTGGGAGCCCAGCCCGAGGCACGGGAGCCTTCCCAGGAGCAGGTGGCGGAGCAGCAGGTGTGCCGGAGCCAGCAGTTGCCGGCCCCCGGCAGCCAGGAGGCTGTGCCGGCTGTGCCAGCTGGCAACAGCCCGTGCCTGGCGGCGGAGACGATGGCCAAGAGACCGAGGAGGTTCCTGCGTCTCCAGGAAGCTGCTCCCAGGCGGCCACCGCGGATCACAGAGGCCTTTGCAATAGCAGGTGAGATCTTGGGAGCAGCTGGGTGAGGCTCCCGCGGGGCTCCTGAGGGACAGCCCCAGGCCAGGCCAGGCTCCCCGAGAGCCGCCTAGTCCCTGGCTGCTTCCAGTGCCTCTGACGGGCTGCTTTTGGGCGTCCAAAAACGCCTCTCTGCTTTGCAGCCGCTCCTGGGACGCCCCTGTGGCAAGAAGCCTCGGGCTGTAGCCCCGGCTGTCCTGAACAGCAGCGTCCAGCCCACGACGCCGGGGACAGCGACGGTGCCGCCCCGCCCCGCGGCCCTGCGGCTCCTGCAGCCAGCTGTGCACGCTACCCTGGCCCAGCCGTGCCGCTCGCCAGCCCCACGGCTGCCAGGCGCTGGCCGCTGCCCGGCGCGCAGCAGGAAGCAGGTGAGAGCGAGGTGGCCCGCGGTGGCCCGGCGTGCTTCACCGGCGGGCACTCGGGGCTGGGGGGCCCCGGGCGGAAGGCTGATGGCTCGCTCTCTCTCTCGGCCTTTGGCAGGGCGAAAGAAGCAGCGGCAGGAGCTCTACTGGCTGGGCCCGCAGCTGGGGCGCGGTGGCTGCGGCACCGTCTTCTCGGGGAGCCGCCTCTCGGACAGGAGCCCGGTAAGCGGGCGGGACGGCCGGGCGTGGCAGGAGGGCCGGGCCGGGGTTGGGGCCGGGGCCGGGCGGGGCTGGAGCTCAGCCCGCCTCTCGCTCTGTGGGCTTGCAGGTGGCCATCAAACGCGTGCCCCGGGAGAGCGTGCTGCGGTGGGGCGAGCTGGTGAGTGAGCGGGGCCGGCGGGACGGAGCGGAGCGGAGCGGGGCGCGGCGGGCAGGGCTAAGGCCGGCGCCCCGAGGCTGGGAGGCGGGAGATGGCGGGGGGAGCGGGCGTGGGCTCGGCGAGCGAGCCGGAGGGAGCACGGCGGGCCCGGGGATGCCGGCGATGCCGGACAGCGGTGGAGTGGCCGGGCAGGGGGGCACCCCCCGAGCGTGCCCTGGGCGGGAGGAAGCCCAAGCCCCAGGGAGGCTGCCCAAGGGGGCACTGGGGCATGGCAGGCAGGGGGCAGCAGAGCTCCAGGGCAGCATCAGGCCTGCTGGAGGCGTTTTCTCCTCCTCACAGCCCGACGGTACCCGTGTTCCCATGGAGATCGTGCTGATGGAGAAGGTGGGCTCCGGCTGCCGCAACATCATCCAGCTCCTCGACTGGTTTGAGCTGCCTGACAGCTTCATGCTGGTCATGGAGCGTCCGGAGCCATGGCAGGATCTCCTGCACTTCCTGATGGAGCGGGAGTTCCTGTGCGAGGAGGTGGCGCGCCGGCTTTTCCGCCAGGTGCTGGAGGCCGTGCAGCACTGCACCGCCTGCGGCGTCCTGCACCGGGACATCAAGCCCTCCAACCTCCTCGTGGAGCCGGAGAGCAGCGAGCTGAAGCTCATCGACTTCGGGAGCGGCACCTTTCTCCAGGAGCAGCCCTTCACACAGTTTGCCGGTGAGCCCACGGCCGGGGCCCTGCTCCCAGCGCCAGGCATTGCACGGCCCCATTCCTTCCCTCCTGGCCTGCGGCACTCAGCCGGCTGCCCTTTGGCTGCCCTTTGGCACGGGGCGGATGCTGTGCCCCAGGATGCTGTGCTGCCGGCCCTGCCGACAGAGCACGGCTGCAAAAGCCAAGCCCCAGCCGCTCGGCTCGGCAGGCCCATGAGGGCTTGGGCTGCATGGTTGCCCTTCTTTGCTTGCTGGCAGAATGGCTTCTTGGCTTTGGCCAGGCTGCTGGAGCAGGGGCTGCAACCTTGGGGGGAAGCTGTGGCCACCACTGCAGGCCCTGGCTCAGCCAGGAGGCTGGGCCCGGGCTCTGCAAGCCAACAGCCTGCGCCCAGACAATGCTGCCCTTCTCCCTTAGGAACACCCGTGTACAGCCCGCCCGAGTGGATCCTCCATGGCTGCTACCACGGCCATTCGGCGACCATCTGGTCCCTGGGCGTGCTGCTGTACGTCATGCTCTTTGGGAACATCCCCTTCCACAAGGACCGTGACATCGTGTCGGGGCAGCTCTGCTTCAAGCGGCAGGTCTCTCCAGGTTGGTATCCGGCCTCAAGAAGGCACTTTTTGGCACGTGGCTGCGCACAGCCCAGCGTGGCCCAGCTCACGCAGCTCGGCGGCAGGTGGACGTGCCGTCAAGGGCTGGATGTGCCGCGGGAGGCGGCCCGTGACGGGGCCGGTCAGCGCGGCACGCCGGGCTGAAGGAGGTGGCGCCGCTTCCTGCCGTGCCGCTCTCCCGCCAAGGGCAGAGCGGGCCGGGCGGCTGGCACGGCTCTGAGCGCACGCAGCACTGCCCGGGCCCTGCGGGCACTGGGAGCGGCTGGGCAGGAGCCTTGGGCAAGTGACGAAGGGCCCTTTCTGGCTTCTCTCCGCAGAGTGCCAACAGCTGATCCGCTGGTGCTTGTCCAAGCACCCCGCGGACAGGCCGGCGCTGGAGGAGATCTCGCGCCACCCTTGGGTGCTGGGCAGGCGTCTTTGATGCCTTGCCGCAGCCTCTGCAGCACCCACTTCCCCAGTCCCACGCAGGACTGAGGACCCGAAAAATAAAACAACAACAAACCCATTTGGTGGTGTCAAGTGCGCTCTCTCTTAGTAACTTCAGCTAAAGAAACTTCTTTGGCCAAGGGCTAATGCGAGTGTTCCTTTCAGCCTTTTTCAAGCTTTGGAGGCCTTGCCTCCGGGACGCTAGTTTGGTGTCTTCTAGCAGGGGCTGTAGTACAGGTAGGAGGGGCTTTCACAAGGCGAGAGAGTGGCAACAGTTGCAGCAGTGGCAACAGTTGCCCTCTGAAACTGAGGCGGCCACTTGGCCTCAGCCCGGCTGAAACAATGGCAACTCCCTGCATGTGCAGGGAGGAGCTCTCTGCTGCAGAGTGGGAGAAACGTTGCTCCCGCTCGCTGTGTCCTTGGTGGGCAGAGAACTCTGATCTTTGCAAGACGGTGAGTATTTAATTGGTGAGTATTTCATCAGTCCTACCTCCTTTGGAAGGCGTTGTTTTAATTAGTTTTCAGCAGGGATCACTTCAAGCCAACTTTAATGAAGTCTCTATTTCATAGGTTTCTTTTTGTTTTGATCATGAAATGGCCAAAAGCTTAAGTTGGCTAAACGAGCCCCAAAAAGCTTCAATGATCAAATCTGGAGAGAAATTGGGATTGCAAATATGGAATCTTACAGCCCTTCAAGTCCATGTTTGGTTTATGCACTGCTTTTGGGGTGAAGGGAATCTCCATGTTAAGAATAATCCAAATATGAACAAGTTCTCATGAAATTCAGCTTTCCAAGCCTTGATTTCATATAAAAAAAGCTGGGAATTCCCTTGGCAGAAACGCACCTGTGAGGGAAAGCAGGCTTAAAATGCCTGTAAACATGAAATGCAAGAGAAATTGCTGCTGGCATCCTGGGCTTTCCAGGCAGGTTTGGTACTGGATTTCTGGGCAGTTTTCCTGCCTCTGAGGATGGCACCTGAATCCCCCTGGGAAGCAAAAATGTGGAGAGATTGGTGAGTGGGAAGACAATTGTTGCCATCTGTCCTTGGGCTCCAGTTCCTGCTGGTGTGTCTGTGCTGGGGGAAGTACAAGGGGAATCAGTCTTGGAGTGCCTATTGGTCACCTGTGGGGCCTGGAGGAGACACTGGACTTGAAATTCCAGGGCTGCTCCCTTTGCTGGTGTGAGAATCAGTGGCAGCTGTTTGCTGTCTGCTTCCTCATCCCCTTTCCATCAGTCTTGATTTATTGCACACATGAACCATAGATACCAGCTCAGTCAATGAACAATGTTTTTTCACTGTAATTTTTTCTCAGTGTAATTTTTTCCACCTCCTTTAATCTTAACGCATTTTAGTCTTTAATTCTGGCTCATTTTTCTTTTCAACCCAAAAAAACCCCCAAAAAACAAAAAAACAACAGAAAGCAGGGAAAACTACATTTCCTTGTGGGGCACATTTAGAATGTCAGAGTTTTGGGTGTGTGTCAGTTTGTACAGAAGATAAGATCCAGCTTTTTCTCAAGATCACATGGGTTTACTTGAATGGTGCAGAAACTCTGAATCTCAATGTGTAGGGTTTGAAAAGAATGACACCATTTTTATCTACGAATGAAACGATCGAGTGCCGGAACACATAAGGTGATCTGTGTCAAAGGAAATAAATCTGCTCGATGCCAACTTTGTTCTGTCGCTGAACTAAACCCCGAGCTCTGCGGCAGTGCTGCCACCTGGTGGCAGAACGCGGCACTGCCGCCCCCCGCCGCAGCGCACTGAGCCTCCCTGCTGTCCTTGAGCTGTCAGCAGTCCCTGCTGTCCCTGCTGTGTCCTGCTGTCCCTGCTGTCCCTGCTGTCCCTGCTGTGCCTGCTGTCCCTGCTGTCCCTGCTGTCCCTGCTGTGCCCTGCTGTCCCTGCTGTGTCCTGCTGTCCCTGCTGTGCCTGCTGTCCCTGCTGTCCCTGCTGTGCCTGCTGTCCTTGCTGTGCCCTGCTGTCCCTGCTGTGTCCCGCTGTCCCTGCTGTCCCTGCTGTCCCTGCTGTGCCCTGCTGTCCCTGCTGTGCCCTGCCGGGTGACACGAGACAGCGGCGACCCCCGGGGCTGCCGAGCGTGGGAAGAGCAAGGAGAGGGAGCAAGTGGGGCGATGTCTGTAGAGGGAGGGGAGCGGCGAAGGAGAGTTAGTAGTGCAAACGGACATGGCCGTGGCTGAGCGGGAGCGGCTGAGGAGCGGGGCGATGACAGAGAAGGATGCCGGCGGGGCGGGGCGGGACGGCCCGGCAGGGCCGGTTGTGGCGGCAGCAGAGTCACCGCAGGCACGGGTGGGGGGCATGGGGCGAGTAGAGTCGGGACAGAGCTGGTCGTGTGCCACTCTCGAGATGGTCCCGCAAGTTGCATCTCGGGCTGAGCCACACTCAAAATGGCGGATGCAAGTGGACCCGACGGGGCATTAATGGCCATGACTGCCGCCGCCCGAGAGCTTCCCGCCCGTCCCCGGCGCTGCTGAACCCACCACCCACGTTGGCACAACGGGAAAAGCTGCGGAAAAACGCCCTGGAAGCGCCGGTCGGAGTCGGGTTCGGGTTCAGGCAGTTGAATACACACAGGCCTGTGTGAGGCGGGGCAAAAAGATGGCTGCTCGGCGTGCGAGTCTTTTACCTTCTCAGTATGGCGGCCGGGGAAGGCCCGTTCCCCACCCGGTCTGTCTATCCCACTGCCTGAACCCGACACTGAGGCCCACGCTGACCCAGTGCTTTCAGCGCGATTTTCCTCCGGGCTGAGCCAGCAGGACGTGTGGGTGCTGCTCCTGTCCCCGGGAGCTGCTGGAATGGCAGCTGCAGCACCGCGTGTGTCTGGCTGTGGAACCGGCTCTGATGCTGGCAGCCACGTGTGAGCTGGGAAATGAACACCAGCAGGCTGGATATAAGCCACGGAAATGGGTTGAAATGGGATGGATTTCTCCCAAGCATCTAAAAATCCCTTTTTGTTTGATTTAGGGGTTCAACACTGAAGTGATTCTCAAGGTGTTGGCATTTCTTTTAATGTAGTTTTGGTGAGGTGCTGTTTCATGAGGTTCCTCCAGCTCTCCCTCCAGAGAGTCTTTGAGGAACCAGAAGAAAACACTCCCTGCAGCAATGATCCCACCATGGACACAGCAGTCTGAGCCTGTTGATCCCTTCCCCTGCACTGCTGAAGGACTCCAGGACAGTGGCTGAGGGATTCCCTGAGTCACTTAATTAAGAAATATCCACAGGATCACCCTCCCTGTGCTGCTGCATCCCCTTCCCCTTTCCAGGCTGCACTGGCATCTCAGAAATGCTCCTGAGGCCTCGGCCTTGAGGAGCAGCCCCTGGGCTCTGGAGCTGATCACAAACTCCGTCTGCTCCCAGGAACTGCTGCTGTCCAAAGAGCTCCTGGCTTTTAGGAACACCCTTGGAAACTGGTTTTCTTGCCTGAATGGCACAACATCCCTGTTCTCACACTCCCAAAGAAAGTGTCTGACCTGAAGTGTGGCCAGGTGAAACATGGTTGTGACTGAAGCCCATCTCTTGGGCCTATAAACAGCAGTCCAAAAGGAGACCCTTGGAGCTCTCCTGAGCCCCAGCAGCACTGACCAGAACCTCCCTCTCAGTGGGGCCTCTCCAAGCCAGGAACTCTCTCATTTGCTGCACTCAGGCTATCCCCAACACTGACAGATCCCTGGCCAATCCCCCTGCTACTCGAGGCTCAACCCTTCACCCAGTAAGGAGAGGCAAAGGCACCTGGAACGAGCATTTCTCTGCCTTTGAGGGGAATTTGTCACAGAAACTTTCCACTGTCTCTTTCTGTCTCTGTGCACATACGTGGCACAGGCAATGGCAAATCTGGGAGTGTCATGGCTTGGACACTGGCCAAACACCAGGCACCCACAAAAGCTGCTCACTCACTCTCCCCTGCCACAGCTGGGCAGAGGAGGGAAAAGAAAAAAAATTATCGAAGAGTTGGTGAGTTGAGATAAGGACCAGGAGGAAACAGTCTAAGGGCCAGACTCGACTTAAAGTTACAAAGTGAATTTATAACTGACAGAGACAGAAGAGGATAATGAGAAGTAAATAAGCTCTTTAAGACACCCTTTCTTCCCCCAACCCCTCCCTCCTTCCCACTGACTGTGCAGGGAGGGCAGGGTGTGGGGGTTTTGGTCAGTTCATCACCAGGACTTTTTCTGCTGCTCAGGGAGAGGAGTCCTTTCTCTGCATTGCCACGGAGTCCCTTCCACAGGAGACAGTTCTCTGGGAACTCCTCCAGTTTGAATTTCTTCTTCAATATGTTATCATAGAGGCATCAGCATCATCTCTAATGGCCCCAGGCTTGGCCAGCAGCATGTCCATCATCTTCAGAGCCCTCAGGGATTGGTTCTGCTGGACATGGTGGAATCTTCCAGCAGCTTCTCACAGGAGACATTGATGCCTGAAAAGATAGGCTAGAAATAAAACCCCATCAACTGGTGTTTATAGAGCAGGTGTTTGTTTATTGCAGTGCTGGAGATGAGGGAGACCTTTCCACCTAACTCACCCACCCTTGTCAGGTGCTGTGGTTTATTTATACAGTAAGTATTGCTTAATGTTACCTTGTCATTATAACATCGTCATATGCATGCCAGAACTAATTTACATAATATTATTTCATGGTTATAACTAGTGTTTCTGCACTGCTCTTGCACCTCCCTAATTTCAGTGGTCTTGGGGGTTTTCTTCAATGAAGACTCAAGGTCTTCTTCATATTTGAGCTTCTAAACTTAGTCTTCTGAGCATGTGCAGTTATGGTGTTCTTTGGTCTTTCTGGTTCTAACCAGTCTAAATTCTTTATTTCGTGGTTAATTTGCTTTAAAAAATTTGCCAGTTTTTCATTAGTACATCCTGCTGCTTTCCAATATAGATATAGATGTCCAATTTTGATATTATACTTGTCCATTTCTGAAACTGTCTACCTGGTGAGTTTTTCTGGTGGGGGGGTTGGTGGGAGGAGGTTTAGGTTTTGTTTGCTTCTTTTTTTTAATTTGGGGGGTTTTCTCGTTTTGTTGATTTTTTTTGTTTTGGTTTTTTTTTGTCTCTTCAGCATTAAGCAACTAGTTAACTATATCCTAGCCATTACATTGTATAGAAAGTTATAATTCAGGTGACATTAGTATAGAAAGTTATGACTCAGGTTATACTGATATTTTATAACTCAAGCTATATAAGCATCTTGTAACTTGGACCCAAGTTATATAGCCATCACTATCTTTGTGGCTCCCCCACTACCCAAAACCAGCCCAAGCAAAACCAACAGAGGGAGAAATGCTGCTCTCTCAGGTGTTTAAGTACCTGAGATATCTGACTGAGTCACGGCCTGTGAAGAAGGTCAAGTCATGAGTTATAAGTTCAGTTAAATGCTGTAAAGTGTTGTTCCTTTGCTAAATTGTTCATTCTAGGATATAAGGGCATGAATGGCTGGGAGAAGCAGAGACACTGCCCAGGTTGAGGTTGTTGGGGGGAAAAAGCAACCCCACAGGGATTCTGGAGGTTCTCAGAGGGGTCAGGAGGGGTCTGGAGGAGATCGGAGTGGGTCTGGATGCTGTCGATCCCAAATGTCCCCCTGCAGGGCATGGCATGGCATGGCATGGCATGGCATGGCATGGGAAGCAGCTCAGCTGTACTTCCATGGGCCCAGGGGAGGTTTTGGCAATGATCCTGATGCTGTTCCCAGAATGGGAGTTGCTTCTGAGAAGCACCCAGCTGCCTCCTCAGCACTGCCAGCATTCCAGTGCCACCAGCATCCCTCTGCTGCTGGACGGAACATGACCCCTCAGGGAAGAGAAATGAGGAATGGTGGAAAGCTGTTGGGAGAAGGAAAGCAGACGGAGAATTGGACATTCTTCAGGGAAGGACCGTTTTTAATAAAGAGGCAAAGCGGAGCCATTTGCAAAATTCTGCATTTCGAGCTTTTGACAAAAACAACTTCCTCTGCAGGAAAAAAAAAAAATCAAGATAAAGGACCCAGAGGAACTGGAGCTCTGATTTGTCCAAAGTTCCAATTTCTGACTCCCCTGTGACTCCACCAAGTCTTGTGGAGGACCAGTGGGACAGGGCACAGAGAGGAGCCGGCAACACAGGAGTGGGGATCTCCTGGGGATCTGGGCACTTTGTCCTGCATGTTACTGACCTGGGAGGATTCACTTTACCGTATGAATCCCAAAGCAGCAAGAGATGCCAGGAAGCACCACTGATCTGGACAGACACCCTTTGCCTGCTGCTGCCCCACACTCAACAGGTCAGTGCCATGTTTTCCTTCCTCCCTACCCCACCTGCCTCTCCTCCAGCAGCTGCTCTGGTCCTGCCACCCTCTCCCTGTGACTGCAGTGTCCTCCCCAGCTCCTCCCTCCTCTGCCCTGAGCTTCCCTTCTGTATCTTGATATTGAAATCAAATGGAAAATACTTTCTATGGCAATGGAACACGTTAGGAAGCAGGAATTCTTTATCTGTGCAGGTCATACAGAAGGATCTCTCCTTTTTCTGTGTGTGATGAGACTTTACAACAGGGAATTTATCCATTATAATCATTCAAAGTCATAAAAACATGTTTCATTTCTAATACATAAACGTCACTTTCCTAGAACTACTTTCCATGCATCCACCTGCTCCTGGGACTCTTTAATGATCCTGCACATTCATTAAGAGAGGTCTCTTGTGGTTGTATTCACTGAATGCTGCAATAATAGAGGTGAGCTTGCCATGAACTTTTCCTTTGGCCATGTGCTGTTCCTTTGTATTAAAGGACTTGTCTGAAAAGCACTGGAGGCCTCCTTATCTGTTTCTTCACTGGTTCCACCCACATTTATCATTCTCTGTCCACACTTTTACAGCTTTTTATCTTTTTGTCCAGCTGGTCTTTCATCAGCTTCAGGGAACTGAAAATTTTTATTCTCTCTGTTATCGTTCTCCTGCTGAACATCCCAACCGTCCCACCTCCCTCTCCTGCCCCACTATTTCCACTGCCCTCCTCCCCTTCACATCTCACTTCTCTCCACTGAATCCTTCCTGCTGCAGGAAGCTGCCTAGGAGCTGCATGGTCCAGCCCGGGATTCTCCAAGAACTGACTCCCCATCCACTCTGACCACAGCAAGGGATCACGTTCCACTGCCTCCCCAGCGTCCATCCATGGAGGTGAGCACTGTCACCCCCTCTCCAGCCTCACCCACTGAAGGAGATGATCCATGTGAGATAGATGTCACCAGCATGGCCATACACAGTGTCACACTGCTCATCAGCCTCTGTGGGCTGGCTGGGAATGGGGCTGTCATCTGGCACCTCAGCCTGAAAGACCCTAACATCAGAATCTTTAACATGACTGCCATCGACTTCTTTTTCCTCCTCTTCGCAGTCCCCTCCACCCTGCTCTTCCTGGTGGAGGATGTGTCCTGCTCCACTATCATGTCCCGGGTGTACTTGAGCTTACTTTTCCAGGTGTCTGTGGTCTCCTACTACTGGGGGCTGTGGCTGCTGACAGACACCAGCATTGGGATGGGCATGTACAAACTGTGCCGGCCCTGCTGCCACCTTCCTCAGCGACTGATGTGGGTGGTGGACAGCATCCAATACTGGGCTTTCTTCGCTCTCATCACTGTCATTCCCACGATGACTTCCCTGTGTCCATCACACAAGCGGGAGCAATGTCAGGTGGCTCTCATCTCCGTGTTCACCATCATCCTGCTCCTCTTAGCTGCACCCGACGTCATTTCCAGATCAATCAACCTCATTAAGGCCAAATGTGGCTCCAAGCAGCAGCAACTCAAGAGGCGCGACATTGTTATCTTCCTCATTCTGCTCTTCACTCTCCTCCTCACCCTCTGGAATTGCCTGCACCAGCTCGGCTACATTGTTGTGTCCTCCCAGGTTGTTTTCCTGCTCAACTGCATCAACAGCACCAGCAAACCTGCAATCTACTTCCTGGTGGGGAGGTGTTGGATGAGCTGCTCCACGGGTTCCCTAAGGGAATTCTGCCAGAGGGTTTTTGATGAGCAGAAAGAAAACTCTGCCCACAAAAAAGACGCCACCACAGACAGAGTGGTCTGAGCCTGTTGATGCCTTCGACTGCACTGTTGAAGGACCCTGGGACAGTGGCTGAGGGTTTCCGTGAGTCACCTGATCAATAAATATCCAGGGGGTCAGGAAGGGTCTGGATGCTTCCGATTCCAAATGTCCTCACTGGAGAGCAGCAGAGCCCAACAGGTCATGATAAGAGCCAGGGAGAGGCTGGGAAAGCTTAGGGATGGGATGGGATGGGATGGGATGGGATGGGATGGGATGGGATGGGATGGGAATGGAGACGGGCACTGACACAGAGATCTGCTGTAATAAACTTTCTAACACAATATAAAGAATTAGGAAGCAGGAATTCTTCACGTGCACAGAACCCACAGATAGATCTCTCTCTTTTCTCTGTATGTGGTGAGACTTTACAGCAGGGTTTTAATCTGCCTGCAAGAAACTCTTTGCTGTCCTTCCCTTGGGCTGCGTAAGCCTGCATTAGAATGAAAATATGGGAATTCTTGGCACAGCTGTACTTTCTTGGGCCCAATGGAGGTTTGGGTGAACCAGGCCAATGAACTCTGTTGTGCTGTCACTTAATATTAAATCCGGTTTTTACTGAAAACCTAACCGGTGATTTTATAAGAGGTCTCAAACACTCATTTGGAACACTCCCTGGTGTAATCCTGCAGGAGAAGGGAGCAGGGACATACGGGAGGGATGCTCTGTAGGGAGCAAATAGAAGTAGGGCTTGCCTCCTCCCTCCCGGGTCCAGGAACACTATGGCCAGCAGGAGCAGAGACACTGCTGGGAGTCCCGGGTGAAGCTGGGCAGGAACGGGGGAAAGGTGGCCCCGGGGCGTCTGAGGTGTCGGAGGCACTCAGGCTGGGTCAGGACAAGGTCATGGAGGTCTGGATGCCGGCAATCCCAAATGTTCCCACTGGAGGGAAGCAGAGCCCGACAGACCTCACTCGGACAGGGGGTGTGGCTGCAGGCCAGAAAAGCTGCGGGACGGGAGAGGATGGGGTGAGGATGGAGAGTGGGGTGTAGATGGGGATGGAGAGCAGGAATGGGATGGGATGGGATGGGATGGGATGGGATGGGATGGGATGGGATGGGATGGGGAGAGGCAGCAGGAAAGGGGGGCCGGGATGAGGATAGGATTCGGATATGACAGTGAAGCAGCTCAGCTGTGCTTCCTTGTGCTGACGGGAGGCTTTGGCAATGATCCCGGAGCTCTTGCCGGAATGTGTAATGCTTCTGAGAAGCACCCAGTTGCCTCCCCAGCACTGCCAGCACTGCCAGCATTCCACCAGCACCACCAGCACCACCAGCATCCCTCTGTTGCTGGAGGGACCATGATCACTCAGGAAAGAGAAATGGGGAATGGTAGAAAGCTGTTGGGAGAAGGAAGGCAGTTAGAAAGTCGGACATTCTACAGGGAAGGAATGTTTCTAATCAGGAGGAATGAGGAGCCAATCACAAAATTCTGCTTGCAGAGCTTCTGGCAAAAGCCACTTCCTTAGAGGAAGAAAACCAAAAATAATCATGCCAAATGACTCTGTAGGAGTGGAGCTTTGACATAGCCAAACTTGCAATTTCCGACTCCCCTGTGACTCCACTGACTCTGGGGAAACAACACTGGGACAGGGCATGGAGAGGAGACAGTGGGACAGGAGTGCGATCACCTGCTGATCAGGGCACTTTCTCCTTCATGTTACTGACCTGGAGGATCCACTTCAGCATATTGATCTAAAAAGAGCCCAAAAGGATTAAGAAGTACCAGGAAGTGCTGCTGACCTGGACAGACTTTGCCTGCTGCTGCCCCACACTGAACAGGTCACTGCAATGTTTTCCTTCCTCCCTACCCCACCTGCCTCTCCTCCAGCAGCTGCTCTGTTCCTGTCACCCTCTCCCGGTGACCACAGTGTCCTCCCCAGCTCCTCCCTCTGGAATCCATCCCTCAGGATCTGCCCTGAGATTCTCTTCCACATCTCCTGCTGAACATCCCAACTGTCCCACCTCCCTCTCCCATCCCACTCTTTCTACTGCCCTCCTCCCCTGCACATCTCACTTCTCTCCACTGAATCGTTCCTGCTGCAGGGAGCTGCTGAGGAGTTGCATGGTCCATCCCAGGATTCTCCAAGCACTGACTCCCCATCCAATCTGACCACAGGTGAGGACCACATCCCACCTCCTCCCCAGTGTCCATCCCTGGAGGTGAGCACTGATTCCTCAGCTCCCATCTCACCCACTGAAGGAGATGATCCATGTGAGATAAATACCTCCAATGTGGCCATACACAGTGTCACGCTGCTCATCTGCCTCTATGGGCTGGCTGGGAATGGGGCTGTCATCTGGCACCTCAGCCTGAAAGTCAGTAGTTCCAGTATTATTGATCTGGCTGTTGCCAACTTCCACTTCCTACTCTTTGCAGTCCCCTCCACCCTGCTCTTCCTGGGGGAGGATGTGTCCTGCTCCATTATCATGCCTCTGCTGTACTTGAGCTTACTTTTCCAGGTGTCTGTGGTCTCCAGCTACTGAGGGCTGTGGCTGCTGACAGACAGCAGCATGGCAATGGGCATTGCCAAGCTCTGCCTGCTCTGCTGCCAATGCCACCTTCCCTGGCAACTGGTGTGGATAATGAACACAGTGCAATACTAGGCTTTCTTCACTATCATCGTCATTCCAACAGCGACTTTCCTGAGCCCATAACATGACCAGGAGCACTGTCAAGGGGCTCTCATCTCCATGTTCACAATCACCCTTGTACCTGCATCCGACATCATTTCCTAATTGATTAACTCTATCAAATGTGGCTCCGAGCAGCAGCAACCTGAGAAGCGCAACATTGTTATCTTCCTCATTCTGCTCTTCACTCTCCTCCTCACCCTCTGGAATTGCCTGCACCAGCTCGGCTACATTGTTGTGTCCTCCCAGGTTGTTTTCCTGCTCAACTGCATCAACAGCACCAACAAACACTTCATCTACTTCCTGGTGGGGAGGTGTTGGAGGAAATGCTCCACAGGTTCCCTAAGGGAATCTCTCCAGAGGGTTTTTGAGGAGCAGGAAGACAACTCTGCCCTCAAAAAAGACGCCACCACAGACAGAGTGGTCTGAGCCTGTTGATCCCTTTGACTGCACTGCTGAGGGACCCTGGGAGAGTGGCTGAGGGTTTTCTTGAGTCACCTGATTAAGAAATATCCACAGGATCTCCCTCCCACACTGTATTCCTGCAGGAGAAGAAAGCAGGGGCATGTGGGAGAGATGTTCTGCAGGGACCACATTGGAGCATGGCTTTCCTCCTCCCTCCCAGGCCCTAGAACACTATTCCCCCAAAGAGATATTTTGCAACACAGCTGTGATCCCACAATTCCCCTGGCACCTGGTTCCTGCACCCCACTGCAGTCTGATATCAATAAACAGCATCCTGAACCCTGAGCTGCCTTCACCCCGTCTGCCAGCGCTTGCTGCCTTCCTCTGGCTCCTGCTGCCAGCCGGGAATGGGGGTGGAGGGAGGGAGGGAGGGGACACAGCCATGGCTTGTGCTCCCTGCAGCAAACATGATCCCGAGTGCCCAGAGCTGGGATGGCAGCGGCACAGCCGGCATGGGCAGGATGGCCCAGGGGCTCAGCATTCCCTTCCCAGCTGCTCTCTGAGTGGCACAGCAAAGATCTCCCTGGTCCCGGCTGGAGCAGGGCAGCAGTGGGACTGTCAGGGGGGAAGGTGGTCCCAGGGGAGTCTGGGTGTGTCAGAGGGGTCAGGAGGGGCCAGGAAGGGTCTGGATACTTCTGATCCCAAATGTCTTCACTGGAGAGCAGCAGAGCCCAACAGGGCATGCTCAGAGCTAGGGACAGGCTGGGAAAGCTGCTGGATGGGATGGGATGGGATGGCAGTGGGGTGGAAATAGGGATGGGGAGCGATACCAAAAGGGGCTGGAATAAACTTTCTAACACAATGGGAAGCATTAGGAAGCAGGAATTCTTTACCTGCACAGGACACACAGAAGGATCTCTCTTTTTTCTGTGTCTGAGGTGAGACTTTACAGCAGGGGTTTTATCGATTATGACCATACATAGTCATCAAAACTTGTTTCTTATCTGATACCTAAACATCACTTTCCTCAGACTAATTTCTGTACATCCACTTCCTCTTGGGAGTCTGTCATGGTTTCAGCCTCGCTGAATGCCAGGCACCCATGGCAGCTACTTGCTTGTTCTCTCCCCTGCCACATCCGGGAAGTGAGGAGGAAAAAAAATTAATTAAGTCGAGATAAAGTACCATGAGAAAACACTTCAAGGAAAAACAGGCTCATCTTAAAGTTGCAAAGTGAATTTATTACCAACAACGTCAAAGGAGGAAAATGAGAAGTAAAAGAAACCCTTAAAGACACTGTTTTTTATGTCACCCACTCCCTCCTTCCCACCAACAGTGCAGGGAGGGCAGGGTGTGGGGCTTTGGGTCAGCTCATCCCCAGGATCTTCTTCCAATGCTCAGGGAGAGAAGTCCTTCCCTGCATTGCCATGGGGTCTCTTCCACAGGAGAGAGATCTCTGGGAACTCCTCCAGTGCAGCTCCAAACTCAGGAACAGCAGCAGCACAGACAATCCTGCTGCAATGTGAGCTCCTCCCACGGGCAGTCAGTCCTTCCCAACTGCTGTGCTGTGGCTCCCTCGTCCACAGGCTGCACTCCTCCAAGGACAGGCTGCTCCAGCTGGGAATGAAGGGCTCTCTCTCTCCACTGGGACTTCCACTGGATCACAGCCTCCTCCAGGCACCCACCTACTCTGGCATGGGGCATTTCCTCCATGGGCTGTGGGTGGATTTCTGCATCCCCGTTGGACCCCATGGGCTGCAGGGTGACATGCTGCTTCACCATGGTCTTCACCACAGCCTACAGAGGAAACTTGCCTCTGGTGCATGGAGCTCCTCCTCCCTCACCATCTCCACTGCCCTTAGTGTCTCCATGTTGTTTCCCTCACATGTTCTCACCTCCTCTTCCTCCTTCCCTGGCTAGAAACAACTGCATGCACATTAGCTTTAATTTCTTCTCCAATATGTTATCACAGAGGAGTACCCAACATCTCTAACTGGCACAGGCTTGGCCAGCAGCATATATGTCATCTTCAGAGCCATTAGAGATTGGCTCTGCTGGACATGGTGAAAGCTTCCAGAAGCTTCTCTCAGGAGCCATCTGTGTGGCACCCCTACTAACAAAAACTGGGCCAAGCAAAATCAACACAGAGGGTCATTCCATGGGGAGTACAGCCAGAGAACAGGGCTGAGCCAGGCTGCTCTGGCTCAGAGCCGTGTGGCCTCATGTCCCCATATTCTGGCTGTCTCTGACACATCTCCAGATGCCTCATGTCCAGCAGTGCCTCACAGAGCTGTCACCTCCACCACAGCAGTGTCCCCAGGGCCATGGCTCCCCTCCTCACTCCTGCTTTTCTCCTCAAACACTCTCCGCAGAGCAACTTTGATGGAGCACGGAAAGTGCCGCTGGCAGCTCCCCACCAGCACATAAATCACAGGGTTGAGGGTGCAGTACAACAATGCCAGCAGCCAGGAGGTGTTTTCTGGGAATAACTTGACAGAATCAGAAAGGTTGAGAAGAACCTCCAAGCAGAAAGGGATGCTGAAGGCAAAGAAGAGCAGGACGTTGAGCAGGATGGTGACACAGGGCTTCCCTGGCTGCCACCTCTGGGAGCCACAGCGGAGCTTGAGGAACAGGAACAGGTTGGAAACCAACATCACTATGGACAGAATCAGGGAAATCACAAGGGCTACACATGCAAGGACTGTCTCAGAATCTTCAGTAAAGGTGAGGTAGAGGGAGGACACCAAAATCCCGCTGAGAACCCAGATGGACGCACTGATGACACCCGAGAGGTGCCGGGGGCGGTGGCTTTGGTACCAGATGGGGCAGAGGATGGAGACACAGCGCTCCATGCTGAGGGCTGTCAGCAGCCCAAGGCTGCTCAGGTCAAACAGGTGGCACAGGAGTTCCACTGCAAATACAAAATCTATGTAGACAGGAACAAGATGATACAAAGATGTGCAAAATGCTGCTAAGGTGAGAAAACCCAGTATAAGCAGGAAGAACAGGAGGAGCAGGGAGAAGTCAGCTACAGCCAGATTTAGGGTGTAGACAGTGAAAGGGTTCTGCTTCATGTGGAAGCCCAGGAACCACACAACCATCCCATTCCCCACCAGCCCACAGAGGGAAATCCCCAGGCCAACCCCAGCAAAGGCAATCAGTGTGTAGGGAAAGCTTGAGCATTGTGCTGGGAGATATTCCTCCGAGTCCACAGATCCATTCAGGGTGAGGTTTGTTGTGCTGGTCTCCTCCATGGTGAATGATCCTGCTCCCAGTGGTTGTCTTCTCCTTTTCCCACCACTTCCTAGGGAGAGATGAGGAACCAGAGGGAAATAAGGGCCATCAGCATTCCCAGCACTTCCCATCTGCTCACACAGCCCCACAGCAGCCCCAGGAAGAACCCCCACCCCTGCAGTGCCCAGGACAAGGACAGGAGACATCTGCCACTACTCCATCCCTGGACTCCTACCTCCAGTAGGAACAGCGCTGTCACAGGAGCCCCAGGGGAAAAGGATTTGGGAATGGCTGCTGGGACCACAGGCTCTGCTTCAGCCTCATCCCTTGTGCCTGTTGTGTGCAGCCCTTAGCCCAGAGATCACATCCCATGGTCAGAGCCTCCCCTCACAATCTGACCACATCAGTGACAGCTTCCCCTCACATGTCCCAGGGACAGAGATCTTGTCAGGAGAAGGTGGCCATTTCATCCCCTTCCTCTCCTCACCCTAGTTCTTCATGAGGAGCTGCTGATCTGTAATGATCCTATTAATTCAGACACTCAAATTCTATAATTTTAAACACCATTTACTGGGTCTAAAACAATGAAGAAGGAGAGTACAGCACAGATAGTGTTATGTCCCTTCAGATGCTGTGAATCCTGGCTCAAAATACTCCTCTGGTGAGGGAAGAGCCTGTCCACGGAAAGTCTGCTCCACTATGGTCCTTTCAGCTTTTACAGGGTTTTCTGAACCCCTCAGAAATTCTAGACCTCATTGTGAACCCACTCCTTGCCCCTTGGGTGCCAACAGAGCCCCTGAGCAGCAGCCATGAGGACAAGCACTGGCCTTGTGTCCACTTGCTGTGGGAAATCACCAGTGCCCAGACACAGGACTGCACGAGGGCTTTGCCCACAGCCTCTCATCACATCCCATCTAACCACAATCAGCAGCCCAATTACCCCTGCTGAGCATGTGTCTCCTCTGAGATTAGGTTTGTGGGGTACATGGTGCTGCCAGTGTGCCCTTATCTCCAAGTGGTTCCTGCCACACAACCTCAGCCTTTCACAGCACAGGGACTGGCATTTTGTTGCTTATTTTCTGCCCTTCTTTCATGCATTTTTCATCTCCTCTGGAGTTGCATCCTGTGCTTGTCACCCCCAAGAATGATGTGCTCCAAAGATATCCTTGTTAATGCACAAGGTCCATGGTCTCTCCAGGGTGTCCAGCCTTTGAGCTGCAGGATTTGGAGCAAGAGGAAGGCTTGAAACAAGGAGAGAACACAAGTTCAAGGTCCATCCCTGAGAGAGAGATGGAGAAAGGTGCAGCTCCTGGAAGTGTCTCCCAGGAAGGAAGTTGGGAGAAGTCTTTGAGCACCAGATACATCTCACTAGAGGCACTGAGCAACTTGTGCTGTTGCAGGTCTGCACATCAGGGATTTCTCACTCTTGGAGGTCTCTGGCTCATCTCTTTCACCTCTCTGCCATCCTCCATCCCTGGGAAGGATTTATGTCCCCTCCTGTGTTGATGGATCCCCACCATCCATCACCACACAGGGAAAGCCAGAAGCCCCTCACATGGTGGGACAACAGCAGAGAATGACAGGAGGAGAGGAAGGGGGTGACGTGGCCACCTCCTCCTGACAAGATCTCTGTCCCTGGGACATGTGAGGGGAAGCTGTCACTGATGTGGTGAGATTGTGAGGGGAGGCTCTGACCATGGGATGTGATCTCTGGGCTAAGGGCTGCACACCAGGCACAAGGGATGAGGC
The DNA here is from genome assembly GCF_008360975.1 of Lichenostomus cassidix. Taxonomy (NCBI): domain Eukaryota; kingdom Metazoa; phylum Chordata; class Aves; order Passeriformes; family Meliphagidae; genus Lichenostomus; species Lichenostomus cassidix. The sequence continues at coordinate 61,824,128 of NC_139486.1, forward strand.
TGAAGCAGAGCCTGTGGTCCCAGCAGCCACCACCAGATCCTTTTCCCCTGGGGCTCCTGTGACAGCGCTGTTCCTACTGGAGGTAGGAGTCCAGGGATGGAGTAGTGGCAGATGTCTCCTGTCCTTGTCCTGGGCACTGCAGGGGTGGGGGTTCTTCCTGGGGCTGCTGTGGGGCTGTGTGAGCAGATGGGAAGTGCTGGGAATGCTGATGGCCCTTATTTCCCTCTGGTTCCCCATCTCTCCCTAGAAGGTAGTGGAAGAAAGAGAAGGCAGCCACTGGGAACAGGATCATTCACCATGGAGGAGAACAGCACAACAAACTTCACCCTGAATGATACGATTTATGGAGCTCTGTACTGGGAGGAATTTATAACACGTGAATGCTCAAGCATTCCATATACACTGATTGCCTTTGCTGGGGTTTGCCTGGGAATTTCCCTCTGTGGGCTGGTGGGGAATGGGATGGTCCTGTGGTTCCTGGGCTTCCACATGAAGAAGAACCCTTTCACTGTCTACATCCTAAATCTGGCTGTAGCTGACCTCTGCCTGCTCCTCCTGTTGCTCCTGCTTATACTGGCTTTTATGACTGTAGCAATATTTTGCACAACTTTGTTTCATTTTATTGATCACTATAGGTATTTTGTGAGTGTCCTTGGGTTCCCATGCCACCTGTTTGACCTGAGCAGCCTGGGGCTGTTGACAGCCCTCAGCGTGGAGCGCTGTGTCTCCATCCTCTGCCCCATCTGGTATCGCTGTCACCGCCCCCGGCACCTCTCGGGTGTCATCAGTGGGTCCCTCTGGGTTCTCAGCGGGGCTTTTGTGTCCTCCCTCTATGTCACCTACACCTTTACTGAAGACTCTGCGACCATCCTTGCAGGTGTAGCCCTCGCCATTGCTGTGGTTTTTTCCCTCATGATGTTGGTTTCCAACCTGCTCCTGTTCCTCAAACTCCGCTGTGGCTCCCAGAGGAGACACCCAGGGAAACTCTTTGTTGCCATCCTGCTCAACGTCCTGCTCTTCTTCGCCTGTGGCATCCCTTTCTGTGTGGAGGTTTTCCTCTATCTTCCTGATTCTGGCGAGCTATTCCCAGAAAACACCTCCTTTCTGCTGGCATTGCTGAACAGCAGCCTCAACCCTGTGATTTATGTGCTGGTGGGGAGCTGGCGGCGGCGTCGCTTCCAGCGCTCCGTCAAAGTCGCCCTGCGGAGGGTGTTTGAGGAGAAAGCCAGGAGTGACGAGGGCAGCCATGGCCCTGGGGACACTGCTGTGGTGGAGGTGACAGCTCTGTGAGGCGCTGCTGGACACGAGGCACCTGGAGATGTGCCACCTCAAAGACATCCACAAATATGGGACCATGAGGGCACATGGCTGTGAGCTCAGTCCTGTTCCTGTATTCCCTATGAATGACCCTCATTGCCTCAGCCCCAGGGAATAAACTCCATCTCCTTTGGCTCAGCAGATGAGTTTCATGGGGTTTTGAGAGCTCTCCTGCCTGGACAGAGTGTGACAGGTTAAGCCTTTGGGACACATCCAGCATGGGGCGGCAGTGATTTCCCAAATCTCTGTGGAGCTGAGGCCTCTAGATGGCAGGAGAAAGGTAAGGATTTCACAGAGCATCCTTCCCATTCTGTCTGACAGAGCCAGCCCTGCACTCCCAGCTGATGGGAAGAGACCAAACTGACCCCAGGCAGGGCTGCAGAGCTGGGGGAGGGACAGCAACATTCCCTTACTCTTTAAGTGGGAATTTGTCACAAACTTTCATTCCAGAATTAAATCATTCTGGATAAAGTGCAGGGTCGATGGTGAACTCCACAGAATTCTGGTGCCTGTGACCAAAAAGAACTTGAAATATGGAAATTTACATCACCAGATGCTTGGACCATTTAATTGTACAGAAATCAGGGATTTATGCTGCTGTTCTGCAGAATGAGGCCATCCTCTGGTTCCCCAGCCTCAATGTCCAAGGAAGCCTTTCACCACCTCCATCCTGAACCTGGCCATTCTCAGGAGGAGCTGAACAGCAACTCTGCACAGCAGCTTCAGCCAAAATCCAGGTTACACTGATCTTTTTCACATTGTTACTACCCCTAAATTAGATTTACATTGATTTGTTTTGCTTGGTTCCCGCATTGTAACTCTGCCCACGGAATTTGTTGAATAAACAACATCTGGGCTTTGCTGCAAAGCATGTCCCTGGTGAACCGTGTCCAAAAATTGTTCATTTCCTTACTTTTTCCCACTCTAAAATCTCTGTCTTGTGTGAGGAGGGCAGGTACCTGTGACATACCAGAGCTCTTCCTAAGGCACATTACTGCAATATTTGGGATGAGGTAGACAGTGCCAGAGCTCCTCATTCCTTCTTGGAAAATGAGTTGATATCTGTGTCAGGTTTCTCTTTTATTTTAAAGCAACTCCAGTCCTGAGATCTTGTCTTTTGAACTGCCTGAACTTGCCCTTCTCCCATTCCAGTGGTGGGTTTTTAAGAGCCTGCAGGACAAAACTTTGATTTCTGCTTCAAATCTCATGTTGCCACTGGTATACCACACCAGTATGGCCTTCACCTCACAATTTCCAAGAGGATCCATGGAATAATAAATTCTGTGTGTGAGCTGGAGCACAGTGAGACAGCAGAGTGTTAATTAATGATTTCAGGAATGTAAATTTTTCTGAGAAGAGGTGAATCAATGCTGCTCTCTTGGCTTTAACCCTTAGAAAATTAGAGGTTTCTGAGTCATCTTCTACATTCCCTTGGGAGTCAAACAGCAGCCTACAATGAATTCCATGGAATTTCAAGAAATCTGGAATTATGTGAGATGATTTGTTCACAGACTGACAGCTGGGATGCTCCTGCTGGAATCTGGCGTGTGTAGAGACCCTGGGAGCAGAACTGCCTTCTCTCTCCCTTGCTGTGGTGGTTTTGATTGGCCCAAAACATCAGTAAAGTATTTTTAACATCTAGGAGAAATTTGGGCCCCTTAGAAGCTTTTGTGGTAGGCCTGGGGAGGTGTCTGAGGGGTGGGGTGTGGCACAAAGATGGCTCCTGTGTGTCCTGAGTGCAAGTTCTGGAAGTTTTTACATCAAGTCCAGCAGAGCCAATCTCTTATGGCTCTGAAGGTGATGGACATGCTACTGGCCAAGTTTGGGCCAATTGGAGGTGCTAGTTATGCCTCTGTGGAAACATATTTAAGAAAAAATCAAAACAAAGCAGGCACTCACTTCTTTCACTTCTTTGTAGTTGAAGGAGGAGGAGGTGGAGATGAAAATATGTGAGAGAGAGCAGCATGGAGACGTGAAGGTCAGTGAAGAAGGTGGGGGAGGAGGGGCTCCCAGTGTTGGAGCTGAAAACTCTCTACTAGCCACGGTGAAGGCCATGGGGGGGGCAGGAGGTCCCCCTGCAGCCCATGGAGTCCACAGGGGTGCAGAAATCCACCCACAGCGTGAGCCAGAGAAGCAGGTGGATGCCTGGAAAAGACTGTGAACCAGTGAGAGTCTCATCTAAAGAGTTAAAACTGCAAAGGACTTGCAAGGGAGAGAAAGGCCTTTTCCTTGCTCCTGGCATGGAAGCAGCCTGGCCTCAGCTTGGGAGAGTCTGCACAGCACCCTATGGACAAAAAGACTCATGTTGCAGCAAGATTCAGGCGGGATGTTGCTCGTGAGATTGGACCCACACCAAAGAAGTTCCCAGAGCACTCTCTCTCGTGGGAAGGACCACTGGCTAAGTAGAGAACCCCCTCCCTCTGATTGGACTGACCAGAGGACCCCTCAACCTGCCCCTGTCTGTGTTGCTGGTTTGGAAAGAGGGAAGGGGGGTGAGCGCAGGGACTGCTTCTTAAGAGGTTGGGGGGTGAGAGCAGGAGAACTGTCTGGAGAGAGAGAGAGAGATAAGTAGAGATAAAGAGTATTTGTAGTGGAAGAATTTTAGTGATGAATAGATTTAAGAACCTGCTCTGTGGATTGAGAGAATGCCCCACACCCTGCCCGCTACCCGGGCTTGTTGGTTATAAAAGAGGAAAGGGGGTGAAGTGAATACTATGGGTTTGTAAGAGGGAGGGGGGGAGTGAACAAGATAATGTATGGAAAGTTTATTTTTGCCTTGCATTTATCCTCCAATTCTGTTAGGTAATTAAATCACCTTTTTTGCAACTTTAAGCTAGGAGCCTGGTTGCCCTCTTTTCGTGCGTCCTCCTGGCAATGTCCTATCTCAAGCCCTGGCACTTGCTGACACGACATTGATGTCCACAGCTATGGCATCTCACATCCCCACACTGAGCCAATCCTATCAAATGAAATCAGTTCATGATCCATGTCCTAAAGAGGCTCCAGGACAGGTGGAGAGGGACTTTGGAAAAGGGGGAATGGCTTCCCAGTGAGAGAGGGTGGTAGAGAGTGGGTTCAGGTTGGATATTAGGGAGAAATCCTTCCCTTTGAGGGTGCTGAGGCCCAAGCACAGGTTGCCCAGAGAAGCTCTCACTGCCCCAGGATCCCTGGAAGTGCTCCACCTGAGCTTGGCCAGCATTTGGAGCAATCTGGTCTGGTGGAAGGAGTCCCTGCTGGCAAAGGGGTAGGATAAGATCAAAACAACCACAAGCGCTCCTAAGACTGAGGAGGAGGAGGATGAGCTCTGGTGAAGGGCTTAAAAGGGGACAATAGAAACCCAAAATCTGGTCTCTCATAGCTTTCATTGCATCCTTCAGGATATCAGCAGTAATTATTGTAGGCTCTAAATGCTGGTAACCTGGCTGCATGCAACTCTTTGCTGTCATTCTCTTGAGCCATCGGAACCTAAACTAGCATGAAAAAAATGGGAATTCTTGGGTCAGTTGTGCCTCCTTGGGCCCAGGGCAGCTTTTGACAATGATCCTGATGCTCTACCTAGAATGGGAGTTGTTTCTGAGAAGCACCCAGCACTGCCAGCACTGCCAGCACTGCCAGGATTCCAGTGCTACCAGCATCCCTCTGCTGCTGGAGGGACCATGATTCCTCAGGGAAGAGAAATGAGGAATGGCAGAGACCTGTATGGAGAGGGAAGGCAGTTGGAGAATGGGATATTCTACAGGGAAGGACGGTTTCTACCCAGGAGAGAATGACCAGCCTATCACAAAATGGAGCTTTTGAGAAAAGGCACTTCCTCTGTGCCAAAAAAAAAAAAAAAAAAAAAAAAACCACAAAAGAAAAAAAGAAAGGGAAAAAAAAGAGCCCCGATCCCTGACTCTGAGGCTGTGGGACTCTGATGTATCGAAAGTTTTAAAACCACTCCCAACTGCCAGTTGGCCTCACCATATCTTGGGGAGCAACAGCAGGGCAGGGCACAGAGACAGATCTGTGGGATGAGGAGTGGGGACCTGCTGTGGATCTGGGCACTTTCTCCTTTATTTTACTGACCTGGGAGGATCCACTTCAGGATATAGATCCAAAAAAAAGCAAGAGGTGCCAGGAAGCACCGCTGATCTGGACAGACACCCTTTGGCTGCTGCTGCCCCACACTCAACAGGTCAGTGCAATGTTTGCCTTCCTCCCTACCCCACCTGCCTCTCCTCCAGCAGCTGCTCTGTTCCTGCCACCCTCTGCCTGGGACTGCAGTGTCCTCCCCAGATCCTCTCCTACTCTGCCCTGCAGTTCACTTGTGTATCTTGATACCAAAATGTGCTGGAATAAACTTTTTAACACAATGGGAAGCATTAGGAAGCAGGAATTTAGGAAGCAGGACACACACATGGATCTCTCCTTGTTCTGTGTGGGTGGTGACACTTTTCAACAGGGGTTTTATTCATTATAAACATGAATCATTAAAACCATTTTCTTATCTAATATATAAACATCACTTTCCTACAACTCATTTCCGTGCATCCACCTCCTATGGGAAGTCATTTGATGATCGTGAAGGTTCATTAAGAGAGGTCTCTGGTGGTTGTATTCACTGAATGCTGCAATATTAAAGGTGACCTTGCCTTGAACTTTTCCTTTGGCCATGTGCTGTTGCTTCTTGTTACCGAACTTGTCTCAAAACCATTGCAGGCCTCCTTATCTGTTTCTCCACTGGTTGCAGCCACATTTATCATCCTGTGTTCCTGCCTTAACATCCTTTTATCTTTTTGGCCACTTGGCCTTTCAGCAACTCCAAGGGAGCTGAAAATTTTTATTCTCAATGTTGTTTATCAATCCTCTGCCGAACATCCCAACCCTCCCACTTCCCTCTCCCACTCCATAATTTCCACTGCTGCTCTCTCGTGTGCGTCTCACTTCTCTCCACTGAATCCTTCCTGCTGCAGGGAGCTGCTGAGAAGCTGCATGGTCCATCCCAGGATTCTCCGAGCACTGACTCCCCATCCACTCTGACCACAGCCAGGGGCCTTATCCCACTGCCTGCCCAGCATTCATCCATGGAGGAGAGCACTGTGTCCCCACCTCCCATCTCACCCACTGAAGGAGACGATCCCTGTGAGATAGATGTCACCTATATGGCCATACACAGTGCCACACTGCTCATCTCCCTCTGCGGAGTGGCCGGGAATGGGGCTGTCATCTGGCTCCTGCGCAAGAACGCCATCACCATCTACTTGTTCAAGCAGGCATTTGATGATTGTCTCCTCCTTGTCTTCGCTGTCCCCTCCAACCTGCTCTTCCTGCTGGAGGACATATCCTGCTCAATTATTATGTCCCCTGTGTACTTGACCTTCCTTTTCCAGCTGTCACTGTTCTCCTACAACATGGGACTGTACCGGCTGGCATTCACCAGCATGGAGAGGTCCAGGTACACCCTCTATCCGCTCTGCTGCCACTGTCACTTTCCTGAGGGCCTGCTTTGGGTGGTCATGAGAGCCCTGAAGTGGGCCTTCTTCTATGGTGTCATTGTTTTAAATCCCATTCTTGCTTCTGTGTGCCAGGAGCAGGAGCAGGAGCACTGCCGGGTGGCTCTCATCTCCATGTACGCCCTCAGCTTCCTTCTCTTTGCTGCACCCATGGTCATTTCCAGCAAAATCCTCCTCTTTAAGGCCAAAGGTAGCTCCCAGCAGCAGCAATTCAAGAGGCTCGACATCGTTATCTTCCTCATTGTACTCTTGGCTCTCCCCCTCAGCGTCTGCAATTTCCTGAAGCAGTTTGGCTACATCGCTGTGTCCTCCCAGGTTTTTTTCCTCCTTGCCTGCATCCACAGCACCATCAAACCCTACATCTACTTCTTGGTGGGCAGCTGGAAGAGGCACTGCTCCATGATGAGCTACTGGAGAGAGTGCTCTATGGATAACCTCGGGTGGTCCCTCCAGAGGGTCTTTGAGAAGCCAGAAAAAAACATTCCCAGCAGTGATGATGACCCTGTGGAGACAGTGATTTGAGCCTGTTGATCTCTTCCACTGAAGGACTCCAGCTGAAGGTTTCCTCAAGCCACCTGATTAATAAGTATTCACAGGATCACCCTCGCTCTCTGTAATCCTGCAGGATAAGGGAGCAGGGCATTGCCATGGGTGATTTTTGAGGGATGCTCTGCAGGGAGCACATTGGAACACGGCTTTCCTCCTCCCTCCCAGGTCCACATGGCTCCAGGCAGGGTAGCCAGGCTCAGCCGTGTTCCCTAGCTCTGTTCCACATGGAATAACTCTCATCACCTGGGCCCAGGGAATAAACTCCATCTCCTTTGGCTCAGCAGATGAGTTTCATGGGGTTTTGAGGGATCTCTTGCCCGGACAGAGTGTGATAGGTTATGCCTTTGGGACAAACACAGAACAGGCTGGCGGTGATTTCCCAAATCTCCGCAGGACTGGGGGCTCTAGATGGCAGGAGAAGGGTAAGGATCTCACAGAGCATCCTTCCCCAGCTGTCTGACAGAGCCAGCCCTGCACTCCCAGCTGATGGGAAGAGACCAAACTGACCCCAGGCAGGCCTGCAGAGCTAAGGGAGGGACAGCAACGTTCCCTTACTCTTTAAGTGGGAATTTGTCACATTCTTTCATTCCAGAATTAAATCATTCTGGATAAAGTGCAGGGTCGATGGTGAACTCCGCAGAATTCTGGTGCCTGTGACCAAAATGAGCTTGAAATGTGGAAATTCACATCACCAGATGCTTAGGCCATTTAATTGTACAGAAATCAGGGGGTTATGCTGCTGTTCTGCAGAACGGGGCCATCCTCTGGTTCCACAGCATCAATGTCCAAGGAAGCCTTTCAGCACCTCCATCCTGAGCCTGGCCATTCCCAGGAGGAGCTGAACAGCAACTCTGCACAGCAGCTTCAGCCAAAATCCAGGTTATACTAATCTTTTTCACTTTGTTATGAAACCTGAATTAGATTTAGATGTATTACTTTTGGGTTTTTACCACGTGATAATGCTGACCCCAAATCTATTCAATAAACAATATCTGACCTTTGCTGCAGAGCTCATCCCTGGTGAACAGTGTCCAAAAATTGCTCGTTTCCTTAGTTTTTCCCACCCTAAAGCCTCTGCCATGTGTGAAGAGGGCAGGTTCCTGTCTCATACCAGAGCTCTTCCTATGGCACGTGCCTGCAATGTTTGGAATGATGTTGACAGTGCCAAGAGCTCCTCATCCCTCCTGAGAGAGATATGGGCAGCAGACACATCTCTTACTCGGGGGAAGTTCTCCCTCCTTTTCCCACTGCCTCAAATCCAGGGGAAAGCAATGTGCCACTGCTTCTGGAAAGGGAAGTGAGAGTGAAAGCCTTGGCTGGTGAGTCATGCTTTGGAGACACACAATGCGGTTGAATATCTAAGAATCATTTATTCACAGAGTTGTTGATAATTAACAGAATACAGTGACTTCCACATCTCAGAGTGTTTTCTCTCCCTGTCTCTTGTTTTCCTACCCATTGGAAAGCAGAAACTTCCCAAGGTAAAACTTCTTCTCTGGGAAAGAACAACTCAGCCAGGGAATTTCTCCCAAGGCAAGTGCAGAAGGACAATTCCTTCCACGTACTTTCTCTACTTCCAAGCCCTTTCCATGTCTCCAGTGTCACCCAGGCCACTCCCTACGTGAGTTTCCTGTTCTCCATGGAATCATGGAATGGTTTAGGTTGGAAGGATCCTTAAAGACCTTCCTTCTCCAACTCACAACACAGCCCACAGCCCCACACTCAGTGTGCATTTCAGGGAAAGCCTTCCAGAGGCAATCTCAAACACCTGCCCACTTGCCTGGGCAACAAAGCTCAATGTGAAGTCTCCTCATGATTTTCCCATGTGGCAGGACCTGCTTGAGATGGACAGGAATCACCCAGGAATTGTTCTGCACTGCTGTGCCAAGATTTCATATCCACCTGCATGCTGTTTTTAAGCAAACACACCAAGAAAATCCACTTGCAAAAGGTCTGATTCTTGGTGACTCAATTTTAATATTCCACAGGGTAGGGAAGCTCATTTCTGAAGCAGAGAAAGCTCAGACCTGTTGAATAGGAAAGATTCAAAGCAAAGATTTCAAAGCAAAAGCTTTCAAGGGTGTCCCTGCCCATGGAGAAAGGGTCAGAATGTGATGATCTGTAAGTTTCCTTCCAACCCAAACCTTCCCATGATGATTCCTCACATCATCCAGAATCCACCCCAGGCAGGAGTTCCCCTGCTGCACACAGCACCAGCCTGACAGAGCTCCAGGAGCATTTGGACAGCACTCTCAGGCACAGGGAGGGATTGTTGGGATAGCCTGTGCAGGGCCAGGAGCTGAACTCCATGATGCTCGTGGGTCCTTTCAAACTCAGGATGTTTTATGATTCTATTTCATGGTGATGCTATTTCATGAGGATCCCACTTTATGATGATTCCACTGTGTTGTCCCTATTCTAGGGCTCTGGCACATCCTCAAAAGCCCTCTGGAAGGCAACTCTAACAGAGAGGGTGAATTCCTTTGCACAGCTCCCAGCCAGGAAGTAAATCAGAGGGTGGGCACTGCTGTTGGCACAGGCGAGCAGGACAGAGGTGCTGAGGGCAAAGACAGAGAGGTCAAAGGCTCTCAGCAAGAGCCAGAACCCAAAATCAGCAGTGAAGAAGGGAAAGAAGGTGACAGGCAGCAGGACCAGGGCACAGAGCTTCCGTGGGGGCTGTTTCCATGAGCAGCACAGGAGCCTGGCCAGCAGGGCTAGAGCAGAACAGATCAGGGTGAGCACTGAGAAGAGGTAGCTCAGCACCAAGGCCACCAGCACCAAAGGGCAGACACAGCGGGTGACGGTGAGCAGGAAGGAGAGGAGCCAGAGCAGAGCACACAGGAGCACCGGGAAGCGCTGGGAGCGGTGGCAGGGCCAGCAGGACACAGGGAGGACAAAGAGAGCTGTCCCAGCACTGAGGGCTGTCAGAGAGTAGACCCGGGCAGTGAAAGAGAAGAGGATGGTGACGTTCAGCCAGGCTGTCACTCCCCGTGAGCCCAGCTGGTGGCAGAAGCTCTCTGGGACATAAAATATCCCCAGGGCGATGGTGATGAAGAGCAGGAAGCTGAAGTCAGCGATGGCCAGGCTGAGGATGCAGATGGTGATGGGTTCCTGCGGGTGTGGAAGCCGAGGAGCCAGAGGACAGCCCCGTTCCCCACCATTCCACACAGGCACAGGAGCAGCGTGACAGGGACTCTGCTCGAGTGGCTGTTGTCACACTCAGTCCAGTTGGAGTGCTTGTCCTCATTCCAGCTCCCGTTGGAGACTTTCCCACCGGGCTGGCTCCAGCAGGCAGGGCTGGCTGTGTCCGTGACAGGGGACAATGTGCTCATTGTGACACCTCTGCTGCTTCTCCTTCCCCCCACACAGCTGGAGGGGTGACAAACACACACACCTTACCAACACTGCTGTCCCCCACACGTGGCTTTTCCCATCTTTTCCCACCCCCAGCTTCCATGCGGAGCAGCACAGGGAGAGGCAAGGGACAGGACAGATTGCTAGCAGAATGTGGGAGATGGGTATGACTGCCTGACACAAAAGCCAGGGAGATACCTCCTTCCTGGCTTTGATAAGGACAGAGCTGGAGGAGGAAAACAGTTGGAAAATGAAAGGATTGGCTGAGGAGATATCAGAGCAAGTGGCATTGTGGTGGATCTGACCTGGATTCTCAGGTGTCAGTTGATATCATTGAGCTGCTGGATTCCTTCAGCAGGACACTCGTTTCAATATTCCCCCCTTTCCCCAAAATATTTAGAGCTTTAATACCCTCCAGACCAATATTCCCCTGCCAAAATCAGTCAGCATGTCCCACTTCAATGAGGGGGACATTGATTACATTGAAAGAGAAGAGTCTGACCTTTCCTTTCGCAGCCTGGAGAATTTCACTGGAGCAGACACACTGTGGGTTCACATTGCCTCACACACACCAGCTGCTGTCCCTGGGTCAGGATCTTCAAGAGCTTCCCTGGAATGCTCACTTGGGAAAGGGGAGAGAAACCTGCTGGGTGAGCCTGGGCAGTGTCCAGTGAGGGGTCTGTCCCAGGCCCCCTTTTGTCCCTGCTGGATCATGTTCTCCAGGGCTCTCACAAACAGGGAGCTATTTCAGAGCCTTTGCTGGGATCAGAGCTCTGCTTCTAATCTGCCCTTGTCTTTGTCCAGGAAATAAGTAACAGGAGAGAGCCTCAGCGATGAGACCTGTGGGAAAGCAGTTTGTCTCTGTGTCAGGTTCCTCTTTCGTTTTAAAGCAACCCCAATCCTGAAATCTTGTCTTCTGAACTGCATGAACTTGCCCCCTCTCATTCCTGGGGTGAATCCCTAGGACCCTGCACTACAAAATTTGATTCCTGGTTCAAATGTTGTTTTGCCACTTTTATACCACAACTTCAACATTATGTGACTTTAACCATGCAGTTTCCAAGAGTATTCATGCAGTAAGGAATGCTGTGTGTGAGCTGGAGCACAGGCATACAGCAGAGGGATGATTTAATATTGCAGAAATGTCATTTTGTCTGAGAAGAGGCAAATCAATGCTGCTCTCTTGCCTACAGCCCTTAGAAAGTTAGAGGTTTCATCTGACTCATCTTCTACACTCCCTTGGGAGTCAGACAGCAGCCTACAATGAATTCCACAGAATTCCTAGAAAGCCGAAATGAGATGATTCCCACCCAGACGGACATGTGTCTGGGAGCTGGGATGCTCCTGCTGGAATCTGGTGTGTGTGGAGACCCTGGGAGCAGAACTGCCTCCTCTCTTCCTCACTGACACTGTGTTTGTGTCCCTAGCTATGGAATCTCACATCCATTCATTGGGCCAATCCTTTCCAGTGCAAACAGTTCATGATCCATGAGCTAAAGGGGCTCCAGGAGAGCTGGAGAGGGACTTTGGACAAGGGCCTGGAGGGACAGGACAAGGGGGAATGGCTCCCCACTGACAGAGGGTGGGTTCAGGTTGGATATTATGGGGAAATCCTTCCCTGTGGCGATGCTGAGGCACAGTTTGCCCAGAGAAGCTCAGGCTGCCCCAGGATCCCTGGAAGTGTCCAAGGCCAGGTTGGATGGGGTTTGGAGCATCCTGGACTTTTAGAAGGTGTTGCTGCTGGTGAAGGGGTGGGATCAGTAAAAACAACCACAAGTGCTCTCAGGACGGAGGAGGAGGATGAGCTCTGGTGAAGGGCTGATAGGGGGATAACAGCACTCCAAAATCTGATCTCTTTTATCTTTTATTGTATCTTTCAGGGGATTGGCAGTATTTAATGTGGGGTCTAACTGCTGATAACAGGGCTGCAAGCAACTCTTTCCTGTCCTTCTCGGGGGGACACCGTGTGCCTACAGTAGAATGACACAAATGGAAATTCCTGGTTCAGCTCTGCTCCTTTGGGCCCAGGGGAAGGTTTGGGCAATGGTCCCAGAGCTCTTCCCAGAATGGGAGTTGCTTCTAACAAGCACCACGCTGCCTTCCAAGCACTGCCAGCACTGCCAGCATTCCAGTGCCACCAGCACCACAAGCATCCATCTGCTACTGGAGGGAACGTGTCCCTTCAGGGAACAGAAATGAGCAATGGTAGAAACCTGTAGGGAGAGGAAAGGGACAGCAGTTGAAAAATGGGACATTCTGCAGGGAAGGAGTGTTTCTAATCAAGAGGAAATGAGGAGCCATTCACACAGTTCTGGTGGAGCTTTTGACAAAAGCCACTTCCTTTGCAAAAAAAAAAAAAAAAGAAAGAAACTCAGGTGTAGCCAAAGATGTACTGTCCAACTCCCCTGTGACTCCACCAACCCTTAGGAAGCAATACTGTGACAGGGCACAGAGAGGAGTCAGTGGGACAGGAGTGGGGACCTCCTGGGGATCTGGGCACTTTCTCCTTCATGTTACTGACCTGGGAGGATCTGCTTTAGGATATGGATACAAAAGGAGCAAGAGATGCTGGGAACTGCCACTGATCTGGACAGACACCCTTTGCCTGCTGCTGCCCCACACTCAACAGGTCAGTGCAATGTTTGCCTTCCTCCCTACCCCACCTGCCTCTCCTCCAGCAGCTGCTCTGTTCCTGCCACCCTCTCCCTGGGACTGCAGTGTCCTCCCCAGATCCTCCCTCCTCTGCCCTGAGCTTCTCTCCTGTATCTTGATATTGAAATCAGATGGAAAAAACTTTCTAACACAATTGAACACATTAGGAAGTGGGAATTCTTTATCTGTGCAGGTCACACGGAAGGATCTCTCCTTTCTCTGTGTGTGGTGAGACTTTTCAACAGGGGCTTTATCCATTAGAATAATTCAAAGTCATAAAAATGTGTTTCTTTTCTAATACATAAACATCACTTTCCTAGAACTATTTTCAATCCATCCACCTGCTCCTGCAGGTTTGTTAAGTGAGGTCTCTGGTGGTTGTATGCACTGAATGCTGCAATATTAAAGGTGACCCACCTTGAGCTTTTCCTTTGGCCATGGGCTGGTAACAGAACTTTTCCCAAAACCACTGGAGGCCTCCTTACCTGCTACTCCACTGCTTCCAGACACGTTTATAGTTCTCTGTCCATGCTCCTTTACATGCTTTTATCTTTTTGTCTAGCTGGTCTTTCAACAGCTTCAGGGAAGATGAAAATTTTTATTCTCTGTGCTCTTTATCATTCTCCTGCCAAACATCCCAACCCTCCCACCTCCCTCTCCCACTCCACCATTTCCACTGCCCTCCTGCCCTGCACATCTCACTTCTCTCCACTGAATCCTTCTCACTGTAGTGAGCTGCTGAGGAGCCACATGGTCCATCCCTGGTTTCTCCAAGCACTGACTCCCCATCCACTCTGACCACAGCAAGGGACCTCATCCCACTGCCTGCCCAGCATCCATCCATGGAGGTGTTCACCATCACCCCACCTCCTGCCTCACCCACTGAAGGAGATGATCCATGTGGGACTGATGCCACCAACGTGGGCATACACATTGTCATGCTGCTCATCGGCCTCTGTGGATTAGTTGGGAATGGGGCTGTCATCAGTCTCCTCCAGACAAATCCCATCACTGACATCTTCCGCCAGAGCGTCACTGACTTACTCTTCCTTGTCTTCATGGTCCCTTCCACCCTGCTCTTCCTGCAGGAGGATATGTCCTGCTCTGCTGTCGTGCCCCGGATGTATTTGAGCTTGCTTTTCCAGCTATCGCTGTACTCCTTTCACTTGGGGCTGTTGCGGGTGATGTACATCAGCATTGAGAGATGCAGGTCCATCCTTTGCCCACTTTGCTGCAGTTGCAAAGTCCCTGAGTGCCTGTTTTGGGCGATGATGGATGCCCTGTTCTGGATCTTCTTCTTTGCTTTCGTGGCTGTCAATCCCACAGTGACTTCCATGTGCCAGTCACACGAGCAGGAGCACTGCCATGTGGCTCTCATCTCTCTGTACACCCTGTACTTCATCCTCTTTGCTACACCCCTGGTCATTTACAGCGCAATCCTCTTCATTCATTTCAAGCGTGGTTCCCAGCAGAAGCAACGCCAGAGGTTCGATGTTGCTATCTTCTTCACTGTGGTCTTCAGTCTGCCTCTCAGCCTCTGGAATTTCCTGCAGCAGCTCGGCTACACTGTTGTGTCCTCCCAGGTCGTTTTCCTGCTCACATGCATCACCAGCACCATCAAACCCCTCATCTACTTCTCAGTGGGGAGCTGGAAGAGACACTGTTCCATGGAGAGCTGCAGGAGGCACTTCTCCAAGCAGTGTCTAAGGAAGGCCCTCCAGAGGGTGTCTGAGGAGCCAGAAGAAAACACTCCCTGCAGCAATGATGCTGCCACGGACACAGCAGTCTGAGCCTGTTGATCCTTCTACTGCACTGCTGAAGGTCTTTGGGACAGTGGCTGAGGGATTCCTTGACCTACCTGATAAATAAATATCCACAGGATCACCCTCCCTGTGCTGCTGCATCCCCTTCCCCTTTCCAGGCTGCACTGGCATCTCAGAAATGCTCCTGAGGCCTCGGCCTTGAGGAGCAGCCCCTGGGCTCAGCTGCTCTGGAGCTGATCACAAAGTCTGTCTGCTCCCAGGAACTGCTGCTGTCCAACAAGCTCCTGGCTTTTAGGAACACCCTTGGAAACTGGTTTTCTTGCCTGAATGGCACAACATCCTTGTTCTTACACTTCCAAGGAACGTTGCTGACCAGAAGGGTGGCCAGGGTGAAACATGGTTGTGACTAAAGCCCATCTCTTGGGGCCAATAAACAGCAGTCCAAAAGGATTCCGTGGGAGCTCTTCAGGGCCCTTGCAGCACTGACCAGAGCTTCCAAGCCAAGAACTCTCTCGTTTGCTGCACTCAGAGGGTTCCTGAACGCCAACAGATCCTGGTCAGTCTCCCCACTCCTCAAGGCTCAATCCTTTCCCTGTGAGGACGTGTAAAAACAACCTGAGCTAGCAATTCCATGCCTTTGAGGGGAATTTTTCACAGGAACCTTGCCCTAATTCTCTTCTGCTTGTGCCCATACATCTGTACTGTTTCTGGTTTCATTGACTGGATTTGGTTCATAGGGCTTTTTTCCCTTTGATGTTCTGTAATTGTATAGTAAGTCATAGAGTGAATCAAGCCAATGAACTCTGTCGTTCTGCCGCTTAATATTAAATCTGTTTTTTACTGAAAACCTAACCAGTGATTTTTTAATTTATTTCAAACACTCGTTTGGAACACTCCCACTCCCTGGGATAATCCTACAGGACAAGGGAGCAGAGGCATGCGGGAGGGATGCTCTGTAGGGAGCACATAGAAGTAGGGCTTGCCTCCTCCCTCCCGAGTCCGGGAACACTACGGCCAGGAGGAGCAGAGACACTGCTGGGAATCCTGGGTGGAGCGGGGCAGGAACGGGAGAAAGGTGGCCCCGGAGGTGTCTGGGATGTCAGAGGCGGTCAGGAGCGGTCAGGCTGGGTCAGGAGTTGATATGGGGGGATCCAGATTCCAGCAATCCCCAATGTTCCCACTGGAGGGAAGCAGAGCCCGACAGACCTCACTCGGACAGGGGGAGAGTCTGCAGGCTGGAAAAACGGCGGGATGGGAGAGGATGAGGTGAGGATGGAGAGTGGGGTGGAGATGGGGTTTGGAAAGCAGGAATGGGATGGGATGGGATGGGATGGGATGGGATGGGATGGGATGGGATGGGATGGGATGGGGAGAGGCAGTAGGAAAGGGGAGCCGGGATGAGGATAGGATTGGGATATGACAGTGAAGCAGCTCAGCTGTGCCTCCTTGGGTCAAGGGGAGGTTTTGGCAATGATCCCAGAGCTCTTTCCAGAATGTGAAATGCTTCTGAGAAGCACCCAGCTGCCTCCCCAGCACTGCCAGCACTGCCAGCACTGCCAGCATTCCAGTGCGACAAGCACCACCAGCATCCCTCTGTTGCTGGAGGGACCATGACCCCTCAGGGAAGAGAAACAAGAAATGGTAGAAACCTGTAGGGAGAGGGAAGGCAATCTTCTGCAGGGAAGGAGTGTTTCTAATCAAGAGGAAATGAAGAGCCATTAGCAAAATTCTTCATTTGGGGCTTTTGATAAAAGCCAATTCCTTTGGGGCAGGGGGCGGTATCAAGATACATAATCCCAAGGAAGTGAAGCTCTAATGTAGCCAAACATGCACTTTCTGAGTCTCCTGTGACTCCACTGTGTCTTGGGGAGCAACAAGACAGGAGACAGAGGTTCTTCTTCATTTTACTGACCTGGAAGGATCCACTTTACCATATGGATCCAAAAGGAGCAAGAGGTACCAGGAAGCGACATTGATCTGGACAGACACCCTTTGCCTGCTGCTGCCCCACACTCAACAGGTCAGTGCAATGTTTGCCTTCCTCCCTACTCCACCTGCCTCTCCTCCAGCAGCTGCTCTGTTCCTGCCACCCTCTCCCGGTGACTGCAGTGTCCTCCCCAGATCCTCCCTCCTCTGCCCTGAGCTTCCCTTCCACGTCTCCTGCTGAACATCCCAACCCACCCACCTCCCTCTCCCACCCCACCATTTCCACTGCACTCCTCCCCTGCACATCTCACTGCTCTCCACAGAATCCTTCCTGCTGCAAGGGGCTGCTGAGGAGCTGCATGGTCCATCCTGGGATTCTCCAAGAACTGACTCCCCATCCACTCTGACCACAGCCAGGGGCCACATCCCACTGCCTGCCCAGCATCCATCCATGAAGGTGAGCACCATGTTCCCACTTCTTGCCTCACCCACCAAAGGAAAGTATCTGTGTGGGGCAGATGTCACCAACAAGGCCATTGGAGCCGTCACACTGGTCATCGGCGTCTGTGGGCTGGTCGGGAACAGTGCTGTTCTCTGCTTCCTCAGATTTTTCATCCCCAGGAAGCCCATCACTGTCTACATCTTCCACATGGCCATCACTGATTCCATCTTCCTCTTCCTCATGGTGCTCTCCATCCTGCTCTTCTTGCGGGACATTATGGTCTGCTCCCCTCCCATGATTTACCCAGTATTGATTGTTGAGCTGTTGCTGTTTTTCTACAATCTTGGGCTGTACCTGCTGACAGCCATCACCTTCAGCAGGTGCAGGTCCACCTTCTGCCCTCTCTGGTGCTGCTGTCACCATCCCCAGAACCGGTCGATGGTGCTGAGTATCATGCTTGTGGCCTTCTCCATTACTATCATTCCCATGCTGACTTCACTGTTCCAGTTTGATGATAATAAGGACTACATGGTCGTTACCAACGTCATGTTCATCCTACACCTTCTCCTCTCTCCTTCAGCCATGGTCATTTCCAGCACAATCCTCTTTGATAAGGTCAAGCATGGTTCTCAGCATCAGCAATATGAGAAGCTCGACATCATTATCTTTCTCATGGCCTTCTTCAGTCTCCCCTCCAGCCTCTACAATTTCCTGCTGCTGATCAGACTCACGCTTTGTCCTTCCCTTTTCTTTCCCTGCTCACCTGCATCCACAGTACGCTCAAACTCTTAATCTACTTCTTGGCAGTGAGGAGCTGGAGGCACTGCTCCACAGGGTCACTCTGGCTCTCCCTCCAGAGGGTCTTTGAAGAGCTGGAAGAAAACACTCCCAGCAGCAGTGATGCTGCCATGGTCGCAGAGGCCTGAGCCTGTTGATCCATTCCGCTGGGCTGTTGAAGGACTCCAGGACAATGGCTGAGGGTTTGCTTGAGTCACCTGATTAAAAAATATCCACAGCATCACCCTCCCGAGAAGTAATCCTGCAGAAGAAGGCAGCAGGGGCATGTGGGAGGGATGCTCTGCACATTGGAGCATGGCTTTCCCCCTCCCTCCTGGGTGCTAACACACTATTCCCCCAAAGGGATCGTGCCCCACATGGCTGTGATCCCACAATTCCCCTGGCATCTGGTTCCTGCACCCCACTGCAGTCTGATATCAATAAACAGCATCCTGAACCCTGAGCTGCCTTCACCCCGTCTGCCAGCACTTGCTGCCTTCCTCTGGCTCCTGCTGCCAGCCGGGAATGGGGGTGGAGGGAGGGAGGGAGAGGACACAGGCATGGCTTGTGCTCCCTGCAGCAAACATGATCCCGAGTGCCCAGAGCTGGGATGGCAGCGGCACAGCCGGCATGGGCAGGATGGCCCAAGGGCTCAGCATTCCCTTCCCAGCTGCTCTCTGAGTGGCACAGCAAAGATCTCCCTGGTCCCGGCTGGAGCAGGGCAGGAGTTGGGCTGTCAGGGGGGAAGGTGGCCCTGGGGGAGTCTGGGAGGAGGGGGGGCCGCAGCAGGGGTCAGGAAGGGTCTGGATGCTGCCAATCCCAAATGTCCTCACTGGAGAGCAGCAGAGCTACAGGTTGTGCTCAGAGCCAGGGAGAGGCTGGCAAAGCTGCTGGATGGGATGGGATGGGATGGGATGGGCAGTGGGGTGGAAATAGGGATGGGGAACGACACCAAAAGGGGCTGGAATAAACTTTCTGTGAGAATGGGAAGCATTAGGAAGCAGGAATTCTTTATTTGCACAGGACACACAGAAGGATCTCTCCTTCTCTGTCTGTGGTGAGACTTTACAGCAGGGGTTTTTTCCATTATTACCATACATAGTCATTAAAACTTGTTTCTTATCTAATACCTAAACATCACGTTACTCTGACTAATTTCTTTGCATCCACATCCTCCTGAGAGTCTGTCGTGGTTTCAGCCTCACCGAATGCCAGGCACCTATTGCAGCTGCTCGCTTGTTCTCTCCCCTGCCACATCCGGGAAGAGGGTGTCACCGAATCTGCGGGAAAATAAGAAAAACCCTTTAACACTGTATTTGAAGTGATAGAGAATCAGGCATTACTTTATTTGCTGGCCAGGATGTGCCTAGGAAAGCATTCCAAGAACACATAACCTCAGAGAATTTTCTCCCGAATTTTATACAGTCAAAACCCTTGCTGCAGATGGTATCTGGCGAATGTCTGTGATAACCCCATGACCTGTGGATGTTCAGTGGGTGCCACAATGTCTCGAAGATGTTCTGTTAATGGTCTTTATCTTTCTGGTTATCTTCGGGGTTTACTCCCAATCCGTGGTATGTTAATCCCATCTCCTTAGGGTGATACTATATCTCGTGAAAAAACTAAAGAAAAGCTCCTTTCCCTAGGTAAAGTCAATTAAAGCTGGCTAGAGAGATACAATAAAATTTCTTAAGTTATATTTTTTCTGACAAGGGGAGAAAAAACAAAAAAGTTAGTTAAGTGTTCATGAGGTGAGATAAAGGACTGTGAGAAAACACTTCAAGGGAAAAACAGGCTCAACTTAAAGTTGCAAAGTGAATTTATTACTAACAGAGTCAAAGGAGGATAATGAGAAGTAAAAGAAACACTTAAGACACTGGTTTTTCTCTCACTCCCTCCCTCCTTCCCACCAACAGTGCAGGGAGGGCAGGGTGTGGGGCTTTGGGTCAGCTCGTCCAAGGATCTTCTTCTGCTGCTCAGGAAGAGAAGTCCTTTCTCTGCATTGTCCTGCATTGCCATCGGGTCCCTTCCACAGGAGAGAGATCTCTGGGAACTCCTCCAGTGCAGCTCCAAACTCAGGAACAGCAGCAGCAGCAGCACACACACACCTGCTGCAATGTGAGCTCCTCCCACAGGTATTCAGTCCTCCCAAACTGCTGAAATGTGGCTCCCTTGTCTGCAGGCTGCACTCCTCCAAGCACAGGCTGCTCCAGCCTGGAGTCAAGGGCTGTCTCTCTCCAACAGGT
Source organism: Lichenostomus cassidix (assembly GCF_008360975.1). Lineage (NCBI taxonomy): Eukaryota > Metazoa > Chordata > Aves > Passeriformes > Meliphagidae > Lichenostomus > Lichenostomus cassidix. Next base: position 61,844,646 of record NC_139486.1, read on the forward strand.
CTCCCACTGGATCACAGCCTCCTCCAGGCACCCACCCACTCTGGCATGGGGCATTTCCTCCATGGGCAGTGGGTGGATTTCTGCATCCCCGTTGGATGCCATGGGCTGCAGGGTGACATGCTGCTTCACCATGGGCTTCAACCTGCAGAGGAAATTCGCCTCTGCCACTTGGAGCACCTCCTGCCCCTCCTTCTCCACTGCCCCTTGGTGTCTTCATATTGTTTCCCTCACATTTTCTCACCTCCTCTTCCTCCTTCCCTGGCTAGAAACAACTGCATGCACATTAACTTTAATTTCTTCTCCAATATGTTATCACAGAGGAGTACCCAACATCTCTAACTGGCACAGGCTTGGCCAGCAGCATATATGTCATCTTCAGAGCTATTAGAGATTGGCTCTGCTGGACATGGTGAAAACTTCCAGAAGCTTCTCTCAGGAGCCATCTTTGTGGCACCCCTACTAACAAAAACTGGGCCAAGCAAAACCAACACAGAGGGTCATTGCATGGGGAGTACAGCCAGAGAACAGGGCTGAGCCAGGTTGCTCTGGCTCAGAGCCGTGTGGCCTCATGTCCCCATACTTCTGGCTGTCTCTGACACATCTCTGTTAGGAGGCAAGAGGAAGGAAGCGACAAGCTCAAGATGAGTTACAAGCAAGCTCCATTTATTTCACAGTATGTGAGGCTTATATATGTTACAAGTGCTCATGCATACCACTGAAAGTTACTATTTGCATTCCATCGCATTCCATTCTCACACTTTCATGGTCCCCCCCTCATTCTTCTCAGGGTTCCTCCTCATTCTTCTCACGGTACCTTTCTAGAGCTCAAGGGCACTGCTGCGGCCTGTTCAGCTAACACTGGCCTTGCTCGCACACAGGCCTCATCCTGTAACAATTCCTTCTCCTTGTCTTTGTGTGAGCAAGACTCTGTTAGCTGCCTGATCAATTTGCTTTGTAATGCAGCTATAAGCAATTCTTATCACTACAATTATCAGTATAAAAACTCCTAACAAGGTGAAAATGACACAAAGGTATAATACATGGAATGAACTATTGATATCAGTTAGGAAAGTGTTTTAAAATGATATTGTTTTTGCAGATAACTACATAAGGTAACGTGAAATATTTGAAAGCAGTGGACATCATAATTGAACTTTAACTAAGGAAGATAAAACTGCAAAGGTTTCTGTGAACAGTAATATTAACTAACAAATTTGAAACAATTGGATATTTAGAAGTTTTGACGACAGTAAGCATCTTACAGACTGTGTGTTTACATGGCTAGATTTTCATCAGGAAGGCTTCTGTCTTAAATTTTCATTTTATCTTCACAGCAGAAAACTGTGTTCTTTAAAATAAATGAGTATAACATAACAAAAACGAACTTGTTAAAAGGCAAAGGTAACATCACTGAAAGTGAACAAAGCTTAATCTTAATAGAACTTAATAGAACATAAAATTACTAGAACTTCAAAATTAATAAACAGTAAACTGAGTAACACTTAAGAGACTAAACTATAATTGAACTCAATGGAATTAAAAATTAACATTGCTTAAACTTAACTTGACTGAAACTTAACATAATGTACATTTAATAAAATTTAAACTTATTTAACTTAACAGAACTTAGCTTTAACAGAATTTAAAATTAACAGAACATAAAACATAACAAACATTAAACTGAGCAACACTTAAATTGAACAGACTTAGTCTTAATTGAATTTAAACTTAATGAAATTTAAAGTAACAGACAACATAATATACTTGTAATAAAACTTAAGCTCATTTCACTGTAATAAAATTTAACTGTCATAGAATTGATGCTTTGGGACTTTGAGCTTTTACATTTTTCCTGTACTGGTGATTTTTGAGTGTAACTCTGGACACTATACAGGATATTAGGAGTTTTGTCCTCAGCATTTTTAGATAAAACAATGGAACTTAACAGGTAGTTTAAACTAGTTAGTAGATGATCTATATAAAATTACTATCAAATAGTAGAGTTTTACTTATAGGCCTAATTTATACATTTAAAATACTTTAGAAATTAAAACAGCATTCGTAGCATGTCTGCTGCAGCACTGTCACACACACACAGACACTGTTTTAAGCAACACTTTAGCAAGGAATTTAGCTTTTGTTCAAGGCCTTAGCAATTAAGGTGTTATTACTCATCAGGACAATTATGTTGCTACAATGCTTTCTCATTAGTAAAAAGCTGGAAACGAGTTTTGGTCTCGGTGGTTGTGACAGTCCCAGCGAGCCGAGGTGCTGCCCTGCTCTGTGCTGCTGTCTCTTGCTGGCTAACGCTGCTGGTTAGTTCTGGTTTGCTGTCGGAGCTGTCGTTCACTTCTTCATTCTCGGGGAGGGGCTGTGTTTCAGGCTCTGTTGCTGCCGTAGCAGGTGGGGCAGTGAACGGGGCAGGGACGGCCTGTGGCACCGCCCACTGGGGTACCTTCTGCGATTTCTGCCTTCTCTGTCAGTTGACAGGAAAATGGGGTCGGAGCAACTTTTGCCTTTGCTCTCAGGTCGCAGAGTCCAAATGGCACAGGGTGGAGGGCGGGGACTGCTACTGTTGTCTGTGTGCAGCGGCCAGCCGTGCTCTGTCCGTTTCCCAATCGTCGGCAGGCCTCAGTGTTATGATTATCTTCGTGGCAGTTCGAGCACCAAACTGGCTTTTTACATTGTCGCTGCATGTGTCCCTCATTGCCACATCGAAAGCAGCGGGGTGACTTTCTGCCATTCCTTTGCTGTACCGGCACTGAGTTGTTGGATCGGAGAGAGCCCAGGGTGGCAAAAGCCTGTATCTATGCTTGAGCTATCTCTTTACCCATTGCTTTCACTGCTTCTACTATCATGGCTTGAGTCCCTACTGATACCCTACTCATCTGCTCTAGCAAAGTTTCAATGATGGCATCTCCAGATAAGGTAACTAAAATATTTCTCGTTGTGCAGTTGCTATTTTCCATAATACACTGACGCAGCAATGCTCCCTTCATCCAATCAGACACACCAGCTGCTTCAATATCAGCGGATACTCTGTCTACGAAACCAGCAAATGTTTCATCTTTCCCCTGCTTAATGGACATGTACGAGGGGGTAGGTGGTGCTGTACGGACCGTGTGTACAGTTTCTCAAGCAGTCTGCATTGACTCTAACAACACATCAGGGCTAGATCTGCATTTTTTAACGCTCCCCCGTCTCTCACGGCAGGAGGGGGCTGAGGGTCACGTCTCCTCAGCCTCCGGCAGCGGTGCTGAGCGCTGCTCCTCTGTCAGTGGCAGCAGTGAGGGAGAACTACTGTTCCCCCCCCAAGTGGGGGGGCCTCTCCCAGCTGTGCGGCTGCGAGAGTCCCCTGCATGCCAAGGACCAGATGGCAACCCACAGGGGGTAAGCCCGTAAAACCATTACCGAGTGTAATCAGTCTTGGAATCTCTTCCTTACCCCCAGCGCTTGCTGGTGTTCCTGTTGTTACTGCCACAATCTTTTTCTCTGCCTTATATCGTTGTAAGCAATTTATCACTTTTCTCCACGCCTTGCTAAGCTTTGTGTATGTCTTATCACCATCTAGCAATCCATCAAAAAAACAGTTACCATAACTTAGCAACTCCCCTTCCTCAAATACCGTATTAGGATTTATAAAAAACCCTTTGGCTTTCCCTACGGCAAATAGTCCTGCCAATTGCCTAATGGTATTTTTGCCTACTCCCCGCTTTTTTAAAAAGCATTTAAATAAGTCCAGGGCTACCTCTCTTCCCATTTTCATACAGCTGGATTTAAAACGGATTTAAAACGGATTTAAAACGGATTTAAAACGTCTTGATCGTCACTGCAGAGTAGAGCATTGCCTGTGTTGCCTGCGTCTCTCTTGTTGATCCGCGATTGCCGTGCAGCTTATCAGAGTGTAGTCCTCACGAGCGGCGGGTCCCCTCACAGTCGGCCCAAGCTCCGATCGGCCCTTGCAGAAGAAGGGGTGATGATCTTTAGCTCTCTGGTCACTGTGCACCAGTGCTTTCCCATTCTCGCCGCTTTTCGGAACAAGGTCCTAAGTTCCGCTATCAGTGTTCATGTTCGTCGGGGTGACTATTTGTTAGGAGGCGAGAGGAAGGAAGCGACAAGCTCAAGATGAGTTATAAGCAAGCTCCATTTATTTCACAGTATGCGTGGCTTATATATGTTCCGAGTGCTCATACTTACCACTAAAAGTTACTATTTGCATTCCATCGCATTCCATTCTCACACTTTCATGGTTCCCCCCTCATTCTTCTCAGGGTTCCTCCTCATTTTTCTCACAGTACCTTTCTGGAGCTCAAGGGCACTGCTGCGGCCTGTTCAGCTAACACTGGCCTTGCTCGCACACAAGCCTCATCCTGTAACACATCTCCAGGTGCCACATGTCCAGCAGTGCCTCACAGAGCTGTCACCTCCACCACAGCAGTGTCCCCAGGGCCATGGCTCCCCTCCTCACTCCTGCTTTCCCCTCAAACACCCTCCGAGGAGTGACTTTGATGGAGCACTGAAAGTGCCGCTGGCAGCTCCCCACCAGCACATAAATCACAGGGTTGAGGGTGCAGTACAACAATGCCAGCAGCCAGGAGGAGTTTTCTGGGAATAACTCGACAGAATCAGAAAGGTTGAGGAGAACCTCCAAGCAGAAAGGGATGCTGAAGGCAAAGAAGAGCAGGACGTTGAGCAGGATGGTGACACAGGGCTTCCCTGGCTGCCACCTCTGGGAGCCACAGCAGAGCTTGAGGAACAGGAACAGGTTGGAAACCAACATCACTATGGACAGAATCAGGGAAATCACAAGGGCTACACCTGCAAGGACTATCCCTGAGTCTTCAGTAAAGGTGAGGTAGAGGGAGGACACCAAAATCCCAGCGAGAGCCCAGAGAGCCCCACTGATGACATCCGAAAGGTGCCACGGGCAGTGGCTTTGGTACCAGATGGGGCAGAGGATGGAGACACAGCACTCCATGCTGAGGGCTGTCAGCAGCCCCAGGCTGCTCAGGTAAAACAGGACCTGACAGTGTGGTGTCAGGTGGCACAGGAGCTCCACTGCAAATACAAAATCTATGTAGACAGGAACAAGATGATACAAAAATGTGCAAAATGCTGCTAAGGTCAGAAAAGCCAAGATAAGCAGGAAGAACAGGAGGAGCAGGCAGAAGTCAGCTACAGCCAGATTTAGAATATAGACAGTGACAGGGTTCTGCTTCATGTGGAAGCCCAGGAACCACACAACCATCCCATTCCCCACCAGCCCACAGAGGGAAATCCCAAGGCCAACCCCTGCAAAAGTTTTCAGTGGGCAGGAAATGCGTGAGCAATGTTCTGGGAGATATTCCTCCAAGTCCACAGATCCATTCAGGGTGAGGTTTGTAGTGCTGGTCTCCTCCATGGTGAATGATCCTGTTCCCAGTGGCTGCCTTCTCCTTTTCCCACCACTTCCTAGGGAGAGATGAGGAACCAGAGGGAAATAAGGTCCATCAACATTCCCAGCACTTCCCATCTGCTCACACAGCCCCACACCAGCCCCAGGAAGAACCCCCATCCCTGCAGTGCCCAGGACAAACTCCCACCCTGTCCAGCCCTGTCCCTAGACAGGAGACATCACCCACTACTCCATCCCTGGACTCTTACCTCCTGTAGGAACAGCGCTGTCACCGGAGCCCCAGGAGAAAGGATTTGGGGATGGCTGCTGGGACCACTGGCTTCAGCCTCATCCCTTGTGCCTGTTGTGATAGCCTGTGCAGGGCCAGGAGCTGAAATCTGTGATCCTCGTGAGTCCCTTCAAATTCAGGATGTTTTATGATTCAATTTCACAGTGATTCCACTGTGTTGTCCCTATTCCGGGTCTCTGGCACATCCTCAAAAGCCCTCTGGAAGGCAACTCTAACAGAGAGGGTGAATTCCTTTGCACAGCTCCCAGCCAGGAAGTAAATCAGAGGGTGGGCACTGCTGTTGGCACAGGCGAGCAGGACAGAGGTGCTGAGGGCAAAGACAGAGAGGTCAAAGGCTCTCAGCAAGAGCCAGAACCCAAAATCAGCGGTGAAGAAGGGAAAGAAGGTGACAGGCAGCAGGACCAGGGCACAGAGCTTCCGTGGGGGCTGTTTCCATGAGCAGCACAGGAGCCTGGCCAGCAGGGCTAGAGCAGAACAGATCAGGGTGAGCACTGAGAAGAGGTAGCTCAGCACCAAGGCCACCAGCACCGAAGGGCAGAAACAGGGGGTGACGGTGAGCAGGAAGGAGAGGAGCCAGAGCAGAGCACACAGGAGCACCGGGAAGCACTGGGAGCGGTGGCAGGGCCAGCAGGACACAGGGAGGACAAAGAGAGCTGTCCCAGCACTGAGGGCTGTCAGAGAGTAGACCCGGGCAGTGAAAGAGAAGAGGATGGTGACGTTCAGCCCGGCTGTCACACCCCGTGAGCCCAGCTGGTGGCAGAAGCTCTCTGGGACATAAAATATCCCCAGGGCGATGGTGATGAAGAGCAGGAAGCTGAAGTCAGCGATGGCCAGGCTGAGGATGCAGATGGTGATGGGTTCCTGCAGGTGTGGAAGCCAAGGAGCCAGAGGACAGCCCCGTTCCCCACCATTCCACACAGGCACAGGAGCAGCATGACAGGGACTCTGCTCGAGTGGCTGTTGTCACACTCAGTCCAGTTGGAGTGCTTGTCCTCATTCCAGCTCCCATTGGAGACTTTCCCACCGGGCTGGCTCCAGCAGGAAGGGCTGTCTGTCTGTGTGGCAGGGGACAATGTGCTCATTGTGACACCTCTGCTGCTTCTCCTTCCCCCCACACAGCTGGAGGGGTGACAAACACACACACCTTAGCAACACTGCTGTCCCCCACACGTGGCTTTTCCCATCTTTTCCCACCCCCAGCTTCCATGTGGTGCAGCACAGGGAGAGGCAAGGGAGAGGACAGATTGCTAGCAGGATGTGGGAGATGGGTATGACTGCCTGACACAAAAGCCAGGGAGATACCTCCTTCCTGGCTTTGATAAGGACAGAGCTGGAGGAGGAAAACAGTTGGAGAAGGAAAAGATTGCCTGTGGAGATATCAGAGCAAGTGGCATTGTGGTGGATCTGACCTGGATTCTCAGGTGTCAGTTGATATCACTGAGCTGCTGGATTCCTTCAGCAGGACTCTCGTTTCAATATTCCCCCCTTTCCCCAAAATATTTAGAGCTTTAATACCCTACAGACCAATATTCCCCTGCCAAAATCAGTCAGCATGCCCCACCTCAATGAAGAGGACACTGATTACATTGAAAGAGAAGAGTCTGACCTTTCCTTTCGCAGCCTGGAGAATTTCACTGGAGCAGACACACTGTGGGTTCACATGGCCTCGCACACACCAGCTGCTGTCCCTGGGTCAGGATCTTCAAGAGCTTCCCTGGAATGCTCACTTGGGAAAGGGGAGAGAAACCTGCTGGGTGAGCCTGGGCAGTGTCCAGGGAGGGATCTGTCCCAGGCCCCCTTTTGTCCCTGCTGGATCATGTTCTCCAGGGCTCTCACAAACAGGGAACTATTTCAGAGCCTTTGCTGGGATCAGAGCTCTGCTTCTAATCTGCCCTTGACTTTGTCCAAGAAATGAGTAACAGGAGAGAGCCTCAGCAATGAGACCTATGGGAAAGCAGTTTGTCTCTGTGTCAGGTTCCTCTTTCGTTTTAAACCAACCCCAATCCTGAAATCTTGTCTTCTGAACTGCATGAACTTGCCCCCTCTCATTCCTGGTGGGAATACCTAGGGCCCTGCACTGCAAAATTTGATTCATGGTTCAAATGTTGTTTTGCCACTCTTATACCACAGCTTCAATGGTATTTGACTTTAACCATTCAGTTTCCAAGAGTATTCATGCAGTAAGGAATGCTGTGTGTGAGCTGGAGCACAGGCATACAGCAGAGGGATGATTTAATATTGCAGAAATGTCATTTTGTCAGAGAAGAGGCAAATCAATGCTGCTCTCTTGGCTACAACCATTAGAAAGTTAGAGGTTTCATCTAACTCATCTTCTACACTCCCTTGGGAGTCAGACAGCAGCCTACAATGAATTCCACAGAATTCCTAGAAAGCCGAAATGAGATGATTCCCACCCCGACTGACATGTGTCTGGGAGCTGGGATGCTCCTGCTGGAATCTGGTGTGTGTGAAGACCCTGGGAGCAGAACTGTCTCCTCTCTTCCTCACTGACACTGTGTTTGTGTCCCCAGCTATGGAATCTCACATCCATTCATTGGGCCAATCCTTTCCAGTGCAAACAGTTCATGATCCATGAGCTAAAGGGGCTCCAGAAGAGCTGGAGAGGGACTTTGGACAAGTTCCTGGAGGGACAGGACAAGGGGGAATGGCTTCCCACTGACAGAGGGTGAGTTCAGGTTGGATATTAGGGAGAAGTCCTTCCCTGTGAGGGTGCTGAGGCCCTGGCACAGATTGTCCAGGGAAGCTGTGGCTGCCCCAGGATCCCTGGAAGTGTTCCAGGCCAGGTTGGATGGGGTTTGGAGCAACCTGGACTTTTGGAAGCTGTTGCTGCTGGTGAAGGGGTGGGATCAGTAAAAACAACCACAAATGCTCACAGGATGGAGGAGGAGGAGGATGAGCTCTGGTGAAGGGCTGATAGGGGGATAACAGCACTCCAAAATCTGATCTCTAATAACTTTTATTGTATCATTAAGGGGATTGGCAGTAATTAGTGTGGGCTCTGACTGCTGATAACCTGGCTGCAAGCAACTCTTTGCTGTCCTTCCCTGGGACACCGTGTGCCTATAGCAGAATGACAAAACTGGGAATTCTTAGCTCAGTTGTGCTTCCTTGAGTCCAGGGAAGGTTTTGGCAATGATCCCAGAGCTCTTCCTAGAAAGAGAGTTGTTTCTGAGAAGCACTCAGCTGCCTCCCCAGCACTGCCAGCATTCCAGTGCCACTAGCACCACCAGCATCCCTCTGCTGCCGGAGGGAACATGTCCCCTCAGGGAAGAGAAACGAGGAATAGTTGAGGAAAGGGAGGGCAGGCAGAAGATTGGACATTCTGCAGGGAAGGAGTGTTTCTAATCAAGAGGAAGTGAGGAGCCATTCACACAGTTCTGGTAGAGCTTTTGACATAAGCCACTTCCTTTGCAGCCAAAAAAAGAAAAAAAAAAAGCAAAAGGAAGTGAAATTCATATGCAGCCAAAGCTGCAGTTTCCGACTCTTCTGTGACTCCACCAACCCTTGGAAGCAACACAGGGACAGGGCACAGAGAGGAGTCAGTGGGGCAGGAGTGGGGACCTCCTGGGAATCTGGGCACTTTCTCCTTCATGTTACTGACCTGAGAGGATCTGCTTTGGGACATGGGTCCCAAAGGAGAAGAGATGCCAGGAAGCACCACTGATCTGGACAGACACCCTTTGCCTGCTGCTGCCCCACACTGAATAAGTCACTGCAATGTTTTCCTTCCTCCCTACCCCACCTGCCTCTCCTCCAGCAGCTGCTCTGTTCCTGCCACCCTCTCCCTGGGACTGCAGTGTCCTCCCCAGCTCCTTCCTCCTCTGCCCTGTGCTTCCCTTCCACATCTCCTGCTGAACATCCCAACCCTCCCACCTTGCTCTCCCACACCACCTTTTTCAGCACCCTCCTCCCCTGCATCTCTCACTTGTCTCGACTGAATCCTTCCTGCTGCAGGGAGCTGCTGAGGAGCCATGTGATCCATCCTGGGATTCTCCAAGCACTGACCACTGATGTCCCATCCACTCTGACCACAGCTGGGATCCATATCCCACTGCCTGCCCTGTGTGCATCCATGGAGCTGAGCACCACATCCCAACCTTCCACTTCACCTACCAATGGAGACGATCTGTGTGGGATAGATGTCACAGACTTGGCCACAGATGGTGCCACACTGCTCATCTGCCTCTGTGGGCTGGCTGGGAATGGGGCTGTCATCTGGCTCCTCGGCTTCCACATGCAAAAGAGCCCCACTGCTGTCTACATCTTCAATCTGTCTGTCATCAACTTCCTCTGCTTCCCCTTCAAGGTCCCCTCCACTGTGCTCGTCCTGCACGCAAATTTGTTCTGCTCTGCTGCCCCATCCCTGCTTTACCTGATGTCGCGTTTCATGCTGCCCCTGTTTGCCTGCAACCTGGGGCAGTACCTGCTGACAACCATCAGCATCGAGAGATGCATTTCTGTCCTCTGCCCATTCCAGTGCCACTGCCACTGCCCCCAGCGTGTGTCATGGGTGGTGTGTGCCCTGCTCTCGATCCTCTCCATCGCTTTCTTTTTCACAGTCCTTTTTTTGTGCCAGTCACAGGAACACGAGCACTGCCACGTGGCTCTATGTTCGCCATCAACCTCTTCCTCTTTGCCCCAGCTGTGGTCATTTCCAGCTCAATCCTCTTCATTAACGCCAAGCAGCAGCAACCCAAGAGGTTCAGCATCATTATCTTCCTCACTGTGCTCTTCAGTCTCCCCTTCAGCCTCTGCAATTTCCTGGAGCAGCTCAGCTACACCGTTGTGTCCTCCCAGGTTGTTTTCCTGCTCGCCTGCATCAACAGTGCCAGCAACCCCTTTATCTGCTTCTGGGTGGGGAACTGGAGGAGGCACTGCTCCATGAGGTCGCTCCAGCTCTCCCTCCAGAGGGTCTTGGGGGAGCCAGAAGACACTCCCAGCAGCAATGATTCAGCCATGGACACAGCACTCTGAGCCTGTTGATCCCTTCCACTGCACTGCTGAAGGACCCTGGCACAGTGACTGAGGGTTTCCTCGAGCCACCTGATTAATAAATATCCGCAGCATCCCCCTCCCAAGATGTAATCTTGCAAGAAAAGACATCAGGGGCATGTGGGAGGGATGCACTGCAGGGACCACATTGGAGAATGGCTTACCTCCTCCATTCCACATATTAAAACACATCCTAAATTGCCCAAAAGGGATCCTTACAGACACAGCTGTAATCCCAAAAACCCCCAGCATGGTTCTTACATCCCACTGCAGTCTGATATCAATAAACAGCACCCTGAACCCTGAGCTGCCTTCACCCCATCTGCCAGCGCTTGCTGCCTTCCTCTGGCTCCTGCTGCCAGCCGGGAATGGGGATGGAGGGAGGGAGGGAGGGGACACAGGCATGGCTTGTGCTCCCTGCAGCAAACATGATCCCGAGTGCCCAGAGCTGGGATGGCTGCTTTTTCAGCCTCCAAGAGGGGTAATATTTGTGTCCCATGCTTGATCAACATAGCCTGTGCTGATAACAAACCTCTCTGTCTCCAGACTGCTCCGTGGGCAGGCAATGTGCCAAAAGCATGCTTAGAATCCCTCCAGAGGTTTACTTTCTCTTTGCCTCAGTTCCAATGCCCGGGTGAGAGGAATTCCACCCTCTGCACTTTGTCCCAGAGCCCATTTAGGAGCTTCCTGAATATCCAGCTCCTTAGCTGTGACTGCTCACAAACAGCCAGGCCATCCTTGCCATCAGTGAATCATTCAAAAGATCTCCTGGCATCTGACAAGCCCAAAGAATGATTCCCATTAGTGCTTTTTAAAGGTGTTTGAACACAGCCCAGGCATCATCAGTCCATACAATAAAATCTTTATGGGCAGTTATAAAAGTCCATACAAAGGGTGGATTGGTAATCCCAAATTCCCGATCCACCACCCGACCATTCCAAGCAAAACATGCAATTATCTTACAGCTCATGGCTAATGCTTAGTTGTCCTTGGCCTCGGAGAATTTCAAAACCCAGGAAGCTCACAGTCTTCTTCATCCCTTGGGCCTTCTCTCTCAATCCCCTGTAATCATTTAATCTTCCAAAGTTTAACAATTCAGCAGTTGGGTCTCAGCACTGTTCTTTAGTTTTGGTGGCCAGCAGAATATCATCAACACGTTGTAACAGAACATCTTGCAATTTAAAGGTCTTCCGTTCTTGTAATTCCTTTGACAGTTGATTCTCCAAAACTGTGGGGTTACTTCTAAATTCTTGTGGAAATGCAGTCTTGTCTGTGCATTTTCCCACTTAAATGTGAATAGTTCTTGGTTGTCATGGCTAAGAGGTGTGCAGAAAAAGGCATCCTTTAAATCTATTGCAGTGAACCCGTAAATATTTTTTTATTATTGTTTTTATTTTTTGCATGGTTATGAGTTTATATCGGTTAACTACCATTCTATTTTATTAATTGCTGAAAAGCCTTTTCAATATTTCAAATTTAAAGGATATTGGTTATGTCTTAACCAGGCCTGTGCCTGATTTTAGTTTCATTCTTACAGGTTCCACTCTTTGATTTCCCAGGAATCTCACCGGCCAATGGGGATTACTGCATCCTTAATTTTCTTTGCAGGAGCTTCAGATTGGGAAGTCAGTTCCTGTAACATAAAAATTGAAGCTTCCACACATTTAGGGATTTCAGGGATTTCAATGTGAATTTAATTGGATTGGGAAAGGGGCCACATTTCATGAGTCCTGGTGGCAGCAACAATTGTGATAAAGTCATTCCTTAACTCCCCTTGCAGGGTATTTAATACTGAATCAAATCCCAGTTTTTCTTTTCTCTCTGCACAGGACTTTGCAGCTGAATTTTAAACCTTTTTTGCCTTTGGCTGTCTAAATGCTTAGAGCAGACTTGTCCTGTGCTACACATAGAACAACAACATTGAATTCTTTACTCCATATTGTCCTTCTCTAAAGGCAAACCAAAAGGATCCAAAGGCACTATAATCCCTTTGGCATTCAGGGACATTTCTCAACGTGGAAAACATTAATCCATCAATTCATCTCATTTTGTCCTCAAAACAAGAATAACATCAGTTGTAAAAAAGTGTTATAGTCCCAGGTACCATTTTGTGGCCATTTTTCTCCCGACTCCAATTCATACAAAGGCCACTACTGATTAAAATATTTAATTAAATTCTCCCTGGCAGCTCTTCCATGAGGAAGGGCCACCAATCTCCCTTCGATGTTTCAATGTACATCCAAATGGTGATTTTTTCAAAATACCATTCCTGTGAATCCCTTCAGATTGATCTGAACCCATAATGACACAATACATTCTTTAATTTCCAGAACAACCAAGTTCATACATACAAAACAAAACAAACAAAAACCAAAACCAAAACAAAAAAAGCCCCCAACCCAAACCAAGTTCCAAAACACCAAAAAGCCCCCCAAGTTACAAGAATATGGAAAACCTAGGTTACCCAATACAAAAAAACAGGTTCAAAAAGACAAAAGAAACAAGCTGAAAAAATAACAGTTTCAATATACCAAAATAATTCCTGAGTCATCTACCACACTCCCTTGGGAGTCAGACAGCAGCTGACAGTGAATTCCACAGAATTCCTAGAAAGCTAGAATGAGATGATTCCTACCCAGGCTGACATGTGTCTGGGAGCTGGGATGCTCCTGCTGGAATCTGGTGTGTGTGGAGACCCTGGGAGCAGAACTGCCTCCTCTCTTCCTCGCTGACACTGTGTTTGTGTCCCCAGCTATGGAATCTCACATCCATTCATTGGGCCAATCCTTTCCAGTGCAAACAGTTCATGATCCATGAGCTAAAGGGGCTCCAGAAGAGCTGGAGAGGGACTTTGGACAAGGGCCTGGAGGGACAGGACAAAGGGGAACTGGCTTCCCACTGACAGAGGGTGGGTTCAGGTTGGATATTAGGGAGAAATCCTTCCGTGTGAGGATGCTGAGGCCCTGGCACAGATTGTCCAGAGAAGGTCAGGCTGCCCCAGGATCCCTGGAAGTGGCCAAGGCCAGGTTGGATGGGGTTTGCAGCAACCTGGACTTTTGGAATCTGTTGCTGCTGGTGAAGGGGTGGGATCAGGTAACAACCACCACAAGTGCTCTCAGGACTGAGGAGGGGGAGGATGAGCACTGGTGACAGGCTGGGAGGGGGATTAGAGTACCCCAAAATCTGTCCTCTAATAGCTTTCATTGTATCATTAAGAGGGTTAGCAGTAAGAAACATGGGTGATAAGTGCTGAAAACCTGGCTGCAAGCAACTGTTTACAGTCCTTCCCTTGGGCAGTTAGAACCTGAATAAGAATGACAAAAAATGGGAATTCTTGGCTCAGTTGTGCTTTCCTTGGCCATGGGGAGGTTTTGACAATGATCCCAAAAGCTCTTCCCACAATGGGAGTTGTTTCTGAGAAGCACCCAGCTGCCTCCCCAGCACTGCCAGCATTCCAGTGCCACCAGCACCACCAGCATCCCTCTCCTGCTGGAGGGACTATGACCCCTCAGGGAACAGAAATGAGGAGTGGTAGAAAGCTGTAGGGAGAGGGAAGGCAGTTGGCAAATGTCCCATGGGAATTAAAAGGAATGTCCTCCTTCCAATCAGAAGGAAATGAGGAGCCATTCACACAATTCTTCAGGTGGACCTTTTTACAAAAGCCACTTCCTTGTGGCCAAAAAAAAAAGCCATCATCAAGATAACCCCGAAGAACTGACGCTCTGACATAGTCAATGATGCAATTTCCAAATCTCCTGTGACTCCGCCAAGTCTTGGGGAGGAACACTGTGACAGGGCACAGAGAGGAGCCAGTGGGACAGGACTGGCGACCTCCTGGGGATCTGGGCATTTTATCCTTCATGTTACAGACCTGGGAGGATTCACTTTACCGTACGGATCCAAAAGGAGGAAGAGGTGCTGGGAACTGCCACTGATCTGGACAGACACCCTTTGCCTGCTGCTGCCCCACACTCAACAGGTCAGTGCAATGTTTGCCTTCCTCCCTACCCCACCTGCCTCTCCTCCAGCAGCTGCTCTGTTCCTGCCACCCTCTCCCTGGGACTGCAGTGTCCTCCCCAGCTTCTCCCTCCTCTGCCCTGAGCTTCCCTTCCGCATCTCCTGCTGAACATCCCAACCCTCCCACCTCGCTCTCCCACCCTCACCATTTCCACTGGTTATATTCCTGCACATCTCACTTCTTTCCACTGAATCCTTCCCACTGCAGGGAGCTGCTGAGGAGCTGCATGGTCCATCCCAGGACTCTCCAAGCACTGACTCCCCATCCACTCTGACCACAGCAAGGGACCACATCCCACTGCCTGCCCAGGGTCCATCCATGGAGTTGAGCACTGTCACCCCCTCTCCAGCCTCACCCACTGAAGGAGATGATCCATGTGGATTGATGCCACCAACGTGGCCATACACAGTGTCATGCTGCTCATCGGCCTCTGTGGAATAGTTGGGAATGGTGCTGCTGTTTGCCTCCTCCACTTCGACCCCATCACCTACTACATCTTCCGCCAGACCATCACCGACCTCCTCTTCCTTGTCTTCATGGTCCCCTCCACCCTGCTCTTCCTTCAGGAGGATGTGTCCTGCTCTGCTGTCGTGCCCCTGATGTATTTGAGCTTGCTTTTCCAGCTATCGCAGTTCTGCTACCACGTGGGGCTGTTCCAGCTGGCATTCATCAGCATCAAGAGATCCATGTCTGTCCTCTGCCCACTTTGCTGCAGTTATGAAGTCCCTGAGCACCTGTTTTGGGCGATGATGGATGCCCTGTTCTGGATCTTCTTCACTTTTCTGGCTGTCAAACCCACAGTGACTTCCCTGTGCCCGTCACACAAGCAGGAGCACTGCCAGGCAGCTCTCATCTTCCTGTATGCCCTCAACCTCCTCCTCTTTGCTGCACCCCTGGTCATTTACATCGCAATCCTCTTCATTCATTTCAAGCGTGGCTTCCAGCAGAAGCAACGCCAGAGACTCGATGTTGCTATCTTCCTTGCTGTGGTCTTCAGTCTGCCCCTCAGCCTCTGGAATTTCCTGCAGCAGCTCGGCTACACTGTAGTGTCCTCCCAGGTTGTTTTCCTGCTCACATGCATCACCAGCACCATCAAACCCTTCATCTACTTCTTGGTGGGCAGCTGGAAGAGACACTATTCCATGGAGAGCTGCAGGAGGCACTTCTCCAAGCAGTGTCTAAGGGAGATCCTCCAGAGGGTCTTTGAGGAGGCAGAAGAAAACACTGCCTGCAGCAATGATGCTGCCACGGACACAGCAGTCTGAGCCTGTTGATCCCTTCCCCTGCACTGCTGAAGGACTCCAGGACAGTGGCTGAGGGATTCCTTGAGCCACTTGATTAAGAAATATCAACAGGATGACCCCCCCTGTGCTGCTGCATCCCCTTCCCCTTTCCAGGCTGCACTGCCATCTCAGAAATGCTCCTGAGGCCTCGGCCTTGAGGAGCAGCCCCTGGGCTCAGCTGCTCTGGAGCTGATCACAAACTCCATCTGCTCCCAGGAACTGCTGCTCTCCAACGAGCTCCTGGCTTTTAGGAATACCCTTGGAAACTGGTTTTCTTGTCTGAATGGCACAACATCCCTGTCCTCACACTCCCAAAGAAGGTTTCCGACTCAAAGCGCAGCCAGGTCAAACACAGTTGTGACTAAAGCCCATCTCTTGGTGCACTGTAAACAGCAGTCCAAAAGGAGACCCTTGGAGCTCTCCTGAGCCCCAGCAGCACTGACCAGAACCTCCCTGTCAGTGGGGCCTATCCAAGACAGGAACTCTCTCGTTTGCTGAATTTGGGGGATCCCAGAACACCTATGGATCTTGGGCTGATCCCCACACTGCTCCAGGCTCAACCATTTGTCCATTCTGCAGATGCAAAAGAATCCAGACTGAGCACTTCACTGCCTTTGAGTGGAATTTCTCTCAGGGGCATTTTCAGCCTGCACTGACTCTTTCTATCTCTGTGCACACACGTGTCCATTTGCTATGGAAATGGGGGTGAAATGCTGCTCTCTCAGTTGTTTAAATACCTGAGATATGTGATTAAATTAAACCTCTAAAGAAAGTTCAGGTATAAGATAAAATGCTGTTAATTTTTATTCCTCTGTTGCATGGCTGAGTTTAAGGTATAAGTTAAATACTGTTCAGTTGGAGTGGTCTTAAGCTTTTAGGCCATTTTCCTTTTTATCCTTACCCTCACTGTGTGTTACACACACACATGGATATTTCTTTGTTGTGCTGTTCCTCAATAATAAATCTGGTTTTTACTAATATCCTTGCTGGTGGTTTTGTGCCTTCAGAAATTCTTCCTCTGCCCTAGCTTTGGTGTCTCCCCTAAGCAGGCTCTGACAGTGCAGCTACAAGAGAGGGGAGAGTCTGTGGTCCTCAGCACAGCCACCCCCTTCCAGGAGCAGGGTGACACCTCTGTTTGTCACCAAAGGCTCCATGGGGCATCACCCATCTCTCTGTTGCTTCACTAAGCCCCATCAAGTCCCACACATCCCACATCTTCCTGTGAGTCCCACCACATCCAACACATCTTCCTGTGAGTTCCACTGCATCCAACACTCTCACTATGTCCCACATCCCCATCCCAACCTCCCATCCCACTCCCCCATGCAGCCCACACACCTCCCATCCTTCCCATCTCTCCCATTCCCATCCCTGAGACTCCAGTCCCTCCCCATGGGATGCTCACCCCAGGCTGCCCCATAAGGATCTGGGGACTGTTTCTGGGACACCCCTCTCCAGAGCTTCACCCCCAGTGTCCAGCCCCCCAGTCTCTCCCAGAGAGGAACAAGAGGCTGCGGCGGGATGGATCCAGCAGCATTTATTGGGGTGGAGGAGTGGGAATGGCCGGGAGCAGCGGAGACACTGCCGGAGCTCCCGGCTGGAGCGGGGCAGGAGCAGGGCTGTCGGGCACTGCCTGGGGGAAAAGGGCCCTGAGGGTGGGGGGTCTGGAGGGAATCAGGGGGAGACGGGAGGTGTCTGGGGTTTGTTGGAGGGGTCAGGAGGGGTCTGGAGGTGGTCGGAGGGGGTCTGGATGCTGCAGATCCCAAATATTCCCCCTGGAGGGCAGCAGAGCCTGACAGGTCACACTCGGAGGCAGGGAGTGGCCGGGAAACCGACGGGACGGGACGGAACGGAACGGATTGGAATGGAATGGGACAGTGGGGTGGAGATGGGGAGTGATACTGTAATCTGGCAGAAAGCCAGATCATTATTAGTGCTTTCTAAAGTTGTTTGAACATAGCCCAAGTATCATCAGTCCATACAATAAAATCTTCATGGGCACAGAGCAGCTTGACCCTGGCTCGCTGCCAGGTGCCCACTATGTCACTCTATCACTTTCTTTTCCCCTGGGATAGGGGAGAGAATAAGATGGAGAACAGCCAGCAGAGTGAGATAAAGCAGTTTTATTGCAGTAGAAGAAAGGAATGAGCAAAGATTTGTGTGAGCATAAGCTAAAGAAAAAAAAAGTCAATTTTTACTTCCCATTCACAGCGATGTTCAGACACTTCCTGGGAAGTAGGGCTTCAGCACATGTAACAGTTCCTCTGGATGTCAAACACTGAAAACTCAGAGATGTCCCCACTTCCTCCTCTCTCCCTTAGCTTAATATATCTGAGCTGATGCCATATGGTATGGAATACCCCTTTGGCTAATCTGGGTCAGCTGGCCTGCTTGTGTCCCTTCCCAGGATCTTGCCCACTCCTATCCCTTTGATGGGGTAAGGAATGCCAGAGGGACAGCACAGCCCAGCAGTAGCCAAAACACTGCTCTGTTAGCAGCACCCTTACAGCTACTAAGGCAAAGTGCAGCACTGTGAGGGCCGTGAACTTTCCTTCAGTCAGACCCAATACAATGGGTGGACAAGTAATCCAAAATCCATACAATGGGTGGACAGGTAATCCAAAATTCCTGATCCATCACCCAACCATTCTGAGAAAGGTTCACAATTCTCTTACAGTTCATGGCTCATGCTTAGTATCCTTTAGCCTTGGAGAATTTCAAAACCCAGGGAAGTCATAGTCTTCTTCATCACTTGGGCCTTCTCTCTCAATCCCCTGTAATCATTTAATCTTCCAAAGTTTAACAATTCAACAGTTGGGTCTCAGCACTGTTCTTTAGTTTTGGTGGCCAGCAGAATATCATCAACATGTTGTAACAAAGCCTCTTGCAGATTAAAGGTCTTCTATTCTTCTAATTCCTTAGCCAGTTGATTCTCCTAAATTGTGGGGTTATTTCTAAATCCTTGTGGAACTGCAGACTTCTCTGTGGATTTTCCCACTTAAATGTGAATAGTTCCTGGTTGTCATGGCTTAGAGGTGTGCAGAAAAAGGCATCTTTTAAATCTATTGCAGTGAACCATTAAAATATTTTTTTTGCATAGTTATGAGTGTATATTGGTTAGCTACCATTCTATCTTATTAATTGGTGAAAATCCTTTTCAATTTTTCAAATTTAAAGGATACTGGTTATGTCTTACCAGGTCTGTGCCTGACTTTAGTTTGATTCTTACAGGTTCCACTCTTTGATTTCCCAGGAATCCAGCTGGCCCACACAATGGGGATTACTGCATTCTTAATATTCCTTGGAGTAGGTTCAGATTGGGAAGTCAGTTCCTGCAACATAAGCATTGAAGCTTCCACATATTTAGAGATTTCAGGGATTTCAATGTGAATTTAATTGGACTGAAAAGGGGTCACATTTCACAAGTCCTGATGGCACCGACAACTGTGATAAAGTCATTCCTTAACTCCCCTTGCAGGGTATTTAATACTGCATAACCAGCTCCTGTGTCTACCAAAAACCCCATTTTTCATTCCCCAGTTCCTCTGCCAGGGAAGAAACATCTGGTCCCTCTTCACAAGTCCTCTGCTATTGCCATAAGAGGGTTTGCAGAAGTGCTGGGTTTTACCTGAGGCCATTCCCACTTTCATCCTGTTTACAATATCCACACTGATTTGTTCCCACTTTTCCTAATGAAGCTCGAGGAACTCAAACACTTCTCCTACCATGAGACTCTCCCTTGCCCACCCAGGGGTGAGAGTCCTTTGCTGATTTCTTTCTGGTCTCATTTTCTATTTAGTTCTGTTTAGTTATTTCCTGTTTGGGTTTTTTTCTATTTTCAATTCATACGTACTGTCCATGCAACAAAAAGGAGTTCACTCATATCAAAACACTCAAAACCCTCTGTTGTCTGGATTTTCTGGAGTTTTATTCAGCTATCATCTGAGGGCTGTCCTAGGAAAACAGGAGCCAGGAGACTTTTGCTCTCCTCCCAAACCTCCTCATATTTATTGCTTTCTTATCTAATCCTGCAGCTAGCCTTCTCACTCCTCTGCACAGGACTTTGCAGCTCAATTGTAAACCATTTTTTTCCTTTGACCATCTAAATGCTTAGAGCAGACTTATCCCATGCTACACACAAAACACCAACATTTAACCCTTTTCTCCATGTTGTCTTTCTCTAAAGGCAAACCAAAAGGATCCAAAGGTACTACAATCCCTTTGCTATTCATGGCAATTTCACCAAGTGAAAAACATTTCAGAATCCATGCATTCATCCCATTTTGTCCTCAACACAAGAACAACATCAGCTGTAAAAAATATTATAGTCTAAGTACCATTTTGTGTCCTCTTTTCCCCGAACTGTAATTCATACAAAGGCTGCTATAGATTACAATATTGAATTCTACCTGGCAGCTGTTCCACCAGAGGATCTACCAATCTTCCTTCAATGTTTCAATTTACATTTAAGTGGTGATTTTTTTTTAAATACCATCCCAGTGAATCCCTTTAGATTGACCTGAACACATAATGACAGAATATATAATTTAATTTCCAAAACAACGTGTTCCAACATAAAAAACAAAATCCAACAAAAACAAAAACTGCACTGCTGAAGGACCCCAGGACAGTGGCTGAGGGATTCCTTGAGCCACCTGATTAAGAAATATCCACAGGATCACCCTCCCTGTGCTGCTGCATCCCCTTCCCCTTTCCAGGCTGCACTGGCATCTCAGAAATGCTCCTGAGGCCTCGGCCTTGAGGAGCAGCCCCTGGGCTCAGCTGCTCTGGAGCTGAGCACAAACTCCGTCTGCTCCCAGGAACTGCTGCTCTCCAACGAGCTCCTGGCTTTTAGGAATACCATTGGAAGCTGGTTTTCTTGCCTGAATGGAACAATGGAACTCACACTCCCAAAGAATGTTGCTGACCCGAAGTGTGGCCTGGTGAAACATGGTTGTGACTGAAGTCCATCTCTTGGTGCACTGTAAACAGCAGTCCAAAAGGAGACCCTTGGAGCTCTCCTGGGCCCCAGCAGCACTGACCAGAACCTCCCTGTCAGTGGGGCCTCTCCAAGCCAGGAACTCTCTCGCTTGCTGAATTTGGGGGATCCCCAAACACCTATGGATCCTGGGCTGATCCCCACACTGCTCAAGGCTCAACCATTCGTCCATTCTGCAGATGCTAAAGAATCCAGGCTGAGCACTTCACTGCCTTTGAGTGGAATTTCTCTCAGGGGCATTTTCACCCTGCACTGACTCTTTCTATCTGTGTACACAGATGTGTCCATTTGCTATAGCAAATGTGGGAGAAATGCTGCTCTTTCAGGTGCTTAAATACCTGAGATATGTGAGTAAATTAGGCCTGTAAGGAAAGTTATGGTATAAGATTAAATGCTGTTAATTGTTATTCATTTGTTGAATTGCTGAGTGTAAGATACAAGTTAAGTACTGTACTGTTTGAGTGCCGTTAAGCTTTTAGGCCATTTTCCTTTTTATCCTTACCCTCACTGTGTGTTACACACACACAGATAGTTCTTTGTTGCGCTGTTCCTCAATATTAGATCTGGTTTTTACTGATATCCTTGCTGGTGGTTTTGTGCCTTCAGAAATTCTTCCTCTGCCCTAGCTTTGGCCTCTCCCTCAGGAGGCTCTGACGGTGCAGCTGCAAGGGGAAGGAGAGTCTTTGGTCTTCAGCATAGCCACCTCCTTCCAGGAGCAGGGTGACACCTCTGTTTGTCACCACAACCTCCACGGAGCATCACCCATCTCCCTGTGGCTTCACTGAGCCCCATCACATCCCACACCACATCCCACACCACATCTCACACCTTCCTGTGAGTCCCACTACATCCCACACTCCCATTGTCCCACACCCCCATGACAACCTCCCATCCCACTCCCCCATGCAGCCCACACACCTCCCTTCCTTCCCATCTCTCCCATTCCCATCCCTGAGACTCCAGTCCCTCCCCATGGGATGCTCACCCCAGGCTGCCCCATAAGGACCCCCAGTGTCCAGCCCCCCAGTCTCTCCCAGAGAGGAACAAGAGGCTGCGGCGGGATGGATCCAGCAGCATTTATTGGGGTGGAGGAGCAGGAATGGCCGGGAGCAGCGGAGACACTGCCGGAGCTCCCGGCTGGAGCGGGGCAGGAGCAGGGCTGTTGGGCACTGCCCGGGGGAAGAGGGCCCTGAGGGTGGGGGGTCTGGAGGGAATCAGGGGGAGACGGGAGGTGTCTGGGGTTTGTTGGAGGGGTCAGGAGGGGTCTGGAGGTGGTCGGAGGGGGTCTGGATGCTGCTGATCCCAAATATTCGCCCTGGAGGGCAGCAGAGCTCCACAGGTCATGCTCTATCGCTGCTTTATTTCCTCGGGAGCTATTGCCTATCAGCAGTGAGTGCCCATCCAGCAGGACAAAAACTAGAATACAATGCTTCAATTAACTGACAATCTTGTGCACTTTATTCTGACTTAATATCTGGTGGACAGATCACCTGTTGCAGAACCAAAACATGGATGACCTTTTCTGCAACCTCTTTAGCCGCTTCCATATTTTGGCTCTATTTTATTTGCCTGGTGTGTTCTATGGGGCATAATTGCAACTTCAGCTGCTTTTTCAGCCTCCAAGAGGGGTAATATTTGTGTCCCATGCTTGATCGACATAGCCTGTGCTGATAACAAACCTCTCTGTCGCCAGATTGCTCCGTGGGCAGGCAATGCGCCAAAAGCATGTTTAGAATCCCTCCAGATGTTTACTTTCCCTTTGGCTCAGTTCCAATGCCTGGGTGAGAGGAGTTCCACCCTCTGCACTTTGTCCCAGAGCCCATTTAGGAGCTTCCTGAATATCCAGCTCCTTAGCTGTGACTGCTCACAAACAGCCAGGCCATCCTTGCCATCAGTGAATCATTCAAAAGATCTCCTGGGATCTGGCAAGCCCAAAGACAGATTCCCATTAGTGCTTTCTAAAGGTGTTTCAACACAGCCCAGGCATCATCAGTCCATACAATAAAATCTTTATGGGCAGTTATAAAAGTCCATACAAAGGGTGGATTGGTAATCCCAAATTCCCGATCCATCACCCGACCATTCCAAGCAAAACATGCAATTATCTTACAGCTCATGGCTAATGCTTAGTTGTCCTTGGCCTCGGAGAATTTCAAAACCCAGGAAGCTCAGAGTCTTCTTCATCACTCGGGCCTTCTCTCTCAATCCCCTGTAATCATTTAATCTTCCAAAGTTTAACAATTCAACAGTTGGGTCTCAGCACTGTTCTTTAGTTTTCGTGGCCAGCAGAATATCATCAACATGTTGTAACAGAACATCTTGCAATTTAAAGGTCTTCCGTTCTTGTAATTCCTTTGACAGTTGATTCTCCAAAATTGTGGGGCTATTTCTAAATCCCTTTGGAAATGCAGTCTTGTCTGTACATTTTCCCACTTAAATGTGAATAGTTCCTGGTTGTCATGGCTTAGAGGTGTGCAGAAAAAAGCATCCTTTACATCTATTGCAGTGAACCCGTAAATATTTTTTTGCATGGTTATGAGTTTATATCGGTTAGCTACCATTCTATTTTATTAATTGCTGAAATAATTAGATTTATGAATTCTGCAAATTTAAAGGATTCCTGGAAGTGTCCAAGACCAAGTTGGATGGGGTTTGGAGCAACCTGGACTTTTGGAATCTGTTGCTGCTGGTGAAGGAGTGGGATCAGGTAACAACCACCACAAGTGCTCCCAGGACTGAGGAGGGGGAGGATGAGCACTGGTGACAGGCTGGGAGGGGGATTAGAGTACCCCAAAATCTGTTCTCTAATAGATTTCATTGCATCATTAAGAGGGTTAGCAGTAAGAAACATGGGTGATAAGTGCTGAAAACCTGGCTGCAAGCAACTGTTTACAGTCCTTCCCTTGGGCAGTTAGAACCTGAATAAGAATGACAAAAAACGGGAATTCTTGGCTCAGTTGTGCTTTCCTTGGCCATGGGGAGGTTTTGACAATGATCCCAAAAGCTCTTCCCACAATGGGAGTTGTTTCTGAGAAGCACCCAGCTGCCTCCCCAGCACTGCCAGCATTCCAGTGCCACCAGCACCACCAGCATCCCTCTCCTGCTGGAGGGACCATGACCCCTCAGGGAACAGAAATGAGGAGTGGTAGAAAGCTGTAGGGAGAGGGAAGGCAGTTTGAGAATGTCCCATGGGAACTAAAAGGAATGTCCTCCTTCTAATCAGAAGGAAATGAGGAGCCATTCACACAATTCTTCAGGTGGACCTTCTTACAAAAGCCACTTCCTCTGTGGCCAAAAAAAAAAAGCCATCATCAAGATAACCCCGAAAAACTGGCGCTCTGACATAGTCAATGATGCAATTTCCAAATCTCCTGTGACTCCACCAAGTCTTGGGGAGGAACACTGTGACAGGGCACAGAGAGGAGCCAGTGGGACAGGACTGGCGACCTCCTGGGGATCTGGGCATTTTATCCTTCATGTTACAGACCTGGGAGGATTCACTTTACCGTACGGATCCAAAAGGAGCAAGAGGTGCTGGGAACTGCCACTGATCTGGACAGACACCCTTTGCCTGCTGCTGCCCCACACTCAACAGGTCAGTGCAATGTTTGCCTTCCTCCCTACCCCACCTGCCTCTCCTCCAGCAGCTGCTCTGTTCCTGCCACCCTCTCCCTGGGACTGCAGTGTCCTCCCCAGCTCCTCCCTCCTCTGCCCTGAGCTTCCCTTCCGCATCTCCTGCTGTACATCCCAACCCTCCCACCTCCCTCTCCCACCCTCACCATTTCCACTGGCTATTTTCCTGCACATCTCACTTCTCTCCACTGAATCCTTCCCACTGCAGGGAGCTGCTGAGGAGTTGCATGGTCCATCCCAGGATTCTCCAAGCACTGACTCCCCATCCACTCTGACCACAGTCAGCGGCCACATCCCACCACCTGCCCAGTGTCCATCCATGGAGGTGATCGCCATGTCCCCATCTCCCTCCTCACCCACCGATGGAGATGATCCGTGTGGAATAGATGTCACCAACGTGGCCATACACAGTGTCACGCTGCTCATCTGCCTTTGTGGGCTGGCTGGGAAGAGGGCTTTCCTCCACCAAGTCAGCATCAGCAGCTTCACCCACTTCATGAACTACCTGGCTTTTGCTGACTTCCTCCTCCTCCTCCTTGTGGTCCTTTCCACCCTGCTCTTCCTGCTGGAGGACGTGTTCTGCTCTACTCTCATGCCCCCCATGTACTTGAGCTTGCTTTTCCGGCTGTCGCTGCTCTCCTATCAGACAGCACTGTTCTGGTTGATGCTCATCAACATCCAGAGCTGCCAATCCCACCGAAACCAGCAGGTGCTGATAGCCCTGCACAGGGCCTTCTTCTTCATTGCCATCGGTTTCAATGAAACAGTGACTTCCCTGTGGCTGTCCCAAGGGAACTACCAGGAAGTTCGCATCTTCTTGTACATCTTCCTCCTCCTCCTCTTTGCTGCACCCTTGGTCATTTCCGCTACAATCCTCTTGATTACATTCATCTTTGGTTCCCAGCAGGAGCAACCCAATATGCTCGATCGCATTATCTTCTCCACTATACTCTGCTCCTTCCCCCTCAGCCTCTGCATTCTCCTGCAGCAGCTTGGCTACACCAAGGTGTCCTCCCAGGTGCTTTTCCTGTTCACCTGCATCCAGAGCAGCATCAAACCCATCATCTGTTCCCTGCTGGAGATTTGCCAGAGACCCCACTTGGAGTGATCCCTGTGGCTCTTCTTCCAGAGGGTCTTTGAGGAACCAGAAGAAAACACTGCCAGCAGCAATGATGCCACCATGGACGTGGTGGTCTGAGCCTGTTGACCCCTCCCACTGTGCTGCTGAAGTATCCTGGCACAGTGGATGAGGGTTTCCTTGAGCTACCTGATTAAGAAATATCCACAGGATAACCTTCTCATGCTCCAATCTCACATGAGAAGGGAGCAGGGGCATTGCCATGTGTGATGCGAGAGCGATGCTCTGCAGGAAGCACATTGGAGCATGGCTTTCCTCCTCCCTTCCAAGTCCTAAAACACTATTCCTCCAAAGGAATCCTTCCTGACACAGCTGTGATCCCAAAATCCCCTGACACCTGGTTCCTGCATCCCACTGCAGTCTGATATCAATAAACAGCATCCTGAAACCTGAGCTGCCTTCATCCCGTCTGCCAGCACTTGCTGCCTTCCTCTGGCTCCTGCTGCCAGCCAGGAATGGGGGTGGAGGGAGGGAGGGAGGGAGGGAGGGAGGGAGGGGACACAGGCATGGCTTGTGCTCCCTGCAGCAAACATGATCCCGAGTGCCCAGAGCTGGGATGGCAGCGGCACAGCCAGCATGGGCAGGATGGCCCAGGGGCTCAGCATTCCCTTCCCAGCTGCTCTCTGAGCGGCACAGCAAAGATCTCCCTGGTCCCGGCTGGAGCAGGGCAGCAGTGGAGCTGTCATGGAGAAGGTGGCCCTGGGGGAGTCTGGGTGTGTCGGAGAGGTCAGGAGGGGTCAGGAAGAGTCTGGATACTTCTGATCCCAAATGTCTTCACTGGAGAGCAGCAGAGCCCAACAGGGCATGCTCAGAGCTAGGGAGCAGCTGGGAAACCTGCAGGATGGGATGGGACGGGACGGGACGGGACAGGACGGGACGGGACGGGACGGGATGGGGTGGGATGGGATGGAGATGGGATGGGATGGCATGGGATGGGCAGTGGTTTGGAAATAGGGATGGGGAACGATACCAAAAGGTGCTGGAATAAATTTTCTATGAGAATGGGATGCGTTAGGAATCAGGAATTCTTTACCTGCACAGGACACACAGATGGATCTCTCCTTCTCTGTCTGTGGTGAGACTTTACAGCAGGGGTTTTATCCATTATAACCATACGTAGTCATTAAAACTTGTTTCTGATCTAATACCTAAACAGCACAATTTCTGTGCATCCACTCCCTCCTGGGAGTCTGTCATGGTATCAGCCTCACCAAATGCCAGGCACTCATGGCAGCTGCTCGCTTGTTCTCTCCTCGGCCACAGCCTGGGACTGCTGACAGCCCTCAGCGTGGAGCACTGTGTCTCCATCCTCTGCCCCATCTGGTATCGCTGTCACCGCCCCCGGCACCTCTCGGGTGTCATCAGTGGGTCCCTCTGGGTTCTCATCGGGGTTTTTGTGTCCTCCCTCTATGTCACCTACACCTTTACTGAAGACTCTGTGACCATCCTTGCAGGTGTAGCCTTTGCCATTTCCATGGTTTTTTCCCTCATGATGTTGGTTTCCAACCTGTTCCTGTTCCTCAAGCTCCACTGTGGCTCCCAGAGGAGACACCCAGGGAAGCTCTTTGTTGCCATCCTGCTCAACGTCCTGCTCTTTTTCACCTGCGGCATCCCTTTTTGTGTGGAGGTTTTCCTTAATGTTCCTGATTCTGGCGAGCTATTCCCAGAAAACACCTCCTTTCTGCTGGCATTGCTGAACAGCAGCCTCAACCCTGTGATTTATGTGCTGGTGGGGAGCTGGCGGCGTCGTCGCTTCCAGCGCTCCATCAAAGTCGCTCTGCAGAGGGTGTTTGAGGAGAAAGCCAGGAGTGAGGAGGGCAGCCATGGCCCTGGGGACACTGCTGTGGTGGAGGTGACAGCTCTGTGAGGCGCTGCTGGACACGAGGCACTTGGACATGTGTCACCTTAAAGACACCCACAAATATGGGACCATGGGGGCACATGGCTCTGAGCTCAGTCCTATTCCTTTATTCCCTGTGAATGACCCTCATTGCCTCAGCCCCAGGGAATAAACTCATTCTCCTTTGGCTCAGCAGATGAGTTTCATGGGGTTTTGAGAGCTCTCCTGCCTGGACAGAGTGTGACAGGTTAAGCCCTGGGGACACATCCAGCATGGGGTGGCAGTGATTTCCCAAGTCTCTGCAGGGCTGGGGCCTCTAGATAGCAGGAGAAAGGTAAGGATGTCACAGAGCATCCTTCCCCTTCTCTCGGGCAGAGCCAGGCCTCCATTCCCAGCTGATAGGGAGAGAAACCAGGTAGGGCTGCAGAACTGGGGAAGGAACAGCAACATTCCCTTGCCCTTTACGTGGGTATTTGTCACATTCTTTAATTCTAGAAATGATTAATTCTGAGTGAAGTGCAGGGACGATGGTGAACTCCACTGAGCCCTTGTGATTGTAGCCAAAAAGGGCTTAAATTACGGAAATTCACATCACCAGATGCTTGGGCCATTTAATTGTACAGAAATTAGGGGGTTATGCTGCTGTTCTGCAGAATGGGGCCATCCTCTGGTTTCCCAGCATCAATGTCCAAGGAAGCCTTTCAGCACTTCCATCCTGAACCTGCCCGCCTTCAGGAGGAGCCGAACAGTGACTCTGCACAGCAGCTTCAGCCAAAATCCAGGTTATACTGATCTTTTTCACTTTGTTAAGGAAACTAAATTAGATTTCTATTAATTTCTATTGTCTGTTTCCCACATGGTAATGCTGACCCCAAATCTGTTCAATAACCAACATCTGGCCTTTGCTGCAGAGCATGTCCCTGGTGAACCATGTCCAAAAACTCTTCATTTCTCTATTTATTTTTCCATTCTAAAGCATCTGTCTTGTCTGAAGAGGGCAGGTACCTGTCTCATACCAGAGCTCTTCCTAAGACACATTTCTGCAATGTTTGGGATTATGTTGACAGTGCCAAGAGCTCCTCATTTCTCCTGGGCAGCAGACACATCCCTTGCTCAGGGGAAGTTGTCCCTCCTTTTCCCACTGCCTCAAATCCAGGGGAAACAATGTGCCTGCTTCTGGAAAGGGAAGGGACAGTGAAAGCCGTGCATGGTGAGTCATGCTTTGGAGACACACATGAGGTTAAAGATCGAAAAACCATTTATTAACAGAGTTGTTAATGATTAACAGAACAGAGCAACTTCCACAGCTGAGATAGATTTTTTCTCCCTGTCTCCCATTTTCCTGTCCATTGGAAAGTAGAAACATTCTGAGGAACAACCTCTTGTCCAGGAAAGGACTCCCATCAGCCAGGGAGTTTCTCCCAAGACAAATGTAGAAGGATCATGATCCTTTCATGTATTTTTCTAGCTCCAAGCACCTTCCTTGTCTCCAGTATCACCAAGGCCACTCCCTGCCCGAGCTTCTTGTTTTCCATGGAATCATAGAATGGTTTGGGTTGGAAGAGACTTTAAACACCATTCTGTTCCAACTCCATGCCACAGTCAGGGACACTTTCCACTAGAGTACATTGCTCCAAGCCCCATCCAGCCTGTCCTGGAAAACTTCCAGGGATCCAGGGGCAGCCACAGCTACCCTGGGAAACCTGTGCCTGTGTTTCACCACCCTCATATTCCCAGCTTATCCCTCAGATCCTTGACAGCAAGCACTGGCAGACAGGGAGGGGAGAGAGAACCAGAGAAAATGTCACTACCCCTCAACACGCTCTTTTCCATGAAAAGTCCCATTTTCCTTCCCTCTCCCTCTTTCACACAGAAAATCCTGCCTTTGCCAAGTCTCCAGGCAGGCCCAGTTTCATTTTACCCCTGTTCCCCTTGTTTTCCCCAGAGGAGGAACAGATGCACCTCAAGTGGAGCCAAACATTGAGTCACAGTTGTAACGTGAGTGGAGCTAAAACCACCCACACAGCCTGGACAAAGTGGAAAAATCCAGCAGAGGCAGTTCCAGATCCAACCCCTTGTGCTGACAGCCCCCAAGACAGTCCACAAACTCAGTGTGCATTTTGGGAAAACTCTTCCAGAGCCAATCCCAAACATCTGCCCACTCGTCTGGGCAACAGAGGTCAGTGTGAATTTTCCACACCTCAGTCTTCCCGTGTGTCAGGACCTGCTGGAGATGGACAGGAATCACCCAGGAATTGTTCTGCACTGCTGTGCCAAGATTTCTTATCCACCTGGAATGTATTTTGCATTTAATGTTGTGAGGCACGGGCAAAGAACTCTTTGCCTCCAGAAATTCTCCCTCTCCCCTTTTATTAGCTTCTCCCCCAGCAGGCTCTGATGGTGCAGCTGCAAGGGGAGGGAGAGTCTGTGCTCCTCAGCACAGCCACCCCCTTCCAGGAGCAGGGTGACACCTCTGTTTGCCACCACAGGCTCCACAGGGCATCACCCACCTCCCTGTGGCTTCACTGAGGTCACTGGGCTGGGGATGTTCTCCCTGGAGAAGGGAAGGCTTCAGGGAGACCTTGGAGCCCCATCTGGTGCCTACAGGGGCTCCAGGAACTGGAGAGGCACTTTGGACAAGGGCCTGCAGTGACACAATAAAGGAGAATGGCTTCCCACAGCTGGATGGCAGGGTTAGATGGGATAGAGTGAAGAAATTCTTCTCCTGTGAGTGTTGTGAGGGCCTGTGTTGTTTTTTGACCCTGGCCCAATTCCAGGCACCCTTCACTCCTCTCTGCTGCTGGACAGAGAGGAGAAAACTTAATGAAGGTTTCATGAGTTAAGGACCAGGAGAGAGCTCACTCAAATACCATCACAGGAAAAACAGGCTCAGCTTAGAGATATAAAGGGAATTTATTACTCACAAAATGAGAGCAGGATAATGAAAAGTAAAATAAGCCATTAAAAATACCTTCCCCCCCCACCCCTCCCTCCTTCCCAGCTTCACCTCCTACCCCAGTGGTACAAGGAGACAGGGAATGGGAGTTATGGTCAGTTCATCACCCAAGATTTCTCTTGTTTCTCAGGGAGAGGAGTCCTTCCCCTGCTGCACTATGGGGTCCATCCCATGGGAGACTGCTCTCCATGAACTTCTCCAGCTTTAGATCATCTCATGAGCAACAGTTCCCTGCAAACTGCTGCAATGTGAGTCCATCCCATGGGGAGCAGCACCCCTCCAACTGCTGCAGTGTGGGTCATTCTTGTACAGGGTGCAGTCCTTCAAGGACAGGCTGCTCCGGCATTGGAGCAGAGCCCCTCTCTCCACGGGTTTCCCACAGGATCACAGCCTCCTCCCAGATATCCACCCACTCCAGCCTGGGCTCCTCCACAGGCTGCAGGTGAATCTCTGCAACCCCATGGACCCCATGGGCTGCAGTGGCACAGCTGCTTCACCATGGTCATCACAATTGGCTGCAGAGGAATGTGAGCTCCAGGGCCTGGAGCACTTCATCCCCCTCTTTCTTCACTGCCCTTGGTGTCTGCAGAGCTGTCCTTCTCACATGTTCTCACTCCCCTCTTCTTTTGCTGGAATTAAAACAACTGCACAACACCTTTGATTTCTTCTTAACTCTGTTACCAGAGGCATTACCACCATTTCTTGCTGGCTTAGCCTTGGCCAGCAGCACATCCATCTTTGAAGCCACCAGGGATGGGCTCTGCCAGACACTGAGGAAGCTTCTGGCAGTTTGTCACAGAAGCCACCAGTGAAGCCCCTCTGCTACCAAAAGCCAGTTCAAGCAAACCCAAGACATCCTGGCACAGGCTGCCCAGAGAAGCTTTGGCTACCCCTGGACACCTGGAAGCATTTGGATGGGGTTTGGAGCAATCTGTTCTGGTGGAAAGTGTCCCTGCGAGCAAACAGGTGGGATCAGGCAAAAACAACCAATAGTGTGCCCAAGACTGAGGAGGAAATTTAGCTGCTGATGAAAGGCTGGAAGGGATCACAGTACCCTAAAATCTGGTGTCTAATAACTTCCATTGCACCATTAAGGGAATTAGCAGTAACTAAAGTGGGTTCTAAGTGCTGAAAACCTGACTGCAAGCAACTCTTTGCTATCCTTCTCTTGGGCTGTGTGGTCCTGCATTAGAATGAAAAAAATGGGAATTCTTGGCTCAGCTGTTCTTCCCTGGGCCCAGGAGTAGTTTTGGCAATGATCCTGACGCTCTTCCCAGAATGGGAGTTGTTTCTGAGAAGCACCCAGCTTCCTCCCCAGCACTGCCAGCACTGCCAGCATTCCAGTGCCACCAGCACCACCAGCATCCCTCTGCTGCTGGAGGGACCATGACCCCTCATGGAAAAGAAACGGGGAATGGTAGTAAACTGTCAGGAGAGGGCAGCTGGAGAATGGGACATTTTCCAGGGAAGGAGTGTTTCTAATGAGGAAGAAATGAAAAGCCATTTGCTAAATTCTTCATTTGGAGCTTTTGATCAAAGCCAATTCCTCTGTGGCAAAAAAAAAACCTACAAAACCAAAAACAAACAAAAACAAACCAAAAAAAAAAAAAACCACACACACACAAGACACCAAGATAAATAACCCTGAAGAAGCGAAACTCTGACGTAGGCAAAGATGCAATTTGCAAGTCCCCTGTGACTCCACCAAGTCTTGGGGAGCAACAATGAGACAGGGCATAAAGAGGAGCCGGCGGGATAGGAGTGGAGACCTCTTGCTGGTCTGGGGACTTAAGTCTTCATGTTACTGACCTGGAAAGATCCACTTTACCATACGGATCCAAAAGGAGCAAAAGGTACCAGGAAGCACCACTGAGCTGGACAGACACCCTCTGCCTGCTGCTGCCCCACACTCAATAGGTTAGTGCAATGTTTGCCTTCCTCCCTACCCCACCTGCCTCTCCTCCAGCAGCTGCTCTGTTCCTGCCATCCTCTCCCAGTGACTGCAGTTCCCTCCCCAGCTCCTCACTCCTCTGCCCTGTGCATCCCTTTTGCATCTCCTGCTGAACATCCCAACCTTCCCACCTCCCTCTCCCACCCCCACAATTTCCACCCATATTTTTTTCCTGCACATCTCATTTCTCTCTACTGAATCCTTCCCTCTGCTGAGGAGCTATGTGGTCCATCCCGGGATTCTCCAAGTACTGATTCCCCATCCACTCTGACCACAGCCGGGGATCACATCCCACTGCCTGCCCAGTGTCCATCCATGGAGGTGAGCGCCATGTCCCCACCTCCTGCCTCACCCATCAAGGGAGATGATCTATGTAGGATGGAAGTCCTCCCCAGCCCCTCCCTCCTCTGCCCTGAGCTTCCCTTCAGTATCTTGGTATTGAAATCAGATGGAAAAAACTTTTTAACACAATGGAACATGTTAGAAAGTGGGAATTCTTATCTGTGCAGGTCATACTGAAGGACCTCTCCTTTTTCTGTGTGTGGTGAGGCTTTTCAACAGGGGTTTTATCCATTACAATCATTCAAAGTTATAAAAATATGTTTCTTTTCAAATATATAAGCATCACTTTCCTAAAACTATTTTCAATACATCCACCTGCTCCTGGGAGTCCTTTAATGCCCCTGCAGATTCATTAAGAGAGGTCTCTGGTGGTTGTATTCACTGCATACTGCAATATTTGAGGTGACCTTGCCATGAACGTTTCCTCTGGCCATGTGCTGTTGCTTCTTGTTACAGAACTTGTCCCAAAAGCACTGGAGGCCTCCTTATCTGCTTCTCCACTGGTTCCAGAAATGTTTATAGTTCTCTGTCCATGCTCCTTTGCATCCTTTTATCTTTTTGTCCAGCTGGTCTTTCAAGAGCTTCAGGAAAGCTGAATATTTTTATTCTCTGTGCTCTTTATCATTCTCCTGCCAAACATCCCAACCCTCCCACCTCCCTCTCCCACTCCACTATTTCCACTGCCCTCCTCCCCTGCACATCTCACTTCTCTCCATTGAATCCTTCTGACTGCAGGGAGCTGCTGAGGAGCTGCATGGTCCATCCCTGGTTTCTCCAAGCACTGACTCCCCGTCCACTCTGACCACAGCAAGGGACCACATCCCACAGCCTGCCCAGGGTCCATCCATGGAGGTGAGCACTGTCACCCCCTCTCCAGCCTCACCCACTGAAGGAGATGATCCATGTGGGATTGATGCCACCAACGTGGCCATACACAGTGTCATGCTGCTCATCGGCCTCTGTGGAATAGTTGGGAATGGTGCTGCTGTTTGCCTCCTCCACTTCAACCCCATCACCTACTACATCTTCCGCCAGACCATCACCGACCTCCTCTTCCTTGTCTTCATGGTCCCCTCCACCCTGCTCTTCCTGCAGAAGGATGTGTCCTGCTCTGCTGTCATGCCCATGATGTATTTGAGCTTGCTTTTCCAGCTATCGCTGTTCTCCTACCACTTGGGGCTGTTCCGGCTGGCATTCCTCAGCATCAAGAGATCCATGTCCGTCCTCTGCCCACTTTGCTGCAGTTATGAAGTCCCTGAGCACCTGTTTTGGGCGATGATGGATGCCCTGTTCTAGGTCTTCTTCACTTTCCTGGCCGTCAAACCCACAGTGACTTCCCTGTGCCCGTCACACAAGCAGGAGCACTGCCAGGCAGCTCTCATCTCCCTGTATGCCCTCAACCTCCTCCTCTTTGCTGCACCCCTGGTCATTTACAGTGCAATCCTCTTCATTCATTTCAAGCGTGGTTCCCAGCAGAAGCAATGCCAGAGACTTGATGTTGCTATCTTCCTTACTGTGGTCTTCAGTCTGCCCCTCTGCCTCTGGAATTTCCTGGAGCAGCTCGGCTACACTGTTGTGTCCTCCCAGGTTGTTTTCCTGCTCACATGCATCACCAGCACCATCAAACCCTTCATCTACTTCTCAGTGGGGAGCTGGAAGAGACACTGCTCCATGGAGAGCTGCAGGAGGCACTTCTCCAAGCAGTGTCTAAGGGAGATCCTCCAGAGAGTCTTTGAGGAGGCAGAAGAAAACACTGCCTGCAGCAATGATCCCACCATGGACACAGCAGTCTGAGCCTGTTGATCCCTTCCCCTGCACTGCTGAAGGACTCCAGGACAGTGGCTGAAGTGTTCCTTGAGCCACTTGATTAAGAAATATCCACAGGATCACCCTCCCTGTGCTGCTGCATCCCCTTCCCCTTTCCAGGCTGCACTGGCATCTCAGAAATGCT
The DNA here is from genome assembly GCF_008360975.1 of Lichenostomus cassidix. Taxonomy (NCBI): domain Eukaryota; kingdom Metazoa; phylum Chordata; class Aves; order Passeriformes; family Meliphagidae; genus Lichenostomus; species Lichenostomus cassidix. Next base: position 61,879,454 of record NC_139486.1, read on the forward strand.
CCTGAGGCCTCGGCCTTGAGGAGCAGCCCCTGGGCTCAGCTGCTCTGGAGCTGATCACAAACTCCATCTGCTCCCAGGAATTGCTGCTCTCCAACGAGCTCCTGGCTTTTAGGAATACCCTTGGAAACTGGTTTTCTTGCCTGAATGGCACAACATCCTTGTTCTTACACTCCCAAAGAAAGTGTCTGACCTGAAGTGCGGCCTGGTGAAACACGGTTGTGACTAAAGCCCATCTCTTGGGCACTATAAGCAGCAGTCCAAAAGCAGACCCTTGGAGCTCTCCTGGGCCCCAGCAGCACTGACCAGAACCTCCCTCTCAGTGAGGCCTATCCAAGCCAGGAACTCTCTTGTTTGCTGAATTTCGGGGATCCCTGAACACCTATGGATCCTGGGCTGATCCCCAGACTGCTCAAGGCTCAACCATTCATCCATTCTGCAGATGCAAAAGAATCTAGAGTGAGCACTTCACTGCCTTTGAGTGGAATTTCTCTCAGGGGTATTTTCACCCTGCACTGACCCTTTCTATCTCTGTGCACGCATGTGTCCATCTGCTATGGAAATGTGGGTGAAATGCTGCCCTCTCAGGTGTTTAAATACCTGAGATATGTGATTAAATTAAACCTCTAAAGAAAGTTCAGGTATAAGATAAAATGCTGTTAATTTTTATTCCTCTGTTGCATGGCTGAGTTTAAGGTATAAGTTAAATACTGTTCAGTTGGAGTGGTCTTAAGCTTTTAGGCCATTTTACTCTTTATCCTTACCCTCACTGTGTGTTACACACACACATGGATAGTTCTTTGTTGTGCTGTTCCTCAATATTAAATCTGGTTTTTACTGATATCCTTGCTGGTGGTTTTGTGCCTTCAGAAATTCTTCCTCTGCCCTGGCTTTGGTCTCTCCCCTCAGCAGGCTCTGACGGTGCAGCTACAAGGGAGGGGAGAGTCTGTGGTCCTCAGCACAGCCACCCCCTTCCAGGAGCAGGGTGACACCTCTGTTTGTCACCACAAGCTCCACGGAGCATCACCCGTCTCCCTGTGGCTTCACTGAGCCCCATCACATCCCACACCACATCCCACACCACATCTCACACCTTCCTGTGAGTCCCACTACATCTCACACTCCCACTGTCCCACACCCCCATGACAACCTCCCATCCCACTTCCCCATGCAGCCCACACACCTCCCGTCCTTCCCATCTCTCCCATTCCCATCCCTGAGACCCCAGTCCTTCCACATTGGATGCTCACCCCAGGCTGCCCCATAAGGATCTGGGGACTGTTTCTGGAACACCCCTCTCCAGAGCTTCACCCACTGTGTTCGCCCCTTAGCCTCTCCCAGAGAGGAACAAGAGGCAATGGCAGGATGGATCCAGCAGCATTTATTGGGGTGGAGGAGTGGGAATGGCCGGGAGCAGCAGAGACACTGCCGGAGCTCCCGGCTGGAGCGGGGCAGGAGCAGGGCTGTTGGGCACTGCCTGGGGGAAGAGGGCCCGGAGGGTGGGGGATCTGGCGGGTATCAGGGGGAGACGGGAGGTGTCTGGGTTTTGTTGGAGGGGTCAGGAGGGGTCTGGAGGTGGTTGCAGGTGGTCTGGATGCTGCTGATCCCAAATATTCGCCCTGGAGGGCAGCAGAGCTCCACAGGTCATGCTCTATCTCTGCTTTATTTCCTCGGGAGCTATTGCCTATCAGCAGTGAGTGCCCATCCAGCAGGACAAAAACTAGAATACAATGCTTCAATTAACTGACAATCTTGTGCACTTTATTCTGACTTAATATCAGGTGGACAGACCACCTGTTGCAGAACCAAAACATGGATGACCTTTTCTGCAACCTCTTTAGCCGCTTCCATATTTTGGCTCTATTTTATTTGCCTGGTGTGTTCTATGGGGCATAATTGCAACTTCAGCTGCTTTTTCAGCCTCCAAGAGGGGTAATATTTGTGTCCCATGCTTGATCGACATAGCCTGTGCTGATAACAAACCTCTCTGTCTCCAGATTGCTCCGTGGGCAGGCAGTGCGCCAAAAGCATGTTTAGAATCCCTCCAGATGTTTACTTTCCCATTGGTGCAGTTCCAACGCCCGGGTGAGAGGAGTTCCACCCTCTGCACTTTGTCCCAGAGCCCATTTAGGAGCTTTCTGAATCAACAGCTCCTTAGCTGTGACTGCTCACAAACAGCCAGGCCATCCTTGCCATCAGTGAATCATTCAAAAGATCTCCTGGGATCTGACAAGCCCAAAGAATGATTCCCATTAGTGCTTTCTAAAGGTGTTTGAACACAGCCCAGGCATCATCAGTCCATACAATAAAATCTTTATGGGCAGTTATAAAAGTCCATGCAAAGGGTGCTCTGGTAATCCCAAATTCCCGATCCACCACCCAACCATTCCAAGCAAAACATGCAATTCTCTTACAGCTCATGGCTAATGCTTAGTTGTCCTTGGCCTCGGAGAATTTCAAAACCCAGGAAGCTCACAGTCTTCTTCATCCCTTGGGCCTTCTCTCTCAATCCCCTGTAATCATTTAATCTTCCAAAGTTTAACAATTCAACAGTTGGGTCTCAGCACTGTTCTTTAGTTTTGGTGGCCAGCAGAATATCACCAACATGTTGTAACAGAACATCTTGCAATTTAAAGGTCTTCCGTTCTTGTAATTCCTTTGACAGTTGATTCTCCAAAATTGTGGGGCTATTTCTAAATCCCTTTGGAAATGCAGACTTACATGTGGGATTTTCCCACTTAAATGTGAATAGTTCCTGGTTGTCATGGCTTAGAGGTGTGCAGAAAAAAGCATCCTTTACATCTATTGCAGTGAACCCGTAAATATTTTTTTGCATGGTTATGAGTTTATATCGGTTAGCTACCATTCTATTTTATTAATTGCTGAAATAATTAGATTTATAAATTTTGCAAATTTAAAGGATATTGGTTATGTCTTACCAGGCCTGTGCCTGATTTTAGTTTCATTCTTACAGGTTCCACTCTTTGATTTCCCAGGAATCTCACCGGCCAATGGGGATTACTGCATCCTTAATTTTCTTTGCAGGAGCTTCAGATTAGGAAGTCAGTTCCTGTAACATAAAAATTGAAGCTTCCACACATTTAGGGATTTCAGGGATTTCAATGTGAATTTAATTGGATTGGGAAAGGGGCCACGTTTCACGAGTCCTGGTGGCGGCAACAATTGTGATAAAGTCATTCCTTAACTCCCCTTGCAGGGTATTTAATACTGAATCAAATCCCAGTTCTTCATTTCTCTCTGCACAGGACTTTGCAGCTGAATTTTAAACCTTTTTTGCCTTTGGCTGTCTAAATGCTTAGAGCAGACTTTTCCTGTGCTACACATAGAACAACAACATTGAATTCTTTACTCCATATTGTCCTTTTCTAAAGGCAAACCAAAAGGATTCAAAGGCACTATAATCCCTTTGGTATTCAGGGACATTTCTGAACGTGGAAAACATTAATCCATCAATTCCTCTCATTTTGTCCTCAAAACAAGAATAACATCAGTTGTAGAAAAGTGTTATAGACCCAGGTACCATTTTGTGGCCATTTTTCTCCCGACTCCAATTCATACAAAGGCCACTACTGATTAAAATATTTAATTAAATTCTCCCTGGCAGCTGTTCCATGAGGAAGGGCCACCAATCTTCCTTCGATGTTTCAATGTACAACCAAATGGTGATTTTTTCAAAATGCCATTCCTGTGAATCCCTTCAGATTGATCTGATTCCATAATGACACAATACATTCTTTAATTTCCAGAACAACCAGGTTCATACATACAAAACAATACAAAACAAAACAAACAAAAACCAAAACCAAACCAAAAAAAGCCCCCAACCCAAACCAAGTTCCAAAACACCAAAAAAAACCCCAAGTTACAACAATATGGAAAACCTAGGTTACCCAATACAAAAAAACAGGTTCCAAAAGGCAAAAGAAACAAGCTGAAAAAATAACAGTTTCAATATACCAAAATAATTCCTGAGTCATCTACCACACTCCCTTGGGAGTCAGACAGCAGCCAACAGTGAATTCCACAGAATTCCTAGAAAGCTGGAATGAGATGATTCCTACCCAGGCTGACATGTGTCTGGGAGCTGGGATGCTCCTGCTGGAATCTGGTGTGTGTGTGGAGACCCTGGGAGCAGAACTGTCTCCTCTCTTCCTCGCTGACACTGTGTTTGTGTCCCCAGCTATGGAATCTCACATCCCCTCACTGGGGCAATCCTTTCCAGTGCAAACAGTTCCTGATCCATGAGCTAAAGGGGCTCCAGGAGAGCTGGAGAGGGACTTTGGACAAGTTCCTGGAGTGACAGGACAAAGGGGAACTGGCTTCCCACTTGACAGAGGGTGGGTTCAGGTTGGATATTAGGGAGAAATCCTTCCCTGTGAGGATGCTGAGGCCCTGGAACAGATTGTCCAGAGAAGCTGTGGCTGCCCCAGGATCCCTGGAAGTGTTCCAGGCCAGATTGGGTGGGCTTTGGAGCAACCTGGACTTTTGGAAGGTGTTGCTGCTGGTGAAGGGGTGGGATCAGTAAAAAAAACCACAAGTGCTCTCAGGAATGAGGAAGAGGATGAGGAGGAGGAGGATGAGGTGACAGGCAGGGAGGGGGATTAGCGTACCCCAAAATCTTTTCTCTAATAGTTTTCATCGCATCATTAAGAGGGTTAGCAGTAAGAAATGTGGATGATAAGTGCTGAAAACCTGTCTGCAAGCAACTGCTGTCCTTCCCTTGGGCAGTAAGAACCTGAATAAGAATGACAAAAAACGGGAATTCTTGGGTCAGTTGTGCTTTCCTTGGCCATGGGGAGGTTTTGATAATGATCCCAAGAGCTCTTCCCACAATGGGAGTTGTTTCTGAGAACCACCCAGCTGACTCCCCAGCACTGCCAGCATTCCAGTGCCACCAGCACTACCAGCATCCCTCTGCTGCTGGAGGGACCATGACCCCACAGGGAACAGAAAGGAGGAGTTGTAGAAAGCTGTAGGGAGAGGGAAGGCAGTTGGCGAATGTCCCATGGGAATTAAAAGGAATGTCCTCCTTCTAATCAGAAGGAAATGAGGAGCCATTCACACAATTCTCCAGGTGGACTTTCTTACAAAAGCCACTTCCTCTGTGGCCAAAAAAAAAAAGCCATCATCAAGATAACCCTGAAGAACTGGAGCTCTGACATAGTCAATGATGCAATTTCCAAATCTCCTGTGACTCCACCAAGTCTTGGGGAGGAACACTGTGACAGGGCACAGAGAGGAGCCAGTGGGACAGGACTGGCGACCTCCTGGGGATCTGGGCATTTTATCCTTCATGTTACAGACCTGGGAGGATTCACTTTACCGTACGGATCCAAAAGGAGCAAGAGGTGCTGGGAACTGCCACTGATCTGGACAGACACCCTTTGGCTGCTGCTGCCCCACACTCAACAGGTCAGTGCAATGTTTGCCTTCCTCCCTACCTCACCTGCCTCTCCTCCAGCAGCTGCTCTGTTCCTGCCACCCTCTCCCTGGGACTGCAGTGTCCTCCCCAGCTCCTCCCTCCTCTGCCCTGAGCTTCCCTTCCACATCTTCGCCTGAACATCCCAACCCTCCCACCTCCCTCTCCCACCCTCACCATTTCCACTGGCTATTTTCCTGCACATCTCACTTCTCTCCACTGAATCCTTCCCACTGCAGGGAGCTGCTGAGGAGTTGCATGGTCCATCCCAGGATTCTCCAAGCACTGACTCCCCATCCACTCTGACCACCGTCAGCGGCCACATCCCACCACCTGCCCAGTGTCCATCCATGGAGGTGATCGCCATGTCCCCATCTCCCTCCTCACCCACCGATGGAGATGATCCGTGTGGAATAGATGTCACCAGCGTGGCCAAACACAGTGTCACGCTGCTCATCTGCCTTTGTGGGCTGGCTGGGAAGAGGGCTTTCCTCCACCAAGCCAGCATCAGCAGCTTCACCCACTTCATGAACTACCTGGCTTTTGCTGACTTCCTCCTCCTCCTCCTTGTGGTCCCTTCCACCCTGCTCTTCCTGCTGGAGGACGTGTTCTGCTCTACTCTCATGCCCCCCATGTACTTGAGCTTGCTTTTCCGGCTGTCGCTGCTCTCCTATCAGACAGCACTGTTCTGGTTGATGCTCATCAACATCCAGAGCTGCCAATCCCACCGAAACCAGCAGGTGCTGATAGCCCTGCACAGGGTCTTCTTCTTCATTGTCATCGATTTCATTGTAACAGTGACTTCCCTGTGGCTGTCCCAAGGGAACTACCAGGAAGTTCGCATCTTCTTGTACATCTTCCTCCTCCTCCTCTTTGCTGCACCCTTGGTCATTTCCGCTACAATCCTCTTGATTACATTCATCTTTGGTTCCCAGCAGGAGCAACCCAATATGCTCGATCGCATTATCTTCTCCACTATACTCTGCTCCTTCCCCCTCAGCCTCTGCATTCTCCTGCAGCAGCTTGGCTACACCAAGGTGTCCTCCCAGGTGCTTTTCCTGTTCACCTGCATCCAGAGCAGCATCAAACCCATCATCTGTTCCTTGCTGGAGATTTGCCAGAGACCCCACTTGGAGTGATCCCTGTGGCTCTTCTTCCAGAGGGTCTTTGAGGAACCAGAAGAAAACACTGCCAGCAGCAATGATGCCACCATGGACGTGGTGGTCTGAGCCTGTTGACCCCTCCCACTGTGCTGCTGAAGTATCCTGGCACAGTGGATGAGGGTTTCCTTGAGCTACCTGATTAAGAAATATCCACAGGATCACCTTCTCATGCTCCAATCTCACATGAGAAGGGAGCAGGGGCATTGCCATGTGTGATGCGAGAGCGATGCTCTGCAGGAAGCACATTGGAGCATGGCTTTCCTCCTCCCTTCCAAGTCCTAAAACACTATTCCTCCAAAGGAATCCTTCCTGACACAGCTGTGATCCCAAAATCCCCTGACACCTGGTTCCTGCATCCCACTGCAGTCTGATATCAATAAACACCATCCTGAAACCTGAGCTGCCTTCATCCTGTCTGCCAGCACTTGCTGCCTTCCTCTGGCTCCTGCTGCCAGCCGGGAATGGGGGTGGAGGGAGGGGTGGAGGGGACACAGCCATGGCTTGTGCTCCCTGCAGCAAACATGATCCCGAGTGCCCAGAGCTGGGATGGCAGCGGCACAGCCGGCATGGGCGGGATGGCCCAGGGGCTCAGCATTCCCTTCCCAGCTGCTCTCTGAGTGACACAGCAAAGATCTCCCTGGTCCCGGCTGGAGCAGGGCAGGAGTGGGGCTGTCATGGGGAAGGTGGCCCTGGGGGAGTCTGGGTGTGTCGGAGAGGTCAGGAGGGGTCAGGAAGGGTCTGGATACTTCTGATCCCAAATGTCTTCACTGGAGAGCAGCAAAGCCCAACAGGGCATGCTCAGAGCTAGGGAGCAGCTGGGAAACCTGCAGGATGGGATGGGATGGGACGGGACGGGACGGGATGGGACGGGACGGGATGGGACGGGACAGGACGGGACGGGACGGGACGGGATGGGATGGGATGGGGTGGGATGGGATGGGATGGGATGGGATGGGATGGGATGGGATGGGATGGGATGGGATGGCATGGGATGGGCAGTGGTTTGGAAATAGGGATGGGGAACGATACCAAAAGGTGCTGGAATAAATTTTCTATGAGAATGGGAAGCGTTAGGAATCAGGAATTCTTTACCTGCACAGGACACACAGATGGATCTCTCCTTCTCTGTCTGTGGTGAGACTTTACAGCAGGGGTTTTATCCATTATAACCATACATAGTCATTAAAACTTGTTTCTAATCTAATACCTAAACAGCACAATTTCTGTGCATCTACTCCCTCCTGGGAGTCTGTCATGGTATCAGCCTCACCAAATGCCAGGCACTCATGGCAGCTGCTCGCTTGTTCTCTCCTCGGCCACAGCCTGGGACTGCTGACAGCTCTCAGCGTGGAGCACTGTGTCTCCATCCTCTGCCCCATCTGGTATCGCTGTCACCGCCCCCGGCACCTCTCGGGTGTCATCAGTGGGTCCCTCTGGGTTCTCATCGGGGTTTTTGTGTCCTCCCTCTATGTCACCTACACCTTTACTAAAGAGTCTGCGACCATCCTTGCAGGTGTAGCCCTCACCATTGCCGTGGTTTTTTCCCTCATGATGTTGGTTTCCAACCTGTTCCTGTTCCTCAAGCTCCGCTGTGGCTCCCAGAGGAGACACCCAGGGAAACTCTTTGTTGCCATCCTGCTCAACGTCCTGCTCTTCTTCACCTGCGGCATCCCTTTCTGTGTGGAGGTTTTCCTTAATGTTCCTGATTCTGGCAAGCTATTCCCAGAAAACACCTCCTTTCTGCTGGCATTGCTGAACAGCAGCCTCAACCCTGTGATTTATGTGCTGGTGGGGAGCTGGCGGCGGCGGCGCTTCCAGCGCTCCGTCAAAGTCGCCCTGCGGAGGGTGTTTGAGGAGAAAGCCAGGAGTGAGGAGGGCAGCCATGGCCCTGGGGACACTGCTGTGGTGGAGGTGGCAGTTCTGTGAGGCACTGCTGGACAGGAGGCACCTGGAGATGTGCCATCTCAATGACACCCACAAATATGGGACCATGGGGGCACATGGCTCTGAGCTCAGTCCTGTTCCTGTACTCCCTGTGAATGACCCTCATTGCCTCAGCCCCAGGGAATAAACTCATTCTCCTTTGGCTCAGCAGATGAGTTTCATGGGGTTTTGAGAGCTCTCCTGCCTGGACAGAGTGTGACAGGTTAAGCCCTGGGGACACATCCAGCATGGGGCGGCAGTGATTTCCCAAATCTCTGCAGGGCTGGGGCCTCTAGATGGCAGGAGAAAGGTAAGGATGTCACAGAGCATCCTTCCCTTTCTCTCGGGCAGAGCCAGGCCTCCATTCCCAGCTGATAGGGAGAGAAACCAGGTAGGGCTGCAGAACTGGGGAAGGAACAGCAACATTCTCTTGCCCTTTACATGGGTATTTGTCACATTCTTTAATTCTAGAAATGATTAATTCTGAGTGAAGTGCAGGGACGATGGTGAACTCCACTGAGCCCTTGTGATTGTAGCCAAAAAGGGCTTAAATTACGGAAATTCACATCACCAGATGCTTGGGCCATTTAATTGTACAGAAATTAGGGGGTTATGCTGCTGTTCTGCAGAATGGGGCCATCCTCTGGTTTCCCAGCATCAATGTCCAAGGAAGCCTTTCAGCACCTCCATCCTGAACCTGCCCGCCTTCAGGAGGAGCTGAACAGTGACTCTGCACAGCAGCATCAGCCAAAATCCAGGTTATACTAATCTTTTTCACTTTGTTATGAAAACTAAATTAGATTTCTATTGATTTCTTTTGTCTGTTTCCCACATGGCAATGCTGACACCAAAATCTGTTCAATAACCAACATCTAGGCTTTGCTGCAGAGCATGTCCCTGGAAACAGTGTCCAAAAATTCCTCATTTCTCTATTTTTTTTTCATTCTAAAGCATCTGTCTTGTCTGAAGAGGGCAGGTACCTGTCTCATACCAGAGCTCTTCCTAAGGCACATTTCTGCAATGTTTGGGATGATGTTGACAGTGCCAAGAGCTCCTCATTTCTCCTGGGCAGCAGACACATCTCTTGCTCAGGGGAAGTTGTCCCTCCTTTTCCCACTGCCTCAAATCCAGGGGAAAGCAACATGCCACAGCTTCTGGAAAGAGAAGTGAGAGTGAAAGCCGTGCATGGTGAGTCATGCTTTGGAGACACGCATGAGGTTAAAGATTGAAAAATCATTTATTAACAGAGTTGTTAATGATTAACAGAACAGAGCAACTTCCACACCTGACAGGGATTTTCTCTCCCTGTCTCCCGTTTTCCTGTCCATTGGAAAGTAGAAACATTCTGAGGAGCAACCTCTTGTCCAGGAAAGGACTCCCATCAGCCAGGGAGTTTTTCCCAAGGCAAGTGCAGAAGGATCATGACCCTTCCATGTATTTTTCTAGCTCCAAGCACCTTCCTTGTCTCCAGTGTCACCCAGGCCACTCCCTGCCCGAGCTTCTTGTTTTCCGTGGAATCATAGAATGGTTTGGGTTGGAAGAGACTTTAAACACCATTCTGTTCCAACCCCCTGCCACAGTCAGGGACACTTTCCACTAGAGTACATTGCTCCAAGCCCCATCCAAGCTGTCCTGGAAAACATCCAGGGATCCAGGGGCAGCCACAGCTACCCTGGGAAACCTGTGCCTGTGCTTCACCACCCTCATATTCCCAGCTTATCCCTCAGATCCTTGACAGCAAGCACTGGCAGACAGGGAGGGGAGAGAGAACCAGAGAAAATGTCACTACCCCTCAACACGCTCTTTTCCATGAAAAGTCCCATTTTCCTTCCCTCTCCCTCTTTCACACAGAAAATCCTGCCTTTGCCAAGTCTCCAGGCAGGCCCAGTTTCATTTTACCCCTGTTCCCCTTGTTTTCCCCAGAGGAGGAACAGACACACCTCAAGTGGAGCCAAACATTGAGTCACAGTTGCAACATGAGTGGAGCTAAAACCACCCACACAGCCTGGAGAAAATGGGAGGATCCAGCAGAGGCACTTCCAGCTCCAACCCCTTGTGCTGACGGCCCCCAAGACAGTCCACAAACTCAGTGTGCATTTTGGGAAAACTCTTCCAGAGCCAATCCCAAACATCTGCCCACTCGTCTGGGCAACAGAGGTCAGTGTGAATTTTCCACACCTCAGTCTTCCCGTGTGTCAGGACCTGCTAGAGATGGACAGGAATCACCCAGGAATTGTTCTGCACTGCTGTGCCAAGATTTCTTATCCACCTGGAATGTATTTTGCTTTTAATGTTGTGAGGCACGGGCAAAGAACTCTTTGCCTTCAGAAATTCTTCCTCTCCCCTTTTATCAGCTTCTCCCCCAGCAGGCTCACATGATGCAGCTGCAAGGGGAGGGAGAGTCTGTGCTCCTCAGCACAGCCACCCCCTTCCAGGAGCAGGGTGACACCTCTGTTTGTCACCACAGGCTTCACAGGGCATCACCTACCTCCCTGTGGCTTCACTGAGGTCACTGAGCTGGGGGTGTTCAGCCTGGAGAAGGAAAGGCTTCAGGGAGACCTTAGAGCCCCATCTGGTGCCTACAGGGCTCCAGGAACTGGAACTCCAGAAACTGGAGAGGCACTTTGGACAAGGGCCTGCAGTGACACAATAAAGGAGAATGGCTTCCCACAGCTGGATGGCAGGGTTAGATGGGATACTGGGAAGAAATTCTTCTCCTATGAGTGTTGTGAGGGCCTGTGGTTTTTTTTGACCCTGGCCCAATTCCAGACACCCTTCACTCCCCTGTGCTGCTGGACAGAGAGGAGAAAACAAAGGGTTCATGAGTTGAGATAAGGACCAGGAGAGAGCTCACTCAAATACCATCACAGGAAAAACAGGCTCAGCTTAGAGATATAAAGGGAATTTATTACTCACAAAATGAGAGCAGGATAATGAAAAGTAAAATAAGCCATTAAAAATACCTTCCCCCCCCACCCCTCCCTCCTTTCCAGCTTCACCTCCTACCCCAGTGGTACAAGGAGACAGGGAATGGGAGTTATGGTCAGTTCATCACCCAAGACTTCTCTTGTTTCTCAGGGAGAGGAGTCCTTCCCCTGTTGCACCATGGGGTCCATCCCATGGGAGACTGCTCTCCATGAACTTCTCCAGCTTTAGGTCATCTCATGAGCAACAGTTCCCTGCAAACTGCTGCAATGTGAGTCCATCCCATGGGGAGCAGCACCCCTCCAACTGCTGCAGTGTGGGTCATTCTTGTACAGGGTGCAGTCCTTCAAGGACAGGCTGCTCTGGCATTGGAGCAGAGCCCCTCTCTCCACGGGTTTCCCACAGGATCACAGCCTCCTCCCAGATATCCACCCACTCCAGCCTGGGCTCCTCCACAGGCTGCAGGTGAATCTCTGCAACCCCATGGACCCCATGGGCTGCAACGGCACAGCTGCTTCACCATGGTCATCACAATTGGCTGCAGAGGAATCTCAGCTCCAGGGCCTGGAGCACTTCATCCCCCTCTTTCTTCACTGCCCTTGATGTCTGCAGAGCTGTTCTTCTCACATGTTCTCACTCCCCTCATCTTTTGCTGGAATTAAAACAACTGCACAACACCTTTGATTTCTTCTTAACTCTGTTTCCAGAGGCATTACCACCATTTCTTGCTGGCTTAGCCTTGGCCAGCAGCACATCCATCTTGAAAGCCACCAGGGATGGGCTCTGCCAGACACTGAGGAAGCTTCTGGCAGTTTGTCACAGAAGCCACCAGTGAAGCCCCTCTGCTAAATCCAAGCTGTATTGGGTCTGACTGAAGTAAAGGTCACAGCCCTCACAGTGGTGTGCTTGGAGTCAGTAGCTGTAAGGGTGCTGCTAACAGAGCAGTGTTTTGGCTACTGCTGAGCTGTGCTGTCCCTCTGGCATTCCTTCCCCCATCAAAGGGATGGGAGTGGGCAAGATCCTGGGAAGGGACACAACCAGGCCAGCTGACCCAGATTAGCCAAAGGAGTATTCCATACCATTATGGCACCAGCTCAGATATATTAAGCTAAGGGAGAGAGGAGGAAGGGGAGAAACCATTACGCATGCCGAAGCCCTGCTTCCCAGGAGGTGTCCAAGCATCACGTGCTGATGGGAAGTAGAGATTGACCTTTTTCCCTTAGCTTATGTGAGTGCATACACTTCCTTATTTCCTTCTCTCCCTGTAATAAAGCTGCCTTATCTCACCCACTGGTTGTTTTCCATCAGAAAGATGCTCAGCTGTACTTCTTGGGCCGGAAAGGAATAAGGGAGTGTCCTTACAAACATACTGCTGGTAAGATAAGACCTGAGTCTGCTGGTATGATAAGACCCATACTGAGAGATAGACAAAACAATGGGAAGGATTTCCATTGGAATTCCACTGATTGACCTGCTCAAGACTGTGTTAATAAACTCCAACAACAGAGACATAAGAAAAAGAAGAAGGGGGGATGTATATTAGAAGAGTGTTTGCATTAGGTGTTTCGGGAAGTCTGTACCTCTCAAGTACCTCAGCCAATGGGGAAAGAGAGAGGGAAATGTGACCAGGAAATTAGGATAAAACGAGGCTGCATCCTCTAGCAATTGGAGAGACCCGATGAGAAAAGGCCCATGACCTCTGCCTTTATTCATCAATAAAGTTACAGGACTCCTCTGTCTCCTATTTGGACATAAACCTCTGGTGTTTGTGCATTAATTTTCCTGACAGGTCCAGGGGAGGTTTGGCAATGATCCTGATGCTCTTCCCAGATTGGGAGTTGTTTCTGAGAAGCACCCAGCTGCCTCCCCAGCACTGCCAGCACTGCCAGCACTGCCAGCATTCCAGTGCCAACAGCACCACCAGCATCCCCCTGCTGCTGGAGGGACCATGACACCTCAGAGAAGAGAAACCAGGAACTGTAGAAAGCTGTTGGGAGAGGGAAGGCAGTCAGATAATGGGACATTCTGCAGGGAAGGAGTGTTTCTAATGAGGAGGAAATGAGGAGCCATTAGCAAAATTCTTCATGTGGAGCTTTCGATTAAAGCCAATTCCTTTGGAGGTAGGGGGGAGGTGTGGAAACAAGATAAATAACTCCGAAGAAGTGAAACTCTGATGTAGCCAAAGATGCAATTTGCAAGTCCCTTGTGACTCCACCAAGTCTTGGGGAGCAGCACCAGGGAAGAGCACAAAGAGGAGCTGGCAGGACAGGAGTCGGGACCTCCTGCTGATCTGAGGACTTTCTTTTCAGGTTACTGTCCTGGGACAATCCATTTTAAGATATGGATCCAAAAGGAGCAAGAGGTACCTGGAAGGACCACTGATCTGGACAGACACCCTTTGCCTGCTGCTGAACAGGTCAGTGCAATGTTTGCCTTCCTCCCTACCCCACCTGCCTCTCCTCCAGCAGCTGCTCTGTTCCTGCCACCCTGTCCTGGTGACTGCAGTGTCCTGCCCAGCTCCTCGCTCCTCTGCCCTGACTTTCCCTTCTGCATCTCCTGCTGAACATCCCAACTCTCCCACCTGCCTCTCCCACACCATTTCCACTGCCTTTTTTTCCCTGCACATCCCAGTTCTGTCCAATGAATCCTTCAGTGCAGGGAGCTACTGAAGAGCTGTGTGGTCCATCCCTGGATTGTCCAAGCACTTACTGTCCATCCATTCTGACCACAGCCAGGGGCCACATCGACCTGCCTGCCCAGCGCCCGTCCATGGAGGAGAGCACCATGTCCCCACCTCCCGCCTCACCCATCAAGGAAGACGATCTATGTAGGATAGATGTCACCAATGTGGCCATAGACAGTGTCATGCTGCTCATCTGCCTGTGTGGGCTGGCAGGGAATGGGGTTGTCCTCTGGTTGCTCAGCTTCCACATCTGCAGGAATCCCATAACCAACTACATCAATCCTATCACCATCTACATCCTGACCATGGCTGTTGCTGACTTCGCCTTCCTCCTCCTCATGGTCCCCTCCACCCTGCTCTTCCTGCTGGGAGACAGGTTCTGCTCCACTGTTGTGCCCCCAAATTACCTGAGGTTCCTCTTCCAGCTGTCCCTGTTCTCCTACAACCTGGGGCCATGCCTGCTGGCAGCCATCACCATCGAGAGATGCAGCTCCATCCCCTGCCTGCTCCATTGCCGCTGCCACTTTCCCAAGTGCCTTTCAAATATCGTGAGAGTCATGCTCAAGGTCATCTCTAGTGCTGTCACTATTGCAGTAGATTTCATGTGCGACACTGTGGACTATGAGTTCTTCAAGGAGTTTCTCATCACCATAAATGCCCTCAACCTCCTCCTCTTCGCTCCCTCATTGGTCATTTCCAGCACAATCTTTTTCACTAAGTTCAAGTGTGGCTTCCAGCAGCGGCAAATCAAGAGGCTCGACATTGTTATCTCCCTCACTGTCCTTCTCACTCTCCCCCTCAGCCTCTGGAATTTCCTGCAAGAGTTTGGCTATAAATCTGTGTCCCAACAGTTTGTTTTCCTGCTCACCTGCATCCACAGCACCAGCAAACCCTTCATCTATTTCTCTGTGGGGAGCTGCTGGAGGAACTGCTCCATGGGATCTCTCAGGGACTCCCTCCAGAGGGTCTTTGAGGAGCCAGAGGAAAACACTTCCACCAGCAATGATGCTGCCATGGACACGGCAGTCTGAGCCTGTTGGTCCCTCCCACTGCACTGCTGAAGGACCCCAAGAAAGTGGCTGAGATTTTCCTAAAGTCACCTGATTAATAAATATCCACTGGATCACCGTCCTGTGAAGGTGTAATCCCACAGGAGAAGGGTGCAGACGAATTGCCATGGGAAATGTGGGATGGATGCAGGGAGTACATTGGAGCATGGCTTTCCTCCCCCCTTCCAAGTCCTAAAACATTTTTCCCTCAAAGGGATTGTGCCCCACATGGCTGTGATCCCAAAATTCCCCTGGCATGTGGTTCCTGCATCCCACTGCAGTCTGATATCAATAAACAGCATCCTGAACCCTGAGCTGCCTTCACCCTGTCTGCCAGCGCTTGCTGCCTTCCTCTGGCTCCTGCTGCCAGCCGGGAATGGGGGTGGAGGGAGGGAGGGAGGGAGGGGACACAGGCATGGCTTGTGCTCCCTGCAGCAAACATGGTCCCAAGTGCCCAGAGCTGGGATGGCAGCGGCACAGCCGGCATGGGCAGGATGGCCCAGGGGCTCAGCATTCCCTTCCCAGCTGCTCTCTGAGTGGCACAGCAAAAAATTTCCCCAATGTATTTTATTTTTAATGTTGTGTGCCAGGGGCAAAGAACTCCTTCCCTTCAGAAATTCTTCCTCTCCCATTGTTTTGGCTTCTCCCTCAGCAGATTTGGATGGTTCAGCTGCAAGGGGAGGGACAGTCTGTGCTCCTCAGCACAGCCACCCCCTTCCAGGAGCAGGGTGACACCTCTGTTTGTCACCACAGGCTCCAAAGGGCATCACCCATCTCCCTGTGGCTTCACTGAGGTCACTGAGCTGGGGGTGTTCAGCCTGGAGAAGGGAAGGCTTCAGGGAGACCTTAGAGCCCCATCTGGTGCCTACAGGGGCTCCAGGAGCTGGAGAGGCACTTTGGACATTGGCCTGCAGTGATGGGAATAGGGGAAATGGCTTCATACTGCCAGAGAACAGGGTTAGATGGAATATTGGGAAGGAATAGTTTCCTGTGAGAGGAGAGGGTGGAGAGGTCCTGGCCCAGGTTCCCAGAGATGCTCTGCCTGCCCCAGGGTCCCTGGAAGTGTTCCTGGCCAGGGTGGGTGCGGTTTAGAGCCATATGGCCTAGTGGAAGGTGTCCCTGTTGGCAAAGGTGTGGCTGCTCTGGCTGCTCCAGGATACCTGGAAATATTCAATCTGGTCTAGTGGAAGGTCTTGCTACTGGCAAAGGGTTAGTAAAAACAATCAAAAGTGCTTCCAAGATGGTGGAGGAGGAGGAGGAGAGGAGGAGGTGAAGGGTGAGCTCCTGGTGAAGGACGGGAAAGGGGATAACAGTACTCCTAAATCTGGTCCCTAATAGCTTGCATTGCATCATTAAGGGGATTAGCTGTAATTAATGTAGGCTCAAAGTGCTGATAACCTTGCTGCAAACAACTCCTTGCTATCCTTCCCTTGGGCTGTTAAGAGTCTACACTGCAATGGAAAAATGGAAATTCTTGGCTCAGCTGTGCCCTCTTGGAGGGGAGGTTTGGCAATGATCCTGATGCTCTTCCCAGATTGGTTTTAAGAAGCACCCAGCTGTCTCCCCAGCACTGCCAGCACTGCCAGCATTCCAGTGTCACCAGCACCACCAGCATCCCCCTGCTGCTGGAGGGAACATGGTCCTTCAGGGAAGACAAATGAGGAATGGCAGAAACCTGTAGAGGGAGGGAAGGCAGTCAGAGAATGCAACATTCAGCAGGGAAGGAGAGTTTCTAATGAGCAGGAAATGAAGGGTCTTTAGCAAAATTTTTCATTTGGAACTTTTGATAAAGCCAATTCCTTTGTGGGGAAAAAAAAATAAACAAAAGTCAAGGTAAGTAATGCCAAGGAAGTAAAGCTCTGACATAGCCAAAGATGCAACTTCTGACTCCCCTGTGACTCCACCGAGTCTTGGGGAGTAACAGGACAGGAGATAGATGTTCTTCATGTTACTGTCCTGGGAGGATTCACTTTACCATATGGATCCAAAAGCAGCAAGAGATGCCAGGAAGCACCACTGATCTGGACAGACACCCTTTGCCTGCTGCTGCCCCACACTCAACAGGTCAGTGCAATGTTTGCCTTCCTCCCCACCCCACCTGCCTCTCCTCCAGCAGCTGCTCTGTTCCTGCCACCCTCTCCCAGTGACTGCAGTGTCCTCCCCAGCTCCTCCCTCCTCTGCCCTGAGCTTCCCTTCCACATCTTCGCCTGAACATCCCAATCCTCCCTCCTCATTCTCCCACCCTCATAATTTCCATCACCTTCTTTTCCTGCACATCCCACTTATCTCCACAGAATCCTTCCTGCTGCAGGGAGCTGCTGAGGAGCCGCATGGTCCATCCCAGGATTCTCCAAGCACTGACTCCCCATCCAATCTGACCACAGCCAGGGGCCACATCCCACTGCCTGCCTAGCGTCCATCCATGGAGGTGAGCACCGTGTCCCCACCTCCCACCTCACCCACAGAAGGAGATGATCCGTTTGGGGTAGATGTCATAGACAGTGCCATGCTGCTCATCAGCCTCTGTGGGCTGGCTGGGAATGGGGCTATCATCTGGCTCCTCAGATTCTCCATCCGCAGGAAGCCCATTACTGTCTACATCTTCCACCTGGCCATCACTGACTTCATCTTCCTCACCATCTTCACCCTGTTCTTCCTGCTGGGGGACAAGCCCTGGTTCAGTGTTGTGCCCCTAAATTTCCTGAGGTTCCTCTTGGTGCTGGCCCTGTTCTACGACATGCTGGGGCCATGCCTGCTGGCAGCCATCAGCTTCGAGAGGTGCAGGTCCACATTCTGCCCGCTCCGGTGCCACTGTCACCATCCCCAGCACCTGTGGAAGGTGGTGAGTGCCATGCTCATGGCCTTCTCCCTCACTGTCATTCCCACGCTGTTTTCACTGTTCCAGTTTGATGAGAATAAGAAATTAGCTGTGTTTGTTCACTTCATGGCCATCCTACACCTTCTCGTCTTTGCTTTCTCCACCATCATTTCCACATGCCTCTTCATTAAGGTCAAGTGTGGCTCTCAGCATCAGCAACTTGAGAGGCTCGACATCATTATCATCCTCATGGTGCTCTTCGGTCTCCCCACTAGCATCAGCAATTTCCTGTGTCAGCTTACCTACGTCCCTCTGCCCTCCCATGTTGTTTTGCTGCTCGCCTGCATCCACAGCACCAGCAAACCCTTCATCTACTTCTCCGGGGGGAGCTGCGGGAGGCACTGCTCCATGGGGTCCATCCGGCTCTCCCTTCTGAGGGTCTTGGGGGAGCCAGAAGAAAACACTGCCTGCAACAATGATGCTGCCATGGACACAGAGGTCTGAGCCTGTTGATCCCTTCCACTGCACTGCTGAAGGATTACCAGCACAGAGGCTGAGGATTTCCTTGAGTCACCTGATCAATAATATCCACAGGATCACCCGCCTGCACTAAAATCCTGCATGAAAAGGCAGCTGGGGTGTGTGGGATGGATGTTGTGCAAGGAGCACATTGGAGCATGGCTCT
This sequence comes from Lichenostomus cassidix, assembly GCF_008360975.1. NCBI lineage: Eukaryota > Metazoa > Chordata > Aves > Passeriformes > Meliphagidae > Lichenostomus > Lichenostomus cassidix. The sequence goes on from NC_139486.1 coordinate 61,898,137, forward strand.
TCTCCCCTCTCAAGGGTCCTAGAACAATATTCTCCCAACAGGATATTTCCCAACAAGGCTGTGATCCCCAAATCCCCCTGGCATGTGGTTCCTGCATCCCACTGCAGTCTGATATCAATAAACAGCATCCTGAAACCTGAGCTGCCTTCGCCCCATCTGCCAGCACTTGCTGCCTTCCTCTGGCTCCTGCTGCCAGCCGGGAATGGGGGTGGAGGGAGGGGTGGAGGGAGGGAGGGAGGGAGGGAGGGAGGGAGGGAGGGGACACAGGCATGGCTTGTGCTCCCTGCAGCAAACATGATCCCAAGTGCCCAGAGCTGGGATGGCAGCAGCACAGCCAGCATGGGCAGGATGGCCCAGGGGCTCAGCATTCCCTTCCCAGCTGCTCTCTGAGTGGCACAGCAAAGATCTCCCTGAATGTCTTTCTTTTTTAATGTTGTGAGCCAGGGGCAAAGGACTCAGAAATTCTTTCTCTCCCGTTGTTTCAACTTGTCACTCAGCAGGCTCAGATGGTGCGGCTGCAAGGGGAGACCGTGGTCCTCAGCACAGTCACCCCCTTCCAGGAGCAGTGTGACACCTGTGTTTGTCACCACGGGCTCCACGGGGCATCACCTCCCTCCCTGCAGCTTCGCTGATGTCACCAGTCCCACCACATTTCACACCTTCCTAAGAGTCCCACCACATCTCACATCTTCCCACCACATCCCACACCTTCTCACCAGCCCCACCACGTCCCACACCCTCATCCCAACCTCCCATCCCACTCCCCCACGCAGCCCACACACCTCCTGTCCTTCCCATCCCTCCCATCCCCATCCCTGAGTCTCTAGTCCCTCCCCATGGGATGCTCACCCCAGAAGGTTTTGGGGTCTGTTTCTATGAGACCCCTCTCCAGAGCTGTAGCCATGGTGTCCAGCCCCTAGAGAAGCGGGAATGGCTGGGAGCAGCAGAGACACTGCTGGAGCTCCTGGGTGCAGCGGGTCAGGACTGTTGGTCACTGCCTGGGGAAAGGTGGCCCCAAGGGTGAAGGGTATAGAGAGTTTTGGAGGGAATCAGGAGGAGTCTTGAGTTTGTTGGAGGCATCAGGAGGGGTCTGGAGGTAGTTGGAGGGGGTCTCGATGCTGCCAATCACAAATCTGCCCACTGAAGGGCAGCAGAGCCCAACAGTCCAAACATTCAGAGCCAGGGAGTGGCTGGGGAACCTGTAAGATGGGATGGGATGGGATGGGATGGGATGGGATGGGATGGGATGGGATGGGATGGGATGGGATGGCATGGCATGGCATGGCATGGCATGGCATGGCATGGCATGGCATGGCATGGCATGGGAAGGGGGATGGGGAGTGATACTGAAATCAGCTGTAGTAAACTTTCTAACACAATGGGAAGCATTAGAAAACAGGCATTCTTTATCGACAGAGGACACACAGATGGATCTCTCCTTGTTTTGTGTGTGTGGTGAGTTGTTACAGCCGGAGTTTTACCCATCATCAACATTCATAGTCAATAAAATGTGTTTCTCTATAGGCCTCATCTATTCAGCAATCCCAGAGGGGATAAAAACATTTATTTTCTATGTTATTTACCAAATCCTCTCCCTTTTTTTGACACTATGCTTCTTGTGGGCAAGTCCCAATACTCCATTTTCCAGCACAAAGTGTTACAACAACTCTAACATGGAATCATAATACAAGTAAATGCACACACTGTAATGATTACAATGACTGCCATGAAGCCTTTTCATAGCAGTTTCGAATCTGGGAGCCATGAAGTGAGCCAGTGCCTTCAAGAAGAATTTTTTTCTTCCTGCCACTCTTCTACTGCTCCTTCCATTGAGGCAATTTCTGCCTTTTTGATTCCAGAACAAAGGTCCTTTGCTGTTCAGCTTTACCTAGTATGTGTAGTTAACAAGACTTGGTAGGGTCCTTTCCCTTTCAGCTGGAAGGGTGCTGGGTCACGGTCCTTGAGGTACATGCAGTCCTGATTGGAATTCTTGTGCTGCTGTGTTCAGTCCCATTAGTCTGGTGATGACAAATGTCCACTGTAAATCCTGCAATGTTTCACCTTAAGAGAATCCTTTGCTGATTTCTTCTATAACTGCCATCATTTTCTCTTTAGTTATTACCTGCTTTTTCTAAAATCTTTTTTCAATCAATTTTTTCTGCCCATGCAATGTTAAAGAGTTTACCATATCAAAATCCTCTGTTCCCTGGATTTTCTGTAGTTTTATTCTAATATCATCTGAGGATTTTCCTATGAAAAGAGGAGCCAGACGACTTTTGCCTTCCTGCCAAACTTTTTCTTGTCTCTATTGCTTTCTTATCTAAGCCTGCAGTGGGTCTTCTCAGTCCTCTCTACACAGGACTTTGCAGCTAGATTTTAAACCTTTTTTTCCCTTGACCATCTAAATGCTGTCTTGGTTTGAAAGACAGGGTCTGCCAAGGAAGGCGGGAACCTCCCTTAGAATGGAGAATATGACCCCCTTCCCTCTGAATTATTATAACTTTGAAATGAAGGGGCTTTCAGGCAAAAGATATGGGGAAAGGAATAACAGTTTGTAACTAGTATTTATAACAAGGCAGTAATACAGAAACAACGGTTTGAGCTGACAAAGTCAGAATACACCTGCCACCCTGTTGGACAGTGTGGGGGTAGCGGTCCAGTTAAATTGTGGCTGCAGTCCCGTTGGAGTGATGGATGTGGTCTGTCACTGTTGAGACAGGCACGACATTCACATACAGACACGTGCAATGGCTCCAAGCAAAAGAAGGAACTACATTTATTCCCATGAAGTCTCTTTTATACTGTTTTTCAGCATTTGCGTTACACATTTATTGGTTCCTAACTCACTACAGTACAATATTGTTGGTTACCTACAATAAGCACACATTCTTACAGAATAACAGACTTCCTAATGCTGCCTCAGCTTCTGCTCTTGTTGGTTTTGCTTCTTGCTTCTGTTGACTGTAGAATTCTTACGGGTATGAACTGATTGCATCAAGGTCAAAGTCTGTGAACTCGCCAGACTAATTGTCAGTTCTCACAGTGGTCTTGTTGAAGTGGTGATCCCTGAAGAAAGGTCTAGTCCATCTCTGCAGATCCAGTGGAAAAAGTGTTGCACTGTTCCAAAGCCTCAGCTTATATGCAGGTAGGAATGTTCAGTTTCTCCCTTCTGGGCAGGGCATCCCACAATGGGGTGATGGAATTCTCTGAGTCATTCCTGGACAACTTGATTGCCCCTTAGCAGAGGTAGCCCCTCCGGAAGGTGCTCTCAGGGCTGAGTCATGCTGAAGGTAAAGAACACTGGTCCACCTGTTTTTAACAGCTTATGAGGAAGGTAATAGAATACATACTTTTTGGTCAAAACTTCCATGTAACCTAAGACAAATGCCTAGAGAGGACTTGTCCCATGCTACAAACAAAACACCAACATTTAATCCTTTTCTCTATGTTGTCCTTCTCTGAAGCCAAACCAAAAGGATACAAATCTACTACAACACCTTTGCTATTCACACTGATTTCTCAAAATTAAAAACATTTCAGAATCCGTCAATTCATCCCATTTTGTCCTCAAAACAAGAAGAACATCAGTTGTAAAAAAGTGTTATAGTCCAAGGTATCATTTTGTGGCCACTTTTCTCCCAACTCCAATTCATACAAAAGCCACTACTGATCAAAACAATTAATTAAATTCTCCCTGGCAGCTGTTCCATGAGGAAGGGCCACCAATCTTCCTCCAATGTTTCAGCATATCCCAGTGGTGATTTTTTCAAAATACCATCCCTGTGGGTCCCTTTAGATTGATCTGATCCCATAATGAGAGAATATATTATTTAATTTCCAAAACAAGCCAGGTTCCAAAATACAAAAAAAACCAAGTGAACAAAAAACCCCAAAAAAACAAACAGAAAAACCCCAAAAACAAAAACAAACAAAAAAACCCCCAGGTTACAATAATACCAAAAAACTAAGTTACAAAAATACAAAAAAAACAGGTTTTAAAAAGACCAGTTTCAAAATACCAAAATAATTACATTTCATATTACGAGAATATCAACTTGCAAAAGAGCAAAACAAACCAATTTCAAAATATCAAATTCCAAAATACCACTTTTCAGGTGTCATATATGGGCAGGCTTCCCACACCAGAAAGAATACCTTATTGCCAAAATGAGATCTTAACTGTGTTCCAAATGAATCCAGGGGAATCTGTAGTTTTCTCCAGGAAAGCCCACAAAATCCACAGGACCCCTTAGATTTCACATGAGATCAGGCAGCTCTCCTACCTGGGAAATAATCCCAAAATGGGCAGGAATAAACTTTCTAACACAATGCAAAGCATTAGGAAGCAGGGATTCTTTACCTGCACAGGACACATGCAAGGATCTCTCCTCTGTGTGTGGTGAGACTTTGCAACAGGGGCTTTATCCATTAAAACCATACATAGGCATTAAAGAATGTTTCTTATCTGATACATAAACATCACTTTCCTATAACTAATTCCATGCACCAACCTCCTCCTGGGGTTCCTTTGATGATCCTGCAGGTTCATTAAGAGGGATCTCTGGCAGTTGTACTCACTGAATGCTTCAATATTAAAGGTGACCTTGCCATGAACTTTTCCTTTGGCCATGCATTATTTCTTCTTCTTACAGAACTTGTCCCAAAACCACTGCACACCTCCTTATCTGTTTCTCTACCACTTCCAGCCACATTTGTCATCCAGTGTCCACACCTTTACAACCTTTTATCTTTTTGACCACTTGGTTTTTCAGCAGCTTCAGGGAAGCTGAATATTTTTATTTCATGTGTTATTTACCAATCCCCTGCTGAATATTCCAACCTTCCCACCTCCCTCTCCCACACCACAATTTCTACAGCCCTCCTCCCCTTCACATCTCACTTCTCTCCACTGAATCCTTCCTGCTGCAGGGAGCTGCTGAGGAGCTGCATGGTCCATCCTGGGATTCTCCAAGCACTGACTCCACATCCACTCTGAACACAGCCAGGGGCCTCATCCCACCACCTGCCCAGCCTCCATCCATGGAGGTGAGCACTGTGTCCTCAGCTCCCATCTCATCCACTGAAGGAGACAATCCGTGTGACACAGACGTCACCAACACAGCCGTAGATGGTGTCACGCTGCTCATCAGCCTCTGTGGACTGGCTGGAAAAGGGGCTGTCCTCAGGCTCCTTGGATTCAGCTTCCACAGGAACTGTCACTGTCCTTTTGTCACACACACCTGAACACACATGCACACATGGATAGTTCTTTGTTGTGCTGCTCCTCAATATTAAATCTGGTTTTTACTGATATCCTTGCTGGTGGTTTTGTGCCTTCAGAAATTCTTCCTCTGCCCTGGCTTTGGCCTCTCCCTCAGCAGGCTCTGATGGTGCTCCTCAGCATAGCCACCCCCTTCCAGGAGCAGGGTGACACCTCTGTTTGTCACCACAGGCTCCACAGGGCATCACCCATCTCCGTGTGGCTTCACTGAGGTCACTGAGCTGGGGGTGTTCAGCCTGGAGAAGGGAAGGCTTCAGGGAGACCTTAGAGCCCCATCTGGTGCCTACAGGGGCTCTAGGAATTGGAGAGGCACTTTGGACAAGTGCCTGCAGGGATGGGAATAGGGGGATGGCTTCATACTGCCAGAGAACAGGGTTAGATGGAATATTGGGAAGTAATTCTTTCCTGTGAGGGTGCAGAGGCCCTGGCACAAGATCCCCGAGATGCTCTGTCTGCCCCATCACTGAAAATGTTCCTGGCCAGGGTGGATGGCTTTTGGAGCAATCTGGTCTGGTGGAAGATGTCCTTGCTAGCAAACAGGTGGTAAAAACAAATGCTCCCAGGACTGAGGAGGAGGAGGATGAGATCCTGGTGAAGTGCTGGAAAGTGGATAACAGCATGCGTAAATCTGGTCCCTAATAGCTTGCATTGCATCATTAAGGGGATTAGCTGTAATTACTGTAGGCTCTAAGTGCTGACAACCTTTCTGCAAGCAATTCTTTGCTGATCTTCCCTTGGGCTGCTAGAGTCTACATTACAATGGAAAAATGGGAAATCTTGTCTCAGGTGTGCTCCTTTGGGCCCATGGGAGGTTTGGGCAATGATCCTGATGCTCTTCCTGGAATGCGAGTTGCTTCTTAGAAGCACCCAGCTGCCTCCCCAGCACTGCCAGCATTCCAGTGCCAACAGCACTGCCAGCATCCCTCTGCTGGAGGAAACATGACCCCTCTGGGAAGAGAAACCAGGAACGGTAGAAAGCTGTTGGGAGAGGGAAGGCAGTTAGAGAATGGGACATTCTTCAGGGAAGCAGTGTTTCTAATGAGGAGGAAATGAAGAGCCATTAGCAAAATTCTTCATTTGGTGCTTTTGATAAAAGTCAATTCCTTTGTAGAGAAGGAAAAAACAACAAAACAACAAGATAAATAATCCCAAGGAAGTGAAGCTCTAATGTAGCCAAAGATGCAATTTCTGACTCCCCCGTGACTACACTGAGACTTGAGGAGCAACAGGACAGGAGATAGATCTTCTCCTTCGTAACTCCTTCGTCAGTACTCCTTCGTGTTACTGACCTGAGAGGATCCACTTTACTATATGGATACAAAAGGAGCAAGAGGTACCAGGAACTGCCACTGATCTGGACAAACACCCTTTGCCTGCTGCTGCCCCACACTCAACAGGTCAGTGCAATGTTTGCCTTCCTCCCTACCCCACCTGCTTCTCCTCCAGCAGCTGCTCTGTTCCTGCCACCCTCTCCCGGTGACTGCAGTGTCCTCACCAGCTCCTCCCTCCTCTGCCCTGTGCTTCCCTTCCACATCTCCAGCTGAATATCCCAACTCTCCCAGCTCTCCCACTCTCACAATTTCCACCACCCTCCTCCCCTGCACATCTCACTGCTCTCCACAGAATCCTTCCTGCTGCAAGGAGCTGCTGCGAATCTCTTTGGTCCATCCTGGGATTCTCCAAGCACTGACTCCCCATCCACTCTGCCCTCAGCCAGGGGCCACATCCAACCATCTGCCTGGCGTCCATCCATGGAGGTGATCACTGTGTCCCCAGTTTTCACCTCTCTGACCAACGTTCCCAGTCTGTGTGGAATCGATGTCACCAACGTGGCCATGCACAGTGTCATGCGGCTTCTCTGCCTCTGTGGGCTGCTCGGGAACGGGGCTGTCCTTTGGCTCCTCCACTCCCGCAGGATGCGCAGACACCCCATCAGTGTCTACATCTTCCATCAGGCCTCCATCGACTTCTTATTCCTCACTCTGGTCCCTTCCACCCTGAACTACGTGAGGGAGGACATGTACATCCCTCATTACCTGAATCGGAATTACCTGATGATGGTCATGCCTCAGTCCCTTTTTTACTACAACGTGGGGCTGTGCCTGCTGACAGCCATCAGCATCGAGAGGTGCAGGTCCATCCTTTGCCCACTCTGGTGCCACTGCCACTGTCCCCAGAACCTGTCAGAGGTGGTGGATGTCTTGCTCACGGCCATCATTGTTGCTTTCATAGTCACACTGAATCCCCTGTGCCTGTTGCACGAGCACAAGAACAAGCACTTCCAGGTGTCTCTCATCTCCATGTACATCCTCAACCTCATCCTCTTTGCTTTCTCCATGGTCATTTCCAGCACAATCCTCTTCATTAAAGTCAAGTGTGGCTCTCAGCAACTGCAACCCAAGAGGCTCGACATCATTATCTTCTTCATGGTGCTCTTCGGTCTCCCCTTCAGCCTCTGGAATTTCCTGCAGCAACTTGGCTACACCTGTGTGTCCTCCCATGTTGTTTTGCTGCTCGCCTGCATCCACAGCACCCTCAAACCCTTCATCTGCTTCTTGGTGGCAAGGTGCTGGAAGAACTGCTCTGTGGGGTCCCTCCAGCTCTCCCTCCAGAGGATCTTTGAGGAGCCAGAAGAAAACATTTCCAGCAGTAATGATGCTGCCATGGACATGGAGGTCGGAGCTTGTTGATCCCTTCCACTGCACTTCTCAAGGACCCCAAGAAAGTGGCTGAGGGTTCCTTTGAACCACCTGATCAATACATATCCACAGGTTCACTCTCCTGCACTGTAATCCTGTAGAAGAAGAAAATGGGCATGTGGCAGTGATGCTCTGCAGGGAGCACATTGGAGAATGGCTTTCCTCCCCCCATCAAGGGTCCTAGAACAATATTCCCCCAATGGGAACCTTCCCTGTACAACTGTAATCCCAAACCCCCCCCCCAGCATGTGGTTCCTGCATCACACTGCAGTCTGATATCAATAAACAGCATCCTGAAACCTGAGCTGCCTTCACCCGGTCTGTCAGTGCTTGCCACCTTCCTCTGGCTCCTGCTGCCAGCCAGGAATGGGGGTGGAGGGAGGGAGGGAGGGGACACAGGCATGGCTTGTGCTCCCTGCAGCAAACATGATCCCAAGTGCCCAGAGCTGGGATGGCAGCGGCACAGCCAGCATGAGCAGGATGGCCCAGGGGCTCAGCATTCCCTTCCCAGCTGCTCTCTGAGTGGCACAGCAAAGATCTCCCTGAATGTCTTTTATTTTTAATGTTGTGAGCCAGGTTCATTGACTCTTTGCCTTCAGAAATTCTTCCACTCCCATTGTTTTAGCTTGTCTCTCAGCAGACTGAGATAGTGCAGCTGCAAGGGGAAGGGGAGTCCGTGCTCCCCAGCCCAGCCATTTCCTTCCAGGAGCAGGGTGACACCTGTGTTTGTCACCATGGGCTCCACAGGGCATCACCTCTCCCCCTGTGGCTTCACTGAGGTCACCAGTCCCACCACAGCCCACACCTTCCCACTGTCCCACCCCATTCCAACCAGCCCCACCATGTCCCACACCCCGTTCCAACCTCCCATCACACTCCCCCATGCAGCCCACACACCTCCTGTCCTTCCCATCTCTCCCATTCCCATCCCTGAGACCCCAGTCCCTCCCCATGGGATGCTCACCCCAGGCTGCCCCATAAGGTTCTGGGGACTGTTTTTGGGACACCCCTCTCCAGAGCTTCACCCACTGTGTTCAGCCCTCCAGCCTCACCTGGAGAGGAGCAAGAGGCAATGGCAGGATGGATCCAGCAGCATTTATTGGGGTGGAGGAGCAGGAATGGCCGGGAGCAGCAGAGACACTGCCGGAGCTCCCGGCTGGAGCGGGGCAGGAGCAGGGCTGTTGGGCACTGCCTGGGGGAAAAGGGCCCTGAGGGTGGCGGGTCTGGAGGGAATCAGGGGGAGTCAGGAGGCAGCTGGGGTTTGTTGGAGGAGTCAGGAGGGTTCTGGTGTTTTGTGGTGGCTTAGCTTAGCTTAGAACATTAGCAAAGTATCTCTTACATCTAAAGAGAAATTTAAACTTCTCAAAAGCTGTTGTAGTAGGCCTGAAGAAGTGTTTGAGGAGTGGGGAATGGGACAAAGATGGCTCTTGCGTGTCCTGAGTGAAAGTTCTGGAAGTTTTTCATCAAGTCCAGCAGAGCCAATCTCTGACGACTCTAAAGGTGATAGACGTGCTGCTGGCTAAGTGTAGGCCAATTAGAGGTGCTGAATTCACAGCTCTGTGAAAACATATTTGAGAAAAAATCAAAACAAAGTAATCGTGCAGTTTTTTTTAGCTAGAGGAGGAGGAGGACGTAAAAATATGTGAAGTGAGAACAGCATGGAGACGCCAGTCAGTGAAGAAGGTGGGGGAGGAGGTGCTCCAGGCACCGGAGCTGAAAACCTTCTGCTAGCTGTGGTGAAGACCATGGGGGGAGCAGAACGTCACCCTGCAGCCCATGGAGTCCACAAGGATGCAGAAATCCACCCACAGCCCATGCCAGAGGGGCAGGTGGATGCCTGGAAGGAGCTGTAATCCAGTGGGAGTCTCCTATAGAGAGTTAAAGCTGCAAAGGCCTTGCAAGGGAGAGAAAGGCCTTGCTCCTGGGATGGAAGCAGCCTGGCCTCGGCTTGGGCAAGTCTGCACAGCACCCTATGGACAAGAGGACTCATATTGCAGCAGAATTCAGGCGGGATGTTGCTTGTGAGATTAGACCCATGCCAAAGAAGTTCCCAGAGGACTGTCTTTTGTGGGAGAGACCCTGTGGCTAAGTAGAGGACCCCTCTCCCTGATGGACTGACCAGAGAACAAACCCCTCACCCTGCCCCCTGCCCGTGTTGTTGGTTTGGAAAGAGGGAGGGAGGTGAGCCGAGAAACGGTTTCTTAAGAGGGAAAGAGTGAGAGAGGAGAAACTGTCTTCAGAGAGAGAGAGAGATAAGTGGAGATAAAAAGTATTTGTAGTAGAAAAATTGTGGTGATGAATAGATTGATAGACCTGCTCTATAGACTAAGAGAATACTCCACACCCTGCCCCCTACCCGAGCTGTTGGTTAGAAAGACGGAGGGGGATGAGTGAACAAATGGTGTATGAAAACCTTATTTTTACCTCTCATTTATCCTCTGACTCTGTTAGGTAATTAAATCCCTTTGCAACTTTAAGTTTGAAGCCTGTCTGCCCTTCTTCTGTGTGTCCTCCTACCAATGTCCTATCTCACTTAACTCATTAATTTGGTGTGTTTAACAGGTTTTTTTTCCATTCCCCTCTCCTGCACATCTGCGGCAAGAGAGAGCAGGGGTGCCTGGCCTTTAGTCAGGGTCAAACCCTGACAGGTTTGTTGGAGGGGTCAGGAGGGTTCTGGAGGTGGTCAGGGTGGTCTGGATGCTGCTGATCCCAAATATTCCCCCTGGAGGGCAGCAGAGCTCTACAGGTCATGCTCTATCGCTGCTTTACTTCCTCAGGAGCTATTGCCTAGCAGCGGTGACTGTCCATCCACCAGGGCGAAAACTAGAATACAATGCTTCAATTAACTGACAATCGTTTGCACTTTATTCTGACTTAATATCAGATGGGCAGATCACCTGTTGCAGAACCAAAACATGGATGACCTTTTCTGCAGCATCTTCAGATCTCCTGGCAAGCCCAAAGACAGATTCCCATTAGTGCTTTCTAAAGGTGTTTGAACACAGCCCAGGCATCATCAGTCCATACAATAAAATCTTTATGAACAGTTATAAAAGTCCATACAAAGGGTGCTCTGGTAATCCAAAATTCCCGATCCACCACCCAACCATTCCAAGCAAAACATGCAATTCTCTTACATTAACAATTAGCTCATGGCTAATGCTTGGTTTTCTTTGGCCTCGGAGAATTTCAAAACCCAGGAAGCTCACAGTCTTCTTCATCACTAGGGCCTTCTCTCTCAATCCCCAGTAATAATTTAATTTTCCAAAGTTTAACAATTCAACAGCTGGGTCTCAGCACAGTTCTTTTGTTTTGGTGGCCAGCAGAATATCATCAACATGTTGTAACAGAGCCTCTTGCAGATTAAAGGTCTTCTATTCTTCTAATTCCTTTGACAGTTGATTCTCCAAAACTGTGGGGCTATTTCTAAATCCCTTTCGAAATGCAGACTTGCCTGTGGATTTTCCCACTTAAATGTGAATTGTTCCTGCATGCATGGCTTAGAGGTGTGCAGAAAAAAGCATCTTTTAAATCTATTGCAGTGAACCATTAAAATATTTTTTTATTACTGGGGTTTTTTTTGCCTGATTATGAGTGTATATGAGTTAGCTATCATTCTATCTTATTAATTACTAAAAATCCCTTTCAATATTTCAAATTTAAAGGATATTGGTTATGTCTTACCAGGCCTGTGCCTGACTTTAGTTTGATTCTTACAGGTTCCACTCTTTGATTTTCCAGGAATCTCACTGGCCCACACAATGGGGATTACTGCATCAACCTTTTTTTGGGGGGGTAGGTTCAGAATGGGAAGTCAGTTCCTGCAACATAAAAATTGAAGCTTCTACATATTTAGGGATTTCAGGGATTTCAATGTGAATTTAATTGGACTGAAAAGGGGCCACATTTCACAAGTCCTGATGGCACCGACAACTGTGATAAAGTCATTCCTTAACTCCCCTTGCAGGGTATTTAATACTGCATAACCAGCTCCTGTGTTTACCAAAAACCCCATTTTTCATTCCCCAGTTCCTCTGCCAGGGAAGAAACATCTGGTCCCTCTTCACAAGTCCTCTGCTCTTGCCACGAGAGGGTTTGCAGAAGTGCTGGGTTTTACATGAGGACATTTGCTCTTCTATACTTTTTACAATATCCACATTGATTTGTTCCCACTTTTCCTAATGAAGCTCCAGGAACTCAAACACTTCTCCTGCCATGAGGCTCTCCCCTGCCCACCCAGGGGTGAGAGTCCTTTGCTGATTTCTTTCTGCTCTCATTTTCTATTTAGTTCTGTTTAGTTATTTCCTGTTTGGGTTTTTTTCTTTTTTCAATTCATATGTACTGTCCATGCAGCAGCAAGCAGCTTACTCATATCAAAATACTCAAAACCCTCTGTTGTCTGGATTTTCTGGAGTTTTGTTCAGCTATCATCTGAGGGCTGTCCTAGGAAAACAGGAGCCAGGAGACTTTTACTCTCCTCCCGAACCTCCTCATATTTATTGCTTTCTTATCTAATCCTGCAGCTAGCCTTCTCACTCCTCTCTGCACAGGACTTTGCAGCTCAATTGTAAACCGTTTTTTTCTTTGGCCATCTAAATGCTTAGAGCAGACTTGTCCCATGCTACACACAAAACACCAACATTTAATCCTTTTCTCCATGTTGTCTTTCTCTAAAGGCAAACCAAAAGGATCCAAAGGTACTACAATCCCTTTGCTATTCAGGGTGATTTCTCCAAGAGAAAAACATTTCAGAATCCATCAATTCATCCCATTTTGTCCTCAACACAAGAACAACATCAACTGCAAAAAATATTATTGTCTAAGGTACCATTTTTGGCCAATTTTGACCCAAATCTAATTCATACAAAGGCTGCTGTTGATTACAATATTAAAATAAATTCGCCCTGGCAGCTGTTCCACCAGAGGATCTTCCAATCTTCCTTCAATGTTTCAATGTACATCCAAGTGGTGTTTTTTTTTTTTTAAATACCGTCCCTTTTAATGACTTTAGATTGACCTGAACCCATAATGACAGGATATGTGATTTAATTTCCAAAACAACCATGTTCCAACAAAAAAAAAAAACAAACAAACAAAAAAAACCAACCAAAAAACCCCAACAAAACTAAAACATTAAAAAAACCCAATCAACCAAACAAAAGAAACAAACCAGCGACGCAAAACCAAAAACCAAGACAGGTTCCAAAATGCCAAAAACTGCTTACAACAATACCAAAAATCTAGGTTACCAAAGACAAAAAAAAACTCCTTACAAAAGACCAAAAAACTAAGTTCCAAAAGTACCAAAAAATACCAAGTTTAAAAAATACCAGTTTCAACATACCAAAATAATTTCTTTTCAATCTACCAGAATATCAAGTTCCAAAGAAGCAAAATAAGCCAACATCAAAATATCAAATTCCAAAACACCAGTTTTGGAAGGCATCTTATATGGGCAGGCTTCCCACACCGGAAAAAATGCCTCATTGTCAAAATGCCAAAACTGTGTCCCAGATAAATGCAGGTGAATCACTGGTTTTCTCCAGGAAAGTCCACATGCTGGCACACAATCTCTGGAGGAACAACCCAGGTTTCACATGAGATCAGGCAGTTCTCCCACCTGGTTTCACCAGAAATAATCCCAAAATGGGCAGGAATAAATTTCTAACACAATGCAAAGCACTAGAAAGCAGGAATTCTTTACCTCCACAGGACACATAGAAGGATCTCTCCTTGTTCTGTGTGCACTGAAACTTTTCAACAGGGTTTTATCCATTATAACCATACGTAGGCATTAAAACATGATTCTTATCTACTACATAAACATCATTTCCCTGGAACTAATTTCCATGCATCTACCTCCTACTGGAAGTCTTTTGATGATTCTGGAGGTTTAACAAGATGATCTCTGGTGGTCGCATTCACTTACTGCTGTGATATTAAAGGTGACCTTGCCTTGAACTTTTCCTTCGGCCATGTGCTGTTGCTTCTTGTAACAGAACTTGTCCCAAAACTACTCTCCTTATCTGTTTCTCCACTGGTTCCAGTCATGTTTATCATCCTGTGTCCACACCTTTTCATCCTTTTATCTTCTTGGCCAGTTGGTCTTTCAGCAAATTCAGGGGAGCTGAATATGCTTATTCTTTCTGTCATTTACCATCCCCCTGCTGAACGTCCCAACCCTCCCTCCTCCCCCTCCCACCCGACCATTTCCACTGCCCTCCTCCCCTGCACATCTCACTGCTCTCCACTGAATCCTTCCTGCTGCAAGGAGCTGCTGAGGAGCTGCATGGTCCATCCTGGGATTCTCCAAGCACTGACTCCCCATCCACTCTGACCACAGCCAGAGACCACATCCCACTGCCTGCCCAGCATCCATCCATGGAGGTGAGCACCATGTCCCTGCCTCCCCCCTCACCCACCGAAGAAGAAGATCCATGTGGGATTGATGCCACCAACATGGGCATACACAGTGTCATGCTGCTCATCAGCCTCTGTGGGCTGGCTGGGAATGGGGCTGTCTTCTGGCTCCTCCAGAGGAACCCCATCACCTACTACATCTTCCGCCAGAGCGTCACCGACTTCCTCTTCCTTGTCTTCATGGTCCCCTCCACCCTGCTCTTCCTGCAGGAGGATGTGTCCTGCTCTTCTCTTGTGCCCATGATGTATTTGAGCTTGCTTCTCCACCTATCGCTGTTCTGCTACTACTTGGGGCTGTTCCGGCTGGCGTTCATCAGCATCGAGAGATCCATGTTCGTCCTCTGCCCACTTTGCTGCAGCTACAAAGTCCTTGAGCGCCTGTTTTGGGTGATGATGGATGGCCTGTTCTGGGTCTTCTTCTTCACTTTCGTGGCTGTCATTCCCACAGTGAATTCCCTATGCCAGTCACATGAGCAGGAGCACTGCCGGGTGGCTCCCATCTCCCTGTATGCCCTCAACCTCCTCCTCTTTGGTACAGCCCTGGTCATTTCCAGCACAATCCACTTCATTCATTTCAAGCGTGGTTCCCAGCAGAAGCAACGCCAGAGACATGATGTTGCTATCTTCCTTACTGTGGTCTTCAGTCTGCCCCTCTGCCTCTGGAATTTCCTGGAGCAGCTTGGCTACACTGTTGTGTCCTCCCAGGTTGTTTTCCTGCTCACATGCATCACCAGCACCATCAAACCCTTCATCTACTTCTTGGTGGGCAGCTGGAAGAGACACTATTCCATGGAGAGCTGCAGGAGGCACTTATCCAAGCAGTGTCTAAGGGAGATCCTCCAGAGAGTCTTTGAGGAGCCAGAAGAAAACACTGCCTCCAGCAATGATGCTGCCACGGACACAGCAGTCTGAGCCTGTTGATCCTTCCCCTGCACTGCTGAAGGACCCCAGGACAGTGACTGAGGGAATCTTTGAGTCACCTGATGAATAAATATCCACAGGATCACCCTCCCTGTGCTGCTGCATCCCCTTCCCCTTTCCAGGCTGCACTGCCATCTCAGAAATGCTCCTGAGGCCTCGGCCTTGAGGAGCAGCCCCTGGGCTCAGCTGCTCTGGAGCTGATCACAAACTCCATCTGCTCCCAGGAAGTGCTGCTCTCCAACGAGCTCCTGGCTTTTAGGAATACCCTTGGAAACTGGTTTCCTTGTCTGAATGGCACAACATCCCTGTCCTCACACTCCCAAAGAAGGTTTCCGACTCAAAGCGCAGCCAGGTCAAACACAGTTGTGACTAAAGCCCATCTCTTGGTGCACTGTAAACAGCAGTCCAAAAGGAGACCCTTGGAGCTCTCCTGAGCCCCAGCAGCACTGACCAGAACCTCCCTGTCAGTGGGGCCTCTCCAAGACAGGAACTCTCTCGCTTGCTGCACTTGGGGGATCCCCAAACACCTATGGATCCTGGGCTGATCCCCACACTGCTCAAGGCTCAACTATTTGTCCATTCTGCAGATGCAAAAGAATCCAGGCTGAGCACTTCACTGCCTTTGAGTGGAATTTCTCTCAGGGGTATTTTCACCCTGCACTGACTCTTTCTATCTCTGTGCACACACGTGTCCATCTGCTATGGAAATGTGGGAGAAATGCTGCTCTCTCAGGTGTTTAAATACCTGAGATGTGTGAGTAAATTAGGCCTGTAAGGAAAGTTAAGGTAAAAGATTAAATGCTGTTAATTGTTATTCCTCTGTTGAATTGGTGAGTTTAAGGTGTAAGTTAAGTACTGTTCTCTTTGAGTGCTGTTAAGCTTTTAGGCTATTTTCCTTTTTATCCTTACCCTCACTGGCCTTTTCTCACACACACACACACGGATAGTTCTTTGTTGCGCTGTTCCTCAATATTAAATCTGGTTTTTACTGATATCCTTGCTGGTGGTTTTGTGCCTTCAGAAATTCTTCCTCTGCCCTGGCTTTGGCCTCTCCCTCAGCAGGCTCTGATGGTGCAGCTGCAAGGGGAGGGAGAGTCTGTGCTCCTCAGCACAGCCACCACCTTCCAGGATGTCTTGGTTTGAAAGACAGGTGTCTGCCAAGAGAGGCTGAACCCTCCCCTAGAGCAGAGGATGTGATTTTCCTTCCCTTCCTCCCTCCAAATTATTTAATTTTGTAAATCAAGGGCTTTCAGGCAAAGGTATGGGAAAAAGGAGTATCAGTTCTTTACTAGTATCTATAAACAAACACTAACAATAATAGCAAACCACAACTAGAACCAGAAAAAACCAAACAGCAGATAACGTGAGCTGCTGAACCTTCTCCCGTGTGGTGCAATCACGGTTGCAAGCAGCAGGGGCGCTGTTGAGCTCCCGGCCGGGCAGGGCAGGTGCGATGACTCCCGAGCGGCTGCAGGTGGCGCTGTGGCGCAGGGTCAGGTCAGCATCGGGGCGCTGCAATGGCGGACAGGCTGAGAAACACGCAGCGCAGCAGGAACAGCTCAGGGCAGCGAGGGAACAGGGCAGCAGGAGCGGGCGCTCTCTCTCTCTCCGGCCAGCGAGAATTTCTGCAGTCACAGCAGACGCCGCGGTCTCGTGCGGCAGAGGGCGGGGCAGGCAGCAGAGGCAGCCGGACTCTCCCGGCAGCAGCCGCGGGAAAACGCAGCCCGGGGAGACGCGCCCTTCCCAGTGGGAAGAAAAATTGAATCAAAGCTCACCCAGCCAGGAGAGAAGAGAAACAGGGCACAATTGGATTTCCTCTGGTAGCAGCTGGAAAGCCAAGAGCCAGCAGCCTCTACCCTCAGCGTCCGAACCACGAGAGTCCGTTCCCAGGACCGCCTCTCCCTTACCTTGCCCTGCCCAAACCTAGCCTTTGTCTTTTAGAAAAGGCTTGATCGCTCCGAACATCGGGCCATCTGTTGCGTAGTAACAGGAATGGGAAGAAATTCTCAACCCCCGACACAGGAGCAGGGTGACACCTCTGTTTGTCACCACAGGCTCCACATGGCATCGCCCATCTCCCTGTGGCTTCACTGAGGTCACTGAGCTGAGGGTGTTCAGCCTGGAGAAGGGAAGGCTTCAGGGAGACCTTAGAGCCCCATCTGGTGCCTACAGGGGCTCCAGGAACTGGAGAGGCACTTTGGACATTGGCCTGCAGTGATGGGAATAGGGGGATGGCTTCATACTGCCAGAGAACAGGGTTAGATGGAATATTGGGAAGGAATTCTACCCTGTAAGAGTGGAGGTCTTGCCCCAGGACCCCTGGAAGTGTTCCAGGCCAGGTTGGATGGGTTTTGGAAGAATCTGGTCTGGTGGAAGGTGTCCCTGTTGGCAAAGGTAGGGTAAAAACAATCACTAGTGCTCCCAAAGCTGAGAAGGGGAAAGAAGAGCTGCTGGTGAAGGGCTGGAAAGGAGATAAGAGCACTCCGAAATCTGGTGTCTAATAGCTTTCATTGCATCCTTAAGGACGTTAGCAGTAATTAATATGGGTTCTAAGTAACCAGGCTGCAAGCAACTCTTTGCTGTCCTTCCCTTGGGCTCTTAGACTCCACATTACGGAAGAAAAATTGAAATTCTTGTCTGAGGAGTGCTTCCTCGGACCCAGGGGAGGTTTGGACAGTGATCCTGGAGCTCTTCCCAGAATGGGAGTTGTTTCTGACAAGCACCCAGCTGCCTCCCCAGCACTGCCAGCATTCCAATGCCACCAGCACCACCAGCATCTCTCTGCTGCTGGAGGGACCATGACACCTCAGGGAACAGAAATGAGCAATGGTAGAAACCTGTAGGGAGAGGGAAGGCAGATGGAGAATGAAACATTCTGCAGGGAAGGAGTGTTTCTAATGAGGAGAAAATGAAGAGCCATTAGCAAAATTCTTCATTTGGAGCTTTTGACAAAAGCCAACTCCTTTGTAGACAAAGAAAAAACAACAAAACAACAAGATAAATAATCCCAAGGAAGTGAAGCTCTAATGTAGCCAAAGATGCAATTTTTGACTCCCCCATGTCTACACTGAGACTTGGGGAGCAACACTGTGGCAGTAGATAGATCTTCTCCTTCATGTTACTGACCTGGGAGGATCCACTTTACCATATGGATATAAAAAAGAGCAAGAGGTACCAGGAAGCACCACTGATCTGGACAGACACCCTTTGCCTGCTGCTGCCCCACACTCGACAGGTCAGTGCAATGTTTGCCTTCCTCCCTACCCCACCTGCCTCTCCTCCAGCAGCTGCTCTGTTCCTGCCACTCTCTTCCTGGGACTGCAGTGTCCTGCCCAGCTCCTCCCTCCTCTGCCCTGAGCTTCCCTTCCACATCTTCGCCTGAACATCCCAACCCTCCCACCTCCCTCTCCCACCCTCATAATTTCCACCACCCTCCTCCCCTGCACATCTCACTTCTCTCCACTGAATCCTTCCTGCTGCAGGGAGCTGCTGATGAGCTGCATGGTCCATCCTGGGATTCTCCAAGCACTGACTTCCCATCCACTCTGATCACAGCCAGGGGCCTCATTCCACTGCCTGCCCAGCATCCATCCATGATGTGAGCACCATGTCCCCACCTCTTGCCTCACCCACGGAAGGAATGTATCTGTGTGGGGTCAAGGTCACCAGAAACACTATCGTAACCATTATCACGGTGCTCATCTGCTTCGGAGGGATGGCTGGGAATGGGGCTGTCCTCTGGCTCCTCGGATTCTTCATCCACAGGAAGCCCATCACTGTCTACATCTTCCACATGGCCATCACTGATTTTGTCTTCCTCTTCCTCATGGTCGCCTCCACAATATTTTTCCTGCACGACAACATGAAGTGCTTCCCTTCCATACACATCAGTTACCCGGTATTTGTTGCTGAGCTGTTGCTGTTTTTCTACAATCTTGGGCTGTACCTGCTGGCAGCCATCAGCATTGAGAGGTGCAGATCCACCTTCTGCCCTCTCTGGTGCCTTAGTCAACATCCCCAGCACCACTTGAAGGTGCTGAGTATCATGCTTGTGGCCTTCTCCATCACTGCCATTCCCATGCTTACTTCACTGTTGCAGTCTGCTAAGGATGAGGGCTACTGGGTCGTTTTCTTCTTCATGTTCATGCTACACCTTTTCCTCTTTGCTTCAACCATGGTCATTTCCAGCACAACCCTCTTCAAGAAAGACAAGTATGGTTCTCAGAATCAGCAATATGAGAGGCTTGACATCATTATCTTTCTCATGGCCCTCTTTGGTCTCCCCTCCAGCCTCTACATTCTCCTGGAGCAGATCCACCTCATCTCTGGGTCCTTCCCTGTTCATTTCCTCCTCGCCTCCATCCACAGTACCCTCAAACCCTTAATCTACTTCTTGGCAATGAGGAGCTGGAGGCACTGCTCCACAGGGTCACTCTGGCTCTCCCTCCAGATGGTCTTTGAGGAGCTGGAAGAAAACACTCCCAGCAGAAATGATGCTGCCAGGGACACAGCACTCTGAGCCTGTTGATCCCTTCCACTGAACTGCTGAAGGACCCTGGGAGAATGGCTGAGGGTTTCCTTGAGTCATCTGATTAAGAAATATCCAAAGCATCATCCTCCTGCAATGTAATCCTCCAGGAGAAGGCAGCAAGAGCAAGCAGCAGGAATTGCGCAGGGAGCACATTGAAGCATGGCTTTCCTCCTCCCTCCCAGGTCCTAAAATATTATTCCCAAAAAAGGATCATGTCTCACATGGCTGTGATCCCAAAATCCCCCTGGCACCTGGTTCCTGCATCCCACTGCAGTCTGATATCAATAAACACCATCCTGAACCCTGAGCTGCCTTCACCCCGTCTGCCAGCGCTTGCTGCCTTCCTCTGGCTCCTGCTGCCAGCCGGGAATGGGGGTGGAGGGAGGGAGGGAGGGGACACAGGCATGGCTTGTGCTCCCTGCAGCAAACATGATCCCGAGTGCCCAGAGCTGGGATGGCAGCGGCACAGCCGGCATGGGCAGGATGGCCCAGGGGCTCAGCATTCCCTTCCCAGCTGCTCTCTGAGTGGCACAGCAAAGATCTCCCTGGTCCCGGCTGGAGCAGGGCAGCAGTGGGGCTGTCAGGGGGAAAGGTGGCCCTGGGGGAGTCTGGGTGTGTCGGAGGGGTCAGGAGAGGTTAGGAAGGGTGTGGATGGTGCTGATGCCAAATGTCCTCCCTGGAGAGCAGCAAAGCCTGCAGGCAGGTCGTGCTCAGAGCCAAAGAGCAACCCTTGGCTGGGAAAGCTGCGGGATGGCATGGCATGGCATGGCATGGCATAGCATGGCATGGCATGGCATGGCATGGCATGGCGAGTGGGTCGGACATATGGATGGTGAGCAGCAATGAGGACAAGATAGGGTTAAGGACCATGAAATGGGAGTCGGAATGAGGATGGAATAGGAGGATGGGGATAGGACAGGTTGCAGCTCAGATGTACTGCCTTGGGCCTAAGAGAGGTTTCAGCAATGATCCCGGAGCTCTTCCCAGAAAGGGAGTTGTTTCTGACAAGCACCCAGCTGACTCCCCAGCACTGCCAGCATTCCAGTGCCACAAGCACTGCCAGCATCCCTCTGCTGCTGGAGGGACCATGATCCCTCAGGGAAGAGAAACAAGGAATGGTGTTAAAGCTGTTGGGAGAGGGAAGGCAGTTAGAGAATGGGACATTCTGCAGGGAAGGAGTGTTCCTAACGAGGAAGTATGAGGAGCCATTCACAAAGACAAAGACCACTTGCTTCATGGTGAAAAAAAAAAAAGATCAGTAATCCTGAGGCTATGGAACTCTGATGTAGCCATAAGGGTTAAACTGATTCTGACTGCCCTATGACCACAGCAAGATTTCAGGAGCAACATCGGGACAGGGCTTGGAGAGGAGCCAGTGGGACAGGAGCAGGGATCTCCTGGGGATCTGGGCACTTTCTACCTCTTGTTACTGACCTGGGAGGATCTGCTTTAGGATATTGATCCCAAAGCAGCAGGAGGGACCAGGAAGCACCACTGATCTGGACAGACACCCTTTGCCTGCTGCTGCCCCACACTCAATAGGTCAGTGCCATGTTTTCCTTCCTCCCTACCCCACCTGCCTCTCCTCCAGCAGCTGCTCTGTTCCTGCCACCCTCTCCCAGTGACTGCAGTGTCCTCCCCAGCTCCTCCCTCCTCTGCCCTCAGCTTCCCTTCTGTATCTCAATATTTAAATCAGATGGAATCAACTTTCTAATGCAATGGAACATGTTAGGAATTGGGAATTCTTTATCCGTGCAGGTCATGCTGAAGGATCTCTCCTTTTGCTGTGTGTAGTAACACTTTTCAACAGGGTTTTTATCCATTATAATCATTCAAAGTCATAAAAACATGTTTCTTACATAAACATCACTTTCCTAGAACTATGTTCCATGCCATTCACCTCCTACTGGGAGTCCTTTAATGCTCCTGCAGGTTCATTAAGAGAGGTCTCTGGTGGTTGTATGCACTGAATGCTGCAATATTAAAGGTGACCTTGCCTTGAACCTTTTCTTTGGCCATGCGCTCTTGCTTCTTGTAACAGAACTTGTCCCCAAAACCACTGCAGGCCTCCTTATCTGTTTCTCCGCTAGTTCCAGTCACGTTTATCATTCTTTGTCCACACCTTTACATACTTTTATCTTTTTGTCCAGCTGGTCTTTCAGCAGCTTCAGGGAAGCTGAAAATTTTTATTCTCTGCGGTCTTTATCATTCTTCTGATGAACATCCCAACCCTCCCACCTCCCTCTCCCACCCCACTATTTCCACTGCCCTCCTCCCCTGCACATCTCACTTCTCTCCATTGTATCCTTCCTGCTGCAGGAATCTGCTGAGGAGCTGCATGGTCCATCCCAGGATTCTCCAAGCACTTACTCCCCATCCACTCTGACCACAGACAGGGTTCTCATTCCACTGCCTGCCTAGCGTCCATCCATGGCGGTGAGCACTGTGTCCACACCTCCTAGCTCTCCCACTGAAGAAGATGATCAGTGTGGAATCAATGTCAGCAATGTGGCTATACACAGTGTCACACTGCTCATCTGCCTCGGTGGGCTGGTGGGGAATGGGGCTGTTGCCTGGCTCCTTGGCTTTCGCATGCAAAGGAGAAGCATAAAATCCATTGTCGCCTACATCCTTGACCTGACCATAATCAACTTTCTCTTCCTCCTCTTCATGGTCACCTCCACCCTGCTCTTTCTGCTGGAGGATTTGTCCTGCTCCACCATCATGCCCCCAGCTTACAGGAGCTTCCTTTTCCTCCTATTCGTTTTGGTATACACCGTAGGGCTGTACCGGCTGATGGCCATCAGCATCGAGAGGTGTAAGTCCTTCCTCTGCCGACCTGGGTACTTCTGCCACGTTACTCAGGACCTGTCCTGGGTGCCGGTGAGTGCCCTGCTCTGGGCCCTTTCCATTACTGTCATTGCTGTCATTGCCACAGTGACTTCCCTGTGCCAGTCACAGGAACAAAAGCACTGCCGGGTACTTCTCAACTCCTTGTATGTCCTCAACTTCGTCCTCTTTGCTCCATCCATGGTCATTTCTAGCACAATCCTCTTCATTCATTTCAAGGATAGCTCCAAGCAGCAGCAATCCAAGAAGCTCGACATCATTGTCTTCCTTACTGTGCTCTTAACTCTCCCCATCAGCCTCTGGAATCTCCTGCAGCAGTTCGGCTACACCAGTGTGTCCTCCCAGGTTGTTTTCCTGTTCTCCTGCATTCACAGTAGCATCAACCCCTTCATCTACTTCTCAGTAGCAAACTGGCAAAGGCACTGCTCTATGGAATCCCTCCAGCTCTCCCTACAGACTGTCTTTGAGGAACCAGAAGAAAACAGTGCCTGCAGCAATGATCCCACCCAGGACACAGTGGATCTGAGCTGCATAAACCTTTCCACTGCACCACTGAAGGACAATGGGAACATGGCTGAGGGCTTCCTTGAGCCACTTGATTAAGAAATATCCACAGCATCACCCTCCCACATTATAATCCCACCGGAGAAAGGAGCCGGAGCATGTGGGAGGGATTCTTTGTGGCAAGCACATTGGAGCATGGCTTTCCTCCTCCCTCCCAGGTCCTGGAACACTATTACCCGAAAAGGGATCCTTCCCAACATGGCTGTGATCCCAAATTCCCCCTGGCACCTGGTTCCTGCATCCCACTGCAGTCTGATATCAATAAACAGCATCCTGAACCCTGAGCTGCCTTCACCCCGTCTGCCAGCGCTTGCTGCCTTCCTCTGGCTCCTGCTGCCAGCCGGGAATGGGGGTGGAGGGAGGGAGGGAGGGAGGGAGGGAGGGAGGGAGGGAGGGAGGGAGGGGACACAGCCATGGCTTGTGCTCCCTGCAGCAAACATGATCCCGAGTGCCCAGAGCTGGGATGGCAGCAGCACAGCCGGCATGGGCAGGATGGCCCAGGGGCTCAGCATTCCCTTCCCAGCTGCTCTCTGAGTGGCACAGCAAAGATCTCCCTGGTCCCAGCTGGAGCAGGGCAGCAGTGGAGCTGTCAGGGGGGAAGGAGGCCCCGGGGGGAGTCTGGGCATGTCCGAGGGAGCAGGAGGTGTCAGGAAGGGTCTGGATGCTGCCGATCCCAAATGTCCACACTGGAGAGCAGCAAAGCCTGCACGCATGTCATGCTCAGAGCCAAGGAGCAACCCTTGGCTGCGAAAGCTGCGGGATGGCATGGCATGGCATGGCGAGTGGGTCAGACGTATGGATGGTGAGCAGTGATGAGGACAAGATAGGGTTAAGGACCATGAAATGGGAGTCGGAATGAGGATGGAATAGGAGGATGGGGATAGGACAGGTTGCAGCTCAGATGTACTGCCTTGGGCCTAAGAGAGCTTTCACCAATGATCCAGGAGCTCTTCCCAGAATGGGAGTTGTTCCTGAGAACCACCCAGCTGACTCCCCAGCACTGCCAGCATTCCAGTGCCACCAGCAGCACCAGCATCCCCCTGCTGCTGGAGGAAACACGATCCCTCAGGGAAGAGAAACAAGGAATGGTGTAAAGCTGTTGGAAGGGGGAAGGCAGTTAGAGAATGGGACATTCTGCAGGGAAGGAGTGTTTCTAACGAGGAGGAATCGAGGAGCCATTCACAAAGACAAAGACCACTTGCTTCATGAGGAAAAAAAAATCAAGATCAGTAATCCTAAGGCTATGAAACTCTGATGTAGCCATAAGGGTTAAACTGATTCTGACTGCCCTGTGACCACAGCAAGACTTCAGGAGCAACATCGGGACAGGGCTTGGAGAGGAGCCAGTGGGACAGGAGTGGGGATCTCCTGGGGATCTGGGCTCTTTCTACCTCCTGTTACTGACCTGGGAGGTTCTGCTTTAGGGTATTGATCCCAAAGCAGCAGGTGGGACCAGGAAGCACCACTGATCTGGACAGACACCCTTTGCCTGCTGCTGCCCCACACTCAACAGGTCAGTGCAATGTTTGCCTTCCTCCCCACCCCACCTGCCTCTCCTCCAGCAGCTGCTCTGTTCCTGCCACCCTCTCCCGGTGACTGCAGTGTCCTCCCCAGCTCCTCCCTCCTCTGCCCTCAGCTTCCCTTCTGTATCTTGATATTGAAATCAGATGGAATCAACTTTCTAATGCAATGGAACATGTTAGGAAGTGGGAATTCTTTATCTGTGCAGGTCATACTGAAGGATCTCTCCTTTTCCTGTGTGTGGTGAGACTTTTCAACAGGGGTTTTATCCATTACAATCATTCAAAGTCATAAAAACATGTTTCTTTTCTAATACATAAACATCACTTTCCTAGAACTATTCTCCATGCATTCACCTCCTACTGGAAGTCGTTTAATGATCCTGCAGGTTCATTACGTGAGGTCTCTTGTGGTTGTATTCACTGAATGCTGCAATATTAAAGGTGACCTTTCCTTGAACTTTTCCTTTGGCCATGTGCTGTTGCTTCTTGGTATAGAATTTGTCCCAAAACCACTGCAGGCCTCCTTATCTATTTCTCCACTGGTTCCACCCACATTTATCATTCTCTGTCCGCACTTTTATATATTCTTATTTTTTTGGCCAGTTCCTCTTTCTGCAACTTCATGGGAACTGAATATTTTTGTCTCTGTTTTTAATCAGTCTCCTGATGAACATTTGGACTTTCCCACCTCCCTCTCCCACCTGTCCAAACCATGACACTCCCAGATTCACCATAGCATGTGCTGTGTATGTGCACAGACACAGAAAGAAACATTGCAAGGTTCCTGGTACCTCTTGCTCCTTTGGGATCACTCTCCTAAAGCAGATCCTCACAGGTCAGCATCATGAAGGGCAAAGTGCCCAGATCCCCAGGAGAACCCTGCTCCTTTCTTGCCAGCTCTTCTCCATGCCCTGTCCCACTGGTCCTCCATAAGAGTTGGTGGAGTCACTTGGGAGTCAGAAATTGTTCCTTTGGCTATATCAGACTAAATGAGAGCTCCAGTCCCTCTGGGTCTTTTTTTTTTTTTCCCTGCAGAGGAAGTGGCTTTTGTCAAAAGCTCGAAATGCAGAATTTTACAAACAGTTCCTCTTTACCTCCTTATTAGATACACTCCCTCTCTGCAGAATGTCCAATTCTCCATCTGCTTTCCTTCTCCCAACAGCTTTCTACCATTCCTCATTTCTCTTCCCTGAGAGATCATAGTCCCTCCAGCAGCAGAGGGATGCTGGTGGCACTGGAATGCTGGCAGTGCTGGCAGTGCTGGGGAGGCAGCTGGGTGCTTCTCAGAAGCAACTCCATTTCTAGACTGAGCATCAAGATCATTGCCAAAACCGCCCCTGGGCCCCAGGAACTACATCTGAGCTGCTTCCCATCCCATCCCATCCCATCCCATCCCATCCCATCCCATCCCATCCCATCCCATCCCATCCCATCCCATCCCATCCCACCCCACCCCATCCCATCCCATCCCATCCCATCCCATCCCATCCCATCCCATCCCATCCCGCAGCTTTCCCAGCCACTCCCTGGCTCCGAGTGTGACCTGTCAGACTCTGCTGCCCTGCAGGGGGACATTTGGGATCGACAGCATCCAGACCCACTCCGATCTCCTCCAGACCCCTCCAGATACCTCTGAGAACCTCCAGAACCCCGCCGGGGTTGTTTTTCCCCCAACAGCCTCAACAGGACCCTGGGCAGTGTCTCTGCTTCTCCCAGCCATTCATGCCCTTATATCCTAAAATGAGCAATTCAGCAAAGGAACAACACTTTACAGCATGTAACTGAACTTATAACTCATGACTTGACCTTCTTCACAGGCCTGACTCACTCAGATATCTCAGGTACTTAATCACCTGAGGGAGCAGCATTTCTCTCTGTGTTGATTTTTTTGGCCTGGTTTTGGGTAGCAGAGGGGCCACAGAGATGCTCCTGAGAGAAGCTACAGGAAGATTTCACCATGTCCAGCAGAGCCAATCCCTGATGGATCTGAAGTTGCTGGACATACTGCTGGCCAAGGCTGCGCCAACTAGAGATGGTGGTGACACCTCTGTGTTAACATATTCAAAATGAAATCAAAACACATGTGCACACAGCTGTTTCTAGCCAGAGAAGGAGGAGGTGAGAATATGTGAGTGACACAATATGGAAACACCAAGGTCAGTGGAGAAGGAGGGGCAGGAGGTGCTCCAGGCACTGGAGCTGAATTTCCTCCGCAGGCTGTGGTGAGGACCATGGTTGAGCATGCTGTGTCCCTGCAGCCCATGGGGTCCATGGGGGATGCAGAGATCCACTCAGCCCGTGGGGACATGCCCACACCGGAGCAGGTGGATGCCTGGAGGAGGCTGTGAGCCAGTGGGTGTCCCAATGGAGAGAGAGCCCTTGATTCCAGGCTGGAGCAGCCGGTCCTTGAAGGACTGCACCCCATGGACGAGGGACCCACAGTGCAGCAGTTTGGGAGGACTGACTGCCTGTGGGGGGGGCTCACATTGCAGCAGGTGTGTATGTGCTGCTGATGTGGGAATGGAACCATGCTGCAAAAATTCCCACAGAACTGTCTCCTATGGAAGACACCCCATGGCAATGCAGAGGAAGGACTTCTCTCTCTGAGCAGTGGAAGAAGATACTGGTGATGAACTGACATAAACCCCCACACCCTGTCTTTCTGTGCTATCAGTGGGAAGGAGGGGTTAAGGGTAGAAAGGGTGTCTTTAACATTTGTTTTTACTTCACATTATCCTCCTCTGTCTCTGTTAGTAATAAATTCACTTTGTAAGTTAAACCTCTTTTGTCCTTGGAGTGTTTTCTCCCAGTCCTTATTCCAGCTCATTAACACTTTGGTAATTTATTTCTTTTCCCTCCTCTGCCCAGCTGTGGCAGGGGAGAGCAAGTGAGCAGCTTTTGTGGGTGCCTGGTGTTTGACCAGTGTCCAAGCCATGACACTCCCAGATTTGCCATTGCCTGTGCCACATATGTGCACAGAGATAGAAAGAGACAGTGCAAAGTTTCTGTGACAAATTCCCCTCAAAGGCAGAGAAATGCTCATTCCAGGTGCCTTTGCCTCTCCTTACTGGGTGAAGGGTTGAGCCTCGAGTAGCAGGGGGATTGGCCAGGGATCTGTCAGTGTTGGGGATAGCCTGAGTGCAGCAAACGAGAGAGTTCCTGGCATGGAGAGGCCCCACTGAGAGGGAGGTTCTGGTCAGTGCTGCTGGGGCCCAGGAGAGTTCCCAGGGTCTCCTTTTGGACTGCTGTTTATAGTGCCCAAGAGATGGGCTTCAGTCACAACCATGTTTCACCTGGCCACACTTCAGGTCAGACACTTTCATTGGGAGTGTGAGAACAAGGATGTTGTGCCATTCAGGCAAGAAAACCAGTTTCCAAGGGTATTCCTAAAAGCCAGGAGCTCTTTGGACAGCAGCAGTTCCTGGGAGCAGACGGAGTTTGTGATCAGCTCCAGAGCAGCTGAGCCCAGGGGCTGCTCCTCAAGGCCGAGGCCTCAGGAGCATTTCTGAGATGCCAGTGCAGCCTGGAAAGGGGAAGGGGATGCAGCAGCACAGGGAGGGTGATCCTGTGGATATTTCTTAATTAAGTGACTCAGGGAATCCCTCAGCCACTGTCCTGGGGTCCCTAAGCAGTGCAGGGGAAGGGATCAACAGGCTCAGACTGCTGTGTCCATGGTGGGATCATTGCTGCAGGCAGTGTTTTCTTCTGGCTCCTCAAAGATCCTCTGGAGGCAGAGCTGGAGGAACCTCATGGAGCACTTTCTCCTGTGGCTCACCACCAAGAAATAGCTGAAGCATTTGATGCTGTTGTGGATGCAGGTGAGCAAGAAAAACACCTGGGAAGATGCAATGACGTTCCCAAGCAGCTGCAGGAAATTGCAGAGGCTGAGGGGAGGATGAAGAGGAGGAAGAAAAGCAGAGTTTGGTAGATAACAGCATGGAGCCCTTTGGGTTGCTGCTGCTGGAAGCCACGTTTGAACCTAATGAGGAGGACTGTGCTGGAAATGACCACAGAGGGAGCACAGATGAGGAGATCAACAGCAAACATGGAGATGAGAGCCACCTGGCAGTGCTCACTTCATGCAATTGGCACAGGGAAGTCACTGAGGCAATGACAGCAATGGAGAGGGTCCAGAGCAGGGCACTCACCATCCCAAGAGACACTGGGGATGGTGGCAGCTGCACCAGAGTGGACAGAGGATGGAGCTGCACCTCTCAATGCTGATGGCTGTCAGCAAGTACAGCCTCGTGTTGTGGGGGAGCAGGGTCAGCAGGAAAAGCAAGCACAGATAGGCTGGGGGTATGAGAGTGCAGCAGGACACATTCTCCAGCAGGTAGAGCAGGGTGAGGGGCACTGCGAGGAGGAGGCAGGTGGGGTTGGCAATGGTCAGGCTGAGGATGTAGACAGTGATGGGAATCCTGCAGATATGGAAACTGAGAACCCAGAGAACAGCCCTGTTCCCAGCCAGCCCACAGACAGAGATGAGCAGCGTGACACCATCTATGGCCATGTTGGAGGTATTTATCTCACACGGGTCATCTCCTTCAGTGGGTGAGGTGGGAGGTGAGGACACAGTGATCAACTCCATGGATGGACACTGGGCAGGCAGTGGGATGAGGCCCTTGGCTGTGGTCCGAGTGGATGTGGAATCAGTGCTTGGAGAATCCTGGGATGAACCATGCGACTCCTCAGCAGATCCCTGCACTGAAGAATTCACTGGGGAGAAGTGAGATGTGCAGGAGAGGAGGGCAATGGAAATGGTGGTGTGGGAGAGGGAGGTGGGAAGGTTGGGATGTTCATCAGGAGACTGATTAAAGACAGAGACAATAAAAATATTCAGTTCTTGTGAAGTTGCAGAAAGAGGAGCTGGCCAAAAAATAAGACGATATAAAAGTGCGGACAGAGAGTGATAAACATGGCTGGAACCAGTGGAGAAACTGATAATGCGGCTGGGTGTGTCAGAGGGGTCAGGAGGGGTCAGGAAGGGTCTGGATGCTGCCAATCCCAAATGTCCTCACTGGACACCAGAGCGCAACAGGTCATGCTCAGAGCCAGGGAGAGCCTGGGAAACCGGCAGGATGAGACGGAACAGCATGGCATGCCATGCCATGCCGAGGGGGTCAGATATAAGGATGGTGAGAAGCGATGAGGACAGGATAGGCTTAAGGACCATGAAATGGGACCAGAATTAGAATGGAATAGGAGGATGGGGATAGGACAGGACACAGATCATGTGTACTTCCTTGGGCCTAAGAGGTTTCAGCAATGATCCCAGAGCTCTTCCCTGAATGGAAGTTACTTCTGAGAAGCACCCAGCTGCTTCCCCAGCACTGCCAGCATTCCAGTGCCACCAGCAGCACCAGCATCCCTCTGCTGCTGGAGGGAACACGATTCGTCAGGGAAGATAAATGAGGAATGGTGTAAAGCTGTTAGGACGTGGAAGGCAGTTAGAGAATGGGACATTCTGCAGGGAAGGAGTGTTTCTAATGAGGAGGAACGAGGAGCCATTCACAAAGACAAAGGTGACTTGCTTTATGGGAAAAAAAAAAATCAAGAACAGTAATCCTGAGGCTATGAAACTCTGATGTAGCCATAAGGGTTAAATTGATTCTGACTGCCCTGTGACCACAGCAAGACTTCAGGAGCAACATCGGGACAGGGCATGGAGAGGAGCCAGTGGGACAGGAGTGGGGATCTTCTGGGATCTGCGCTCTTTCTCCTTCATGTTACTGACCTGAGAGCATCCACTTTACCATATGGATTCCAAAGGAGCAAAAGATGCCAAGAAGCACCGCTGCAACTGATCTGGACAGACACCCTTTGCCTGCTGCTGCCCCACACTCAACAGGTCAGTGCAATGTTTGCCTTCCTCCCTACCCCACCTGCCTCTCCTCCAGCAGCTGCTCTGTCCCTGCCACCCTCTCCCAGTGACTGCAGTGTCCTCCTCAGCTCCTCCCTCCTCTGCCCTGAGCTTCCCTTCCATATCTTGATATTGAAATCAGATGGAAAAATCTTTTTAACACAATGGAAGACGTTAGGAATTGGGAATTCTTTATCTGTGCAGGTCATATGGAAGGATGACCTTTTTCTGTGTGTGGTGAGACTTTTCAACAGGGGTTTCATCCATTATAATAATTCAAAGTAATAAAAACATGTTTCCTTCCTAATACATAAACATTACTTTCCTAGAACTATTTTGCATGCATTCACCTCCTACTGGGAGTCCTTTAATGATCCTGCAGGTTCATTAAGAGAGGTCCCTGGTGGTTGTATTCACTGAATGCTCCAATATTAAAGGTGACCTTGCCATGAACTTTTCCTCTGGCCTTGTGCTGTTGCTTCTTGATACAGAATTTGTCCCAAAAGTACTGCAGGCCTCCTTATCTGTTTCTGCACTGGTTCCACCCACATTTATCATTCTCTGTCCACACCTTTACATACTTTTATCTTTTTGGCCAGCTGGTCTTTCAACAGCTTCAGGGGAGCTGAATATTTTTATTCTCTGTGTTCTTTATCATTCTCCTGCTGAACATTCCAACTGTCCCACCTCCCTCTCCCACCCCACTATTTCCACCACCCTCCTCCCCTGCACATCTCACTTCTCTCCACTGAATCCTTCCTGCTGCAGGGAGCTGCTGAGGAGCTGCATGGTCCATCCCAGGATTCTCCAAGCACTGACTCCACATCCACTCTGACCACAGCTGAGACCCACATCACACTGCCTGCCCAGCATCCATCCATGGAGGTGAGCACTGTGTCCTCAGCTCCTGCCTCACCCACTGTAGGAGATGATCCATGTGAGATAAATACGTCCGACGTGGCCATACACAGTGTCACACTGCTCATCTGCCTTTGTGGGCTGGCTGGGAATGGGGCTGTCATCTGGCATCTCAGACCGAATGTCAGTAATTCAGACATTCTTGATCTGGCTATCGCCGACTTCCTCTTCCTCCTCTTTGCTGTCCCCTCCACCCTGCTCTTGCTGCAGGAGGATGTGTCCTGCTCCACTATCATGCCCCTGGTGTACCTGAGCTTCCTTTACCAGGTGTCTGTGGTCTCCTACTACTGGGGGCTGTGGCTGCTAACAGACAGAAGCATGGCAATGGGCATATACAAGCTCTTCCTGCTCTGCTGCCAATGCCACCTTTCCTGGCGACTGGTGTGGATGATGAACAAAGTGCAATACTGGGCTTTCTTCACTCTCATCATTGTCATTCCCACGGTGACTTCCCTGTGCCCATCACAGGAGCAGGAGCACTGTCAGGTGGCTCTCGTCTCCATGTTCCTCATCATCCTAGTCCTCCTAGCTGGACCTGGCATCATTTCCAGATTGACTGACTTCATTAAGGCCAAACGTGGATCCAAGCAGCAGGAAGCCAAGAAGCGCGACATCGTTATCTTCCTCATTGTGCTCTTCACTCTCCTCATCATCATCTGGAACTTCCTGCACCAGCTCGGTTACATTGTTGTGTCCTCCCAGGTATTTTTCCTGCTCAACTGCATCAACAGCAGCAGCAAACCCTTCATCTACTTCCTGGTGGGAAGATGTTGGAGGAAATGCTCCATGGAGTCCCTAAGGGAATCCCTCCAGAGGGTTTTTGAGGAGCAGGAAGACAACTCTGCCCTCAAAAAAGACACCACCACAGACACAGTGGTCTGAGCCTGTTGATGCCTTCCACTGCACTGCTGAGGGACCCTGGGAGAGTGGCTGAGGGTTTCCTTGAGTCACCTGATTATTAAATATCCATAGGATCTTCCTCCCACAGTGTAATCCTGCAGGAGAAGCGAGCAGGGAATTGCCATCTGTGATGTGGGAGGAATGCTCTGCAGGGAGCACATTGGAGCATGGCTTTCCTCCTCCCTCCCAGGTTCTAGAACACTATTCCCTCAAAGGGATCGTGCCCCACGTGGCTGTGATCCCAAAAATCCCCTGGCACCTGGTTCCTGCATCCCACTGCAGTCTGATATCAATAAACACCATCCTGAACCCTGAGCTGCCTTCATCCCGTCTGCCAGCGCTTGCTGCCTTCCTCTGGCTCCTGCTGCCAGCCGGGAATGGGGGTAAAGGAGGGAGGGAGGGAGGGAGGGGACACAGGCATGGCTTGTGCTCCCTGCAGCAAACATGATCCCGAGTGCCCAGAGCTGGGATGGCAGCGGCACAGCCGGCATGGGCAGGATGGCCCAGGGGCTCAGCATTCCCTTCCCAGCTGCTCTCTGAGTGGCACAGCAAAGATCTCCCTGGTCCCGGCTGGAGCAGGGCAGCAGTGGAGCTGTCAGGGGGAAAGGTGGGCCCTGGGGGAGTCTGGGTGATTCCAAGGGGTTAGGAGAGGTCAGGAAGGGTCTGGATGGTGCCGATCCCAAATGTCCTCACTGGAGAGCAGCAGAGATACAGGTTGTGCTCAAGAGCCAGGAAGGGGCTGGGAAAGCTGTGGGACGGGACGGGACGGGATGGGAGAGGATGGAATGGCATGGCATGGCATGGCATGGCATGGCATGGCATGGCATGGCATGGCATGGCATGGCATGGCATGGCATGGCATGGCATGGCATGGCATGGGAGAATGGAGTGGAAATGTGGACAGGAGTGATACCAAAATAAGCCAGAATAACCTTCCACAGACAATGGGAAGCATCAGCAAGCAGGAATTTTTTATCTGCACAGGACACACTGGTAGATCTCTCCTTGTTCTTTTGTCGGTGGTGAGACTTTACAAGAAGGTTTTATTGATCATAACCACACAGCGTCATTAAAACATCTTTCTCACCTGAAACAAAACATCATTTTCTTAGGACAAATTTCCATGCATTCACCTCCTGCTGGAAGTCCTTTGATGATCCTGCAGGTTCATTAAGGGAGGACTCTGGTGGTTGTATTCACTGAATGCTTCAATATTATATTCTTCAAAATATAAATTGAACTTTTCCTTTGGCCATGTGCTGTTCCTTCTTGTTACAGAACTTGTCCCCAAACCACTAGAGTCCTTCTTACCTGTTTCTTCATTGGTTCCAGCCACGTTTATCGTTCTCTGTCCGCACTTTTATGTCTCTTTATTTTTTTGGCCAGTTCCTCTTTCAGCAGCTTCACGGGAACTGAAAATTTTTATCCCCTCTATCTTTTATCAGTCTCCTGATGAACATCCCAACCTTCCCACCTCCCTCTCCCACCTCACCATTTCCACTGCCCTCCTTCCCTGCACATCTCACTTCTCTCCACTGAATCCTTCCTGCTGCAGGGATCTGCTGAGGAGTTGCATGGTTCATCCCAGGATTCTCCAAGCACTGACTCACCATCCACTCTGACCACAGCCAAGGGCCTCATCCCACCTCCTCCCCAGCATCCATCCAGGGAGTTGATCACTGTGTCCTCACCTCCCACCTCACCCACTGAAGGAGATGACCCGTGTGAGATAAATACCTCCAACATGGCCATAGATGGTGTCACACTGCTCATCTCTGTCTGTGGGCTGGCTGGGAACAGGGCTGTTCTCTGGGTTCTCAGTTTCCATATCTGCAGGATTCCCATCATCATCTACATCCTCAGCCTGACCATTGCCAACCCCACCTGCCTCCTCCTTGCAGTGCCCCTCACCCTGCTCTACCTGCTGGAGGATGTGTCCTGCTGCACTCTCATACCCCCAGCCTATCTGTGCTTGCTTTTCCTGCTGACCCTGCTCTCCTGCAACACGAGGCTGTACTTGCTGACAGCCATCAGCATTGAGAGGCGCAGCTCCATCCTCTGCCCACTCTGGTGCAGCTGCCACCATCCCCAGTATCTCTTGGGATGGTGAGTGCCCTGCTCTGGACCCTCTCCATTGCTGTCATTGCCTCAGTAACTTCCCTGTGCCAATTGCATGAGGTGAGAACTGCCAGGTGGCTCTCATCTCCATGTTTGCTGTTGATCTCCTCATCTGTGCTCCCTCTGTGGTCATTTCCAGCACAGTCCTCCTCATTAAGGTCAAACGTTGCTTCCAGCAGCAGCAATCCAAAAGGCCTCCATGCTGTTATCTTCCAAACTCTGCTTTTCTTCCTCCTCTTCATCCTCCCCTCAGCCTCTGCAATTTCATGCAGCTGCTTGGGAACATTATTGCATCTTCCCCAGGTGTTTTTCTTGTTCACCTGTATCCACCACATCATGAAATGCTTCATCTATTTCTTGGTGGTGAGCCACAGGAAGAACTGTTTCATGAGGTTCCTCCAGCTCTCACTCCAGAGGATCTTTGAGGAGGCAGAAGAAAACACTGCCTGCAGCAATGATCCCACCATGGACACAGCAGTCTAAGCCTGTTGATCCCTTCCCCTGCACTGCTGAAGCACCCCAAGATAAAAAGTATTTGTAGTAGAAAAATTGTGGTGATGAATAGATTGATAGACCTGCTCTATAGACTAAGAGAATACCCCACACCCTGCCCCCTACCCGAGCTGTTGGTTAGAAAGACGGAGGGGGATGAGTGAACAAATGGTGTATGAAAACCTTATTTTTACCTCTCATTTATCCTCTGACTCTGTTAGGTAATTAAATCCCTTTGCAACTTTAAGTTTGAAGCCTGTCTGCCCTTCTTCTGCGTGTCCTACCAATGTCCTATCTCACTTAACTCATTAATTTGGTGTGTTTAACAGGTTTTTTTTCCATTCCCCTCTCCTGCACATCTGCGGCAAGAGAGAGCAGGGGTGCCTGGCCTTTAGTCAGGGTCAAACCCTGACAGGTTTGTTGGAGGGGTCAGGAGGGTTCTGGAGGTGGTCGGGGTGGTCTGGATGCTGCTGATCCCAAATATTCCCCCTGGAGGGCAGCAGAGCTCTACAGGTCATGCTCTATCTCTGCTTTACTTCCTCAGGAGCTATTGCCTAGCAGCAGTGACTGTCCATCCACCAGGGCGAAAACTAGAATACAATGCTTCAATTAACTGACAATCGTTTGCACTTTATTCTGACTTAATATCAGATGGGCAGATCACCTGTTGCAGAACCAAAACATGGATGACCTTTTCTGCAGCATCTTCAGATCTCCTGGCAAGCCCAAAGACAGATTCCCATTAGTGCTTTCTAAAGGTGTTTGAACACAGCCCAGGCATCATCAGTCCATACAATAAAATCTTTATGAACAGTTATAAAAGTCTACACAAAGGGTGCTCTGGTAATCCAAAATTCCCGATCCACCACCCAACCATTCCAAGCAAGACACGCAATTCTCTTACAGTTCATGGTTCTTGCTTAGTTTTCTTTGGCCTCGGAGAATTTCAAAAGCCAGGAAGCTCACAGTCTTCTTCATCCCTTGGGCCTTCTCTCTCAATCCCCTGTAATCATTTAATCTTCCAAAGTTTAACAATTCAACAGTTGGGTCTCAGCAGTGTTCTTTTGTTTTGGTGGCCAGCAGAATATCATCAACATGTTGTAACAGAGCCTCTTGCAGATTAAAGGTCTTCTATTCTTCTAATTCCTTTGACAGTTGATTCTCCAAAACTGTGGGGCTATTTCTAAATCCCTTTCGAAATGCAGACTTGCCTGTGGATTTTCCCACTTAAATGTGAATTGTTCCTGCATGCATGGCTTAGAGGTGTGCAGAAAAAAGCATCTTTTAAATCTATTGCAGTGAACCATTAAAATATTTTTTTTATTACTGGGGTTTTTTTTTGCCTGATTATGAGTGTATATGAGTTAGCTATCATTCTATCTTATTAATTACTAAAAATCCCTTTCAATATTTCAAATTTAAAGGATATTGGTTATGTCTTACCAGGCCTGTGCCTGACTTTAGTTTGATTCTTACAGGTTCCACTCTTTGATTTTCCAGGAATCTCACTGGCCCACACAATGGGGATTACTGCATCAACCTTTTTTTGGGGGGGTAGGTTCAGAATGGGAAGTCAGTTCCTGCAACATAAAAATTGAAGCTTCTACATATTTAGGGATTTCAGGGATTTCAATGTGAATTTAATTGGACTGAAAAGGGGCCACATTTCACAAGTCCTGATGGCACCGACAACTGTGATAAAGTCATTCCTTAACTCCCCTTGCAGGGTATTTAATACTGCATAACCAGCTCCTGTGTTTACCAAAAACCCCATTTTTCATTCCTCAGTTCCTCTGCCAGGGAAGAAACATCTGGTCCCTCTTCACAAGTCCTCTGCTCATGCCACGAGAGGGTTTGCAGAAGTGCTGGGTTTTACATGAGGCCATTCCCTCTTTCATCCTGTTTACAATATCCACATTGATTTGTTCCCACTTTTCCTAATGAAGCTCCAGGAACTCAAACACTTCTCCTGCCATGAGGCTCTCCCCTGCCCACCCAGGGGTGAGAGTCCTTTGCTGATTTCTTTCTGCTCTCATTTTCTATTTAGTTCTGTTTAGTTATTTCCTGTTTGGGTTTTTTTCTTTTTTCAATTCATATGTACTGTCCATGCAGCAGCAAACAGCTTACTCATATCAAAATACTCAAAACCCTCTCTTGTCTGGATTTTCTGGAGTTTTGTTCAGCTATCATCTGAGGGCTGTCCTAGGAAAACAGGAGCCAGGAGACTTTTACTCTCCTCCCGAACCTCCTCATATTTATTGCTTTCTTATCTAATCCTGCAGCTAGCCTTCTCACTCCTCTCTGCACAGGACTTTGCAGCTCAATTGTAAACCGTTTTTTTCTTTGGCCATCTAAATGCTTAGAGCAGACTTGTCCCATGCTACACACAGAACACCAACATTTAATCCTTTTCTCCATGTTGTCTTTCTCTAAAGGCAAACCAAAAGGATCCAAAGGTACTACAATCCCTTTGCTATTCAGGGTGATTTCTCCAAGAGAAAAACATTTCAGAATCCATCAATTCATCCCATTTTGTCCTCAACACAAGAACAACATCAGCTGCAAAAAATATTATTGTCTAAGGTACCATTTTTGGCCAATTTTGACCCAAATCTAATTCATACAAAGGCTGCTGTTAATTACAATATTAAAATAAATTCGCCCTGGCAGCTGTTCCACCAGAGGATCTTCCAATCTTCCTTCAATGTTTCAATGTATATCCAAGTGGTGGGTTTTTTTTAAATATCATCCCTTTTAATGACTTTAGATTGACCTGAACCCATAATGACAGGATATGTGATTTAATTTCCAAAACAACCATGTTCCAACAAAAAAAAAAACAAACAAACAAAAAAAACCAACCAAAAAACTAAAAACTAAAAAACCCAACAAAACTAAAACATTAAAAAAAACCAATCAACCAAACAAAAGAAACAAACCAGCGATGCAAAACCAAAAACCAAGACAGGTTCCAAAATGCCAAAAACTGCTTACAGCAATACCAAAAATCAAGGTTACCAAAGACAAAAAATCTCCTTATAAAAGACCAAAAAACTAAGTTCCAAAAATACAAAAAAATCACCAAGTTTAAAAAATACCAGTTTCAACATATCAAAATAATTTCTTTTCAATCTACCAGAATATCAAGTTCTAAAGAAGCAAAATAAGCCAACATCAAAATATCAAATTCCAAAACACCAGTTTTGGAAGGCATCTTATATGGGCAAGCTTCCCACACCGGAAAAAATGCCTCATTGTCAAAATGTCAAAACTGTGTCCCAGATAAATGCAGGTGAATCACTGGTTTTCTCCAGGAAAGTCCACATGCTGGCACACAATCTCTGGAGGAACAACCCAGGTTTCACATGAGATCAGGCAGTTCTCCCACCTGGTTTCACCAGAAATAATCCCAAAATGGGCAGGAATAAAATTTCTAACACAATGCAAAGCACTAGGAAGCAGGAATTCTTTACCTCCACAGGACACATAGAAGGATCTCTCCTTGTTCTGTGTGCACTGAAACTTTTCAACAGGGTTTTATCCATTATAACCATACGTAGGCATTAAAACATGATTCTTATCTACTACATAAACATAATTTCCCTGGAACTAATTTCCATGCATCTACCTCCTACTGGAAGTCTTTTGATGATTCTGGAGGTTTAACAAGATGATCTCTGGTGGTCACATTCACTTACTGCTGTGATATTAAAGGTGACCTTGCCTTGAACTTTTCCTTCGGCCATGTGCTGTTGCTTCTTGTAACAGAACTTGTCCCAAAACTACTCTCCTTATCTGTTTCTCCACTGGTTCCAGTCATGTTTATCATCCTGTGTCCACACCTTTTCATCCTTTTATCTTCTTGGCCAGTTGGTCTTTCAGCAAATTCAGGGGAGCTGAATATGCTTATTCTTTCTGTCATTTACCATCCCCCTGCTGAACGTCCCACCCCTCCCACCTCCCCCTCCCACCCCACCATTTCCACCACCCTCCTCCCCTGCACATCTCACTTCTCTCCACTGAATCCTTCCTGCTGCAAGGAGCTGCTGAGGAGCTGCATGGTCCATCCCGGAATTCTCCAAGCACTGACTCCCCATCCATTCTGACCACAGCCAGAGACCACATCCCACTGCCTGCCCAGCATCCATCCATGGAGGTGAGCACCATGTCCCTGCCTCCCCCCTCACCCACCGAAGAAGAAGATCCATGTGGGATTGATGCCACCAACATGGGCATACACAGTGTCACGCTGCTCATCAGCCTCTGTGGGCTGGCTGGGAATGGGGCTGTCTTCTGGCTCCTCCAGAGGAACCCCATCACCTACTACATCTTCCGCCAGAGCGTCACCGACTTCCTCTTCCTTGTCTTCATGGTCCCCTCCACCCTGCTCTTCCTGCAGGAGGATGTGTCCTGCTCTTCTCTTGTGCCCATGATGTATTTGAGCTTGCTTCTCCACCTATCGCTGTTCTGCTACTACTTGGGGATGTTCCGGCTGGCGTTCTTCAGCATCGACAGATCCATGTCCATCCTCTGCCAACTTTGCTGCAGCTACAAAGTCCCTGAGCGCCTGTTTTGGGTGATGATGGATGGCCTGTTCTGGGTCTTCTTCTTCACTTTCGTGGCTGTCATTCCCACAGTGAATTCCCTATGCCAGTCACATGAGCAGGAGCACTGCCGGGTGGCTCTCATCTCCCTGTATGCCCTCAACCTCCTCCTCTTTGCTGCACCCCTGGTCATTTCCAGCACAATCCACTTCATTCATTTCAAGCGTGGCTTCCAGCAAAAGCAACACCAGAGACTCGATGTTGCTATCTTCCTTACTGTGGTCTTCAGTCTGCCCCTCTGCCTCTGGAATTTCCTGGAGCAGCTTAGCTACACTGTTGTGTCCTCCCAGGTTGTTTTCCTGCTCACATGCATCACCAGCACCATCAAACCCTTCATCTACTTCTTGGTGGGCAGCTGGAAGAGACACTATTCCATGGAGAGCTGCAGGAGGCACTTCTCCAAGCAGTGTCTAAGGGAGATCCTCCAGAGACTCTTTGAGGAGCCAGAAGAAAACACTGCCTCCAGCAATGATGCTGCCACGGACACAGCAGTCTGAGCCTGTTGATCCTTCCCCTGCACTGCTGAAGGACCCCAGGACAGTGACTGAGGGAGTCTTTGAGTCACCTGATGAATAAATATCCACAGGATCACCCTCCCTGTGCTGCTGCATCCCCTTCCCCTTTCCAGGCTGCACTGCCATCTCAGAAATGCTCCTGAGGCCTCGGCCTTGAGGAGCAGCCCCTGGGCTCAGCTGCTCTGGAGCTGATCACAAACTCCGTCTGCTCCCAGGAACTGCTGCTCTCCAACGAGCTCCTGGCTTTTAGGAATACCCTTGGAAACTGGTTTCCTTGCCTGAATGGCACAACATCCCTGTCCTCACACTCCCAAAGAAGGTTTCCGACTCAAAGCGCAGCCAGGTCAAACACAGTTGTGACTAAAGCCCATCTCTTGGTGCACTGTAAACAGCAGTCCAAAAGGAGACCCTTGGAGCTCTCCTGAGCCCCAGCAGCTCTGACCAGAACCTCCCTCTCAGTGGGGCCTCTCCAAGACAGGAACTCTCTCGCTTGCTGCACTTGGGGGATCCCCAAACACCTATGGATCCTGGGCTGATCCCCACACTGCTCCAGGCTCAACCATTTGTCCATTCTGCAGATGCAAAAGAATCCAGGCTGAGCACTTCACTGCCTTTGAGGGGAATTTCTCTCAGGGGTATTTTCACCCTTCACTGACTCTTTCTATCTCTGTGCACACACGTGTCCATCTGCTATGGAAATGTGGGAGAAATGCTGCTCTCTCAGGTGTTTAAATACCTGAGATGTGTGAGTAAATTAGGCCTGTAAGGAAAGTTAAGGTACAAGATTAAATGCTGTTAATTGTTATTCCTCTGTTGAATTGCTGAGTTTAAGGTGTAAGTTAAGTACCGTTCTCTTTGAGTACTGTTAAGCTTTTAGGCTATTTTCCTTTTTATCCTTACCCTCACTGGCCTTTTCTCACACACACACACACGGATAGTTCTTTGTTGCGCTGTTCCTCAATATTAAATCTGGTTTTTACTGATATCCTTGCTGGTGGTTTTGTGCCTTCAGAAATTCTTCCTCTGCCCTGGCTTTGGCCTCTCCCTCAGCAGGCTCTGATGGTGCAGCTGCAAGGGGAGGGAGAGTCTGTGCTCCTCAGCACAGCCACCACCTTCCAGGAGCAGGGTGACACCTCTGTTTGTCACCACAGGCTCCACATGGCATCGCCCATCTCCCTGTGGCTTCACTGAGGTCACTGAGCTGAGGGTGTTCAGCCTGGAGAAGGGAAGGCTTCAGGGAGACCTTAGAGCCCCATCTGGTGCCTACAGGGGCTCCAGGAACTGGAGAGGCACTTTGGACAAGGGCCTGCAGTGATGGGAATAGGAGGATGGCTTCATACTGCCAGAGAACAGGGTTAGATGGAATATTGGGAAGGAATTCTAGCCTGTAAGAGTGGAGGTCTTGCCCCAGGACCCCTGGAAGTGTTCCAGGCCAGGTTGGATGGGTTTTGGAAGAATCTGGTCTGGTGGAAGGTGTCCCTGTTGGCAAAGGTAGGGTAAAAACAATCACTAGTGCTCCCAAAGCTGAGAAGGGCAAAGAAGAGCTGCTGGTGAAGGGCTGGAAAGGAGATAAGAGCACTCCGAAATCTGGTGTCTAATAGCTTTCATTGCATCCTTAAGGACATTAGCAGTAATTAATATGGGTTCTAAGTAACCAGGCTGCAAGCAACTCTTTGCTGTCCTTCCCTTGGGCTCTTAGACTCCACATTACGGAAGAAAAATTGAAATTCTTGTCTGAGGAGTGCTTCCTCGGACCCAGGGGAGGTTTGGACAGTGATCCTGGAGCTCTTCCCAGAATGGGAGTTGTTTCTGACAAGCACCCAGCTGCCTCCCCAGCACTGCCAGCATTCCAATGCCAACAGCACCACCAGCATCTCTCTGCTGCTGGAGGGACCATGACACCTCAGGGAACAGAAATGAGCAATGGTAGAAACCTGTAGGGAGAGGGAAGGCAGATGGAGAATGAAACATTCTGCAGGGAAGGAGTGTTTCTAATGAGGAGGAAATGAAGAGCCATTAGCAAAATTCTTCATTTGGAGCTTTTGACAAAAGCCAACTCCTTTGTAGACAAAGAAAAAACAACAAAACAACAAGATAAATAATCCCAAGGAAGTGAAGCTCTAATGTAGCCAAAGATGCAATTTTTGACTCCCCCATGTCTACACTGAGACTTGGGGAGCAACACTGTGGCAGTAGATAGATCTTCTCCTTCATGTTACTGACCTGGGAGGATCCACTTTACCATATGGATATAAAAAAGAGCAAGAGGTACCAGGAAGCACCACTGATCTGGACAGACACCCTTTGCCTGCTGCTGCCCCACACTCGACAGGTCAGTGCAATGTTTGCCTTCCTCCCTACCCCACCTGCCTCTCCTCCAGCAGCTGCTCTGTTCCTGCCACTCTCTTCCTGGGACTGCAGTGTCCTGCCCAGCTCCTCCCTCCTCTGCCCTGAGCTTCCCTTCCACATCTTCGCCTGAACATCCCAACCCTCCCACCTCCCTCTCCCACCCTCATAATTTCCACCACCCTCCTCCCCTGCACATCTCACTGCTCTCCACTGAATCCTTCCTGCTGCAGGGAGCTGCTGATGAGCTGCATGGTCCATCCTGGGATTCTCCAAGCACTGACTTCCCATCCACTCTGATCACAGCCAGGGGCCTCATTCCACTGCCTGCCCAGCATCCATCCATGATGTGAGCACCATGTCCCCACCTCTTGCCTCACCCACGGAAGGAATGTATCTGTGTGGGGTCAAGGTCACCAGAAACACTATCGTAACCATTATCACAGTGCTCATCTGCTTCGGAGGGATGGCTGGGAATGGGGCTGTCCTCTGGCTCCTCGGATTCTTCATCCACAGGAAGCCCATCACTGTCTACATCTTCCACATGGCCATCACTGATTTTGTCTTCCTCTTCCTCATGGTCGCCTCCACAATATTTTTCCTGCATGACAACATGAAGTGCTTCCCTTCCATACACATCAGTTACCCGGTATTTGTTGCTGAGCTGTTGCTGTTTTTCTACAATCTTGGGCTGTACCTGCTGGCAGCCATCAGCATTGAGAGGTGCAGATCCACCTTCTGCCCTCTCTGGTGCCTTAGTCAACATCCCCAGCACCACTTGAAGGTGCTGAGTATCATGCTTGTGGCCTTCTCCATCACTGCCATTCCCATGCTTACTTCACTGTTGCAGTCTGCTAAGGATGAGGGCTACTGGGTCGTTTTCTTCTTCATGTTCATGCTACACCTTTTCCTCTTTGCTTCAACCATGGTCATTTCCAGCACAACCCTCTTCAAGAAAGACAAGTATGGTTCTCAGAATCAGCAATATGAGAGGCTTGACATCATTATCTTTCTCATGGCCCTCTTTGGTCTCCCCTCCAGCCTCTACATTCTCCTGGAGCAGATCCACCTCATCTCTGGGTCCTTCCCTGTTCATTTCCTCCTCGCCTCCATCCACAGTACCCTCAAACCCTTAATCTACTTCTTGGCAATGAGGAGCTGGAGGCACTGCTCCACAGGGTCACTCTGGCTCTCCCTCCAGATGGTCTTTGAGGAGCTGGAAGAAAACACTCCCAGCAGAAATGATGCTGCCAGGGACACAGCACTCTGAGCCTGTTGATCCCTTCCACTGAACTGCTGAAGGACCCTGGGAGAATGGCTGAGGGTTTCCTTGAGTCATCTGATTAAGAAATATCCAAAGCATCATCCTCCTGCAATGTAATCCTCCAGGAGAAGGCAGCAAGAGCAAGCAGCAGGAATTGCGCAGGGAGCACATTGAAGCATGGCTTTCCTCCTCCCTCCCAGGTCCTAAAATATTATTCCCAAAAAAGGATCATGTCTCACATGGCTGTGATCCCAAAATCCCCCTCGCACCTGGTTCCTGCATCCCACTGCAGTCTGATATCAATAAACAGCATCCTGAACCCTGAGCTGCCTTCACCCTGTCTGCCAGCACTTGCTGCCTTCCTCTGGCTCCTGCTGCCAGCCGGGAATGGGGGTAGAGGGAGGGAGGGAGGGGACACAGGCATGGCTTGTGCTCCCTGCAGCAAACATGATCCCGAGTGCCCAGAGCTGGGATGGCAGCGGCACAGCCGGCATGGGCAGGATGGCCCAGGGGCTCAGCATTCCCTTCCCAGCTGCTCTCTGAGTGGCACAGCAAAGATCTCCCTGGTCCCGCTGGAGCAGGGCAGCAGTGGAACTGTCAGGGGGGAAGGTGGCCCTGGGGGGAGTCTGGGTGTGTCGGAGGGGTCAGGAGAGGTTAGGAAGGGTGTGGATGGTGCTGATCCCAAATGTCCTCACTGGAGAGCAGCAAAGCCTGCAGGCAGGTCGTGCTCAGAGCCAAGGAGCAACCCTTGGCTGGGAAAGCTGCGGGATGGCATGGCATGGCATGGCATGGCATGGCATGGCATGGCATGGCATGGCGAGTGGATTGGACATATGGATGGTGAGCAGCAATGAGGACAAGATAGGGTTAAGGACCATGAAATGGGAGTCGGAATGAGGATGGAATAGGAGGATGGGGATAGGACAGGTCACAGCTCAGATGTACTGCCTTAGGCCTAAGAGAGCTTTCAGCAATGATCCAGGAGCTCTTCCCAGAATGGGAGTTGTTCCTGAGAATCACCCAGCTGACTCCCCAGCACTGCCAGCATTCCAGTGCCACCAGCAGCACCAGCATCCCTCTGCTGCTGGAGGAAACACGATCCCTCAGGGAAGAGAAACAAGGAATGGAAGGGGGAAGGCAATTAGAGAATGGGACATTCTGCAGGGAAGGAGTGTTTCTAATGAGGAGGAAT
Organism: Lichenostomus cassidix; assembly: GCF_008360975.1. Taxonomy (NCBI): domain Eukaryota; kingdom Metazoa; phylum Chordata; class Aves; order Passeriformes; family Meliphagidae; genus Lichenostomus; species Lichenostomus cassidix. The sequence goes on from NC_139486.1 coordinate 61,943,135, forward strand.
GAGGAGCCATTCACAAAGACAAAGACCACTGTGGCTAGCACAGGTTTTTCCCATGAGAAGTTTTCTTGTGTTTTGTAAATAAAGATAAAGTTTGGATGTTGTTGGAACAGTGTCCCAGAACTTGGGCAGTGCAGGCCTGGCCAATCAGGCCTGGGGAAAGGCTTCTGACTGACCAATCTGGGTGACTTTTGAGAACTCTATATATGTGATGAAATCAAAACAATAAAGGTCATTCCTTCTTGCCACTGAGAACTGGTGCATTCATTACTCTGCTAGCTGCTCAACAGCGACAGACCACTTGCTTCATGAGGAAAAAAAATCAAGATCAGTAATCCTAAGGCTATGGAACTCTGATGTAGCCATAAGGGTTAAACTGATTCTGACTGCCCTATGACCACAGCAAGACTTCAGGAGCAACATCGGGACAGGGCATGGAGAGGAGCCAGTGGGACAGGAGTGGGGATCTCCTGGGGATCTGGGCTCTTTCTCCCTCCTGTTACTGACCTGGGAGGTTCTGCTTTAGGGTATTGATCCCAAAGCAGCAGGAGGGACCAGGAAGCACCACTGATCTGGACAGACACCCTTTGCCTGCTGCTGACCCACACTCAACAGGTCAGTGCAATGTTTTCCTTCCTCCCTACCCCACCTGCCTCTCCTCCAGCAGCTGCTCTGTTCCTACCACCCTCTCCCGGTGACTGCAGTGTCCTCCCCAGATCCTCACTCCTCTGCCCTCAGCTTCCCTTCTATATCTTGATATTGAAATCAGGTGGAATCAACTTTCTAATGCAATGGAACATGTTAGGAATTGGGAATTCTTTATCTGTGCAGGTCATACTGAAGGATCTCTCCTTTTGCTGTGTGTGGTGAGACTTTTCAACAGGGTTTTTATCCATTACAATCATTCAAAGTCATAAAAACATGTTTCTTTTCTAATACATAAACATCACTTTCCTAGAACTATTCTCCATGCATTCACCTCCTACTGGAAGTCGTTTAATGATCCTGCAGGTTCATTAAGAGAGGTCACTGCTGGTTGTATTCACTGAATGCTGCAATATTAAAGGTGACCTTTCCTTGAACTTTTCCTCTGGCCATATGCTGTTGCTTCTTGGTATAGAATTTGTCCCAAAACCACTGCAGGCCTCCTTATCTATTTCTCCACTGGTTCCACCCACATTTATCATTCTCTGTCCGCACTTTTATATATTCTTATTTTTTTGGCCAGTTCCTCTTTCTGCAACTTCATAGGAACTGAATATTTTTATTGTCTCTGTCCTTAATCAGTCTCCTGATGAACATCCCAACCTTCCCACCTCCGTCTCCCACCTGTCCAAACCACGACACTCCCAGATTCACCATAGCATGTGCTGTGTATGTGCACAGACACAGAAAGAAACATTGCAACGTTCCTGGTACCTCTTGCTCCTTTGGGATCACTCTCCTAAAGCAGATCGTCCCAGGTCAGTATCATGAAGGAGAAAGTGCCCAGGTCCCCTGGAGATCCCTTCTCCTGTCTTGCCAGCTCTTCTCCATGCCCTGTCCCACTGGTCCTCCATAAGAGTTGGTGGAGTCACTGGGGAGTCGGAAATTGTAACTTTGACTAAATCAGACTAAATGAGAGCTCCAGTCCCTCTGGGTCTTTTTTTTTTTTTTTTTCCCTGCAGCAGAAGTGGCTTTTGTCAAAACCTCGAAATGCAGAATTTTACAAATAGCTCCTCTTTACCTCCTTATTAGATACACTCCTTCCCTGTAGAATGTCTAATTCTGCATCTGCTTTCCTTCTCCCAACAGCTTTCTACCATTCCTCATTCCTCTTCCCTGAGAGATCATAGTCCCTCCAGCAGCAGAGAGATGCTGGTGGCACCGGAATGCTGGCAGTTCTGGCAGAGCTGAGGAGGCAGCTGGGTGGTTCTCAGAAGCAACTCCATTTCTAGGTTGAGCATCAAAATCATTGCCAAAACCGCCCCTGGGCCCAAGGAACTACATCTGAGCTGCTTCCCATCCTATCCCCATCCCATCCCATCCCATCCCATCCCATCCCATCCCATCCCATCCCATCCCATCCCATCCTGCAGCTTTCCCAGCCACTCCCTGGCTCCAAGCATGACCTGTCAGACTCTGCTGCCCTGCAGGGGGACATTTGGGATAGACAGCATCCAGACCCACTCCGATCTCCTCCAGACCCCTCCAGATACCTCTGAGAACCACCAGAACCCTGCCAGGGTTGTTTTTTCCCCCAACAGCCTCAACAGGACCCTGGGCAGTGTCTCTGCTTCTCCCAGCCATTCTTGCCCTTATATCCTAAAATGAACAATCTAGCAAAGGAACAACACTTTACAGCATGTAACTGAACTTATAACTCATGACTTGACCTTCTTCACAGGCCTGACTCACTCAGATATTGCAGGTACTTAAACACCTGAGGGAGCAGCATTTCTCCCTCTGTTGATTTTTTTGGCCTGGTTTTGGGTAGCAGAGGGGCCACAGAGATGCTCCTGAGAGAAGCTACAGGAAGATTTCACCATGTCCAGCAGAGCCAATCCCTGATGGATCTGAAGTTGCTGGACATACTGCTGGCCAAGGCTGCGCCAACTAGAGATGGTGGTGACACCTCTGTGTTAACATATTCAAAACGAAATCAAAACACATGTGCACACAGCTGTTTCTAGCCAGAGAAGGAGGAGGTGAGAATATGTGAGTGACACAATATGGAAACACCAAGGTCAGTGGAGAAGGAGGGGCAGGAGGTGCTCCAGGCACTGGAGCTGAATTTCCTCCGCAGGCTGTGGTGAGGACCATGGTTGAGCATGCTGTGCCCCTGCAGCCCATGGGGTCCATGGGGGATGCAGAGATCCACTCAGCCCGTGGGGACATGCCCACACCGGAGCAGGTGGATGCCTGGAGGAGGCTGTGAGCCAGTGGGTGTCCCAATGGAGAGAGAGCCCTTGATTCCAGGCTGGAGCAGCCTGTCCTTGAAGGACTGCACCCCATGGACGAGGGACCCACAGTGCAGCAGTTTGGGAGGACTGACTGCCTGTGGGGGGGGCTCACATTGCAGCAGGTGTGTATGTGCTGCTGATGTGGGAATGGAACCATGCTGCAAAAATTCCCACAGAACTGTCTCCTATGGAAGACACCCCATGGCAATGCAGAGGAAGGACTTCTCTCTCTGAGCAGTGGAAGAAGATACTGGTGATGAACTGACATAAACCCCCACACCCTGTCTTTCTGTGCTATCAGTGGGAAGGAGGGGTTGAGGGTAGAAAGGGTGTCTTTAACATTTTTTTTTTTACTTCACATTATCCTCCTCTGTCTCTGTTAGTAATAAATTCACTTTGTAAGTTAAACCTCTTTTGCACTTAGAGTGTTTTCTCCCAGTCCTTATTCCAGCTCATTAACACTTTGGTAATTTTTTTTATTTTCCCTCCTCTGCCCAGCTGTGGCAGGGGAGAGCAAGTGAGCAGCTTTTGTGGGTGCCTGGCGTATGGCCAGCGTCCAAACCACAACACTCCCAGATTTGCCATTGCCTGTGCCACGTATGTGCACAGAGACAGAAAGAGACAGTGCAAAGTTCCTGTGACAAATTCCCCTCAAAGGCAGAGAAATGCTCATTCCAGGTGCCTTTGCCTCTCCTTACTGGGTGAAGGGTTGAGCCTCGAGTAGCAGGGGGATTGGCCAGGGATTTGTCAGTGTTGGGGATAGCCTGAGTGCAGCAAACGAGAGAGTTCCTGGCATGGAGAGGCCCCACTGAGAGGGAGGTTCTGGTCAGTGCTGCTGGGGCCCAGGAGAGTTCCCAGGGTCTCCTTTTGGACTGCTGTTTATAGTGCCCAAGAGATGGGCTTTAGTCACAACCATGTTTGACCTGGCCACACTTCAGGTCAGACACTTTCTTTGGGAGTGTGAGAACAAGGATGTTGTGCCATTCAGGCAAGAAAACCAGTTTCCAAGGGTATTCCTAAAAGCCAGGAGCTCGTTGGACAGCAGCAGTTCCTGGGAGCAGACGGAGTTTGTGATCAGCTCCAGAGCAGCTGAGCCCAGGGGCTGCTCCTCAAGGCCGAGGCCTCAGGAGCATTTCTGAGATGCCAGTGCAGCCTGGAAAGGGGAAGGGGATGCAGCAGCACAGGGAGGGTGATCCTGTGGATATTTATTCATCAGGTGACTCAAAGACTCCCTCAGCCACTGTCCTGGGGTCCCTAAGCAGTGCAGGGGAAGGGATCAACAGGCTCAGACTGCTGTGTCCATGGTGGGATCATTGCTACAGGCAGTGTTTTCTTCTGGCTCCTCAAAGATCCTCTGGAGGCAGAGCTGGAGGAACCTCATGGAGCACTTTCTCCTGTGGCTCACCACCAAGAAATAGCTGAAGCATTTGATGCTGTTGTGGATGCAGGTGAGCAAGAAAAACACCTGGGAAGATGCAATAATGTTCCCAAGCAGCTGCAGGAAATTGCAGAGGCTGAGGGGAGGATGAAGAGGAGGAAGAAAAGCAGAGTTTGGTAGATAACAGCATGGAGCCCTTTGGGTTGCTGCTGCTGGAAGCCACGTTTGACCCTAATGAGGAGGACTGTGCTGGAAATGACCACAGAGGGAGCACAGATGAGGAGATCAACAGCAAACATGGAGATGAGAGCCACCTGGCAGTGCTCACCTCATGCAATTGGCACAGGGAAGTCACTGAGGCAATGACAGCAATGGAGAGGGTCCAGAGCAGGGCACTCACCATCGCAAGAGACACTGGGGATGGTGGCAGCTGCACCAGAGTGGGCAGAGGATGGAGCTGCACCTCTCAATGCTGATGGGTGTCAGCAAGTACAGCATTGTGTTGTGGGGGGGCAGGGTCAGCAAGAAAAGCAAGCACAGATAGGCTGGGGGCATGAGAGTGCAGCAGGACACATTCTCCAGCAGGTAGAGCAGGGTGAGGGGCACTGCAAGGAGGAGGCAGGTGGGGCTGGCAACGGTCAGGCTGAGGATGTAGATGATGATGGGAATCCTGCAGATATGGAAGCTGAGAACCCAGAGAACAGCCCTGTTCCCAGCCAGCCCACAGACAGAGATGAGCAGTGTGACACCTTCTATGGCCATGCTGGAGGTATTTATCTCACACGGGTCATCTCCTTCAGTGGGTGAGGTGGGAGGTGAGGACACAGTGATCAACTCCATGGATGGACACTGGGCAGGCAGTGGGATGAGGCCCTTGGCTGTGGTCCGAGTGGATGTGGAATCAGTGCTTGGAGAATCCTGGGATGGACCATGCAACTCCTCAGCAGATTCCTGCACTGAATTCACTGGGGAGAAGTGAGATGTGCAGGAGAGGAGGGCAGTGGAAATGGTGGTGTGGGAGAGCGAGGTGGGAGGGTTGGGATGTACATCAGGAGACTGATTAAAGACAGAGACAATAAAAATATTCAGTTCTTGTGAAGTGGCTGAAAGAGGAGCTGGTGTAAAAAATAAGACGATATAAAAGTGCAAACAGAGAATGAGAAACGTGGCTGGAACCAAAGGAGACCTGCAGTGGTTTTGGGACAAATTCTGTATCAAGAAGCAGCAGCACATGGCCAAAGGAAAAGTTCAAGGCAAGGTCATCTTTAATATTGAAGCATTCAGTGAATAAAACCACTAGAGACGTCTCTTTATGAACCTGAAGGAACATCAAATGACTTCCAGTAGGAGGTAAATGCATCAAATTACTTCCAGGACAGAAGTGTTTATATATGAGATTAGAAACTGATTTTTATGAATCTGTATGGTTATGACGCATGAAACCCCTGTTGTAAAGTCTCACCACAGACAAAGAACAAGGAGAGATCCTTCTGCGTGTCCCGTGAAGGAAAAAATTCCTGCTTCCTGATGCTTCCCATTATGTTAGTTTATTCTGGCCCATATTGGAATTGGCTCTCAATCCATCTCCCTTCTCCAACCCTCTCCCGTGCCATGCCATGCCATGCCATGCCATGCCATGCCATGCCACCCTGCAGGTTTCCTGGCCAAGGGTTGCTCCTTGGCTCTGAGCACGACCCGCCTGCAGGCTCTCCTGCTCTCCAGTGAGGACATTTGGGATCGGCACCATCCAGACCCTTCCTGACCTCTCCTGACCCCTTGGACACGCCCAGACTCCCCTGGGACTACCTTTCCCCCCTAACAGCCCCACTGCTGCCCTGCTCCAGCCGGGACCAGGGAGATCTTTGCTGTGCCACTCAGAGAGCAGCTGGGAAGGGAATGCTGAGCCCCTGGGCCATCCTGCCCATGCCGGCTGTGCCGCTGCCATCCCAGCTCTGGGCACTCGGGATCATGTTTGCTGCAGGGAGCACAAGCCATGCCTGTGTCCCCTCCCTCCCTCCCTCCCTCCACCCCCATTCCCGGCTGGCAGCAGGAGCCAGAGGAAGGCAGCAAGCGCTGGCAGATGGGGTGAAGGCAGCTCAGGGTTCAGGATGCTGTTTATTGATATCAGACTGCAGTGGGATGCAGGAACAAGGTGCCAGCGTGATTTTGGGATCACAGCCATGTGGGGCACAATACCTTTTGGGGGAATATTGTTCTAGGACCTGGGAGGGCAGAGGAAAGTCATGCTCCAATGTGCTTGCCACAAAGAATCCGTCCCATATGCACCAGCTCCCTTCTCCTGTGGCAGGCAGTCGGATTCTTGATGCAGATGCATTGGCTGCTGCTGCTGCTTGTTGTCAGCTTATACAGCTTGCCAAATGCACGTGTAAGAATTTCACTTCTCAAGGAACTTGAGATGTTAATTGTGTTTCTTTTATTTTGCAGCTGCAAGTGTTAGTGTGCTCTTGCTCTAATTGATGGGCACTGCCAGTTTCTTAGACAGATGGGAATGAATTCTGGTGTTCCAGTTAGAAGTCACCATCTGTCTTGGTTTGAAAAGAAACCAGTGGGAGATCACAAGTCAAGATTGAAATTAAAAATAAGTGAAATAATACAAGGAAAAGCACTGACAAAGTCAGATACAACCTAACACCCTGTTAGGGTGGTGGTAGCAGTCCAACTGCAGTAGTCCAGTTGAAGCGGTGATCCTGTGAAGGTCTAGTCTCCAGCTGAAGATCCAGTGGTAGCTCTTGTCCTCTGGGAACCCAGTGGACAGGGCTAGCTCAGGCAGTTCCAAGGCCAGGTTATATCCACGTGGGAACACCTGGTTCCTCCCTCCTGGGCAGAGCATCCCACAATGGGATGAGATAAGTCCATGAGTGTCCCTGATGGCCCATTGCCTGTCATGCGGGGTGGGTCATTAGCAGGTGATAGCAGCTAACGGCCCACAGCTGGTGGTAATAGAATACTTAACTACATCTATATTGCAACCTAGGACACCATCGCAGTCACGTTGGCTTTAGCCTCCTGCACGGAGCTGATGCGTGCAAGAGAGCGCATGTGGAAGGAGCAAGCACAGCTCCTGCCTGCAGTCCTTGCCCTTCCAGGGTATTGGAGCCATCCATCCCCCACAGAGCAGATGAGCTGCTTGCCAGCCAGGTTAGTGTATGCGAGAATAGGCCCTCTGTTTGCCTTGAACTTCTGGACAAGGTTCTGTGTTGATAAAATGTTGCCACAATTAGGTAGGAGTCTTGTAAAGAGTTGTATTAAGTTGTTCTGATGGTTCCTCCTCAGCAATGCAGCCTCAAGCTGTGAGGTTGGCTGGTGTCTCTGAGTTGTAGGCACCTGCACACCATGTGAAACGGGAACTCTAATGCTGGGTGAAAGCAAAATGCTAGAAGTAGGGGAAGTAAAGCAGTTGATAATGTCAAGTAGTAGAGGAAAGTAGCAGTGGGTGGGGTTTTTGCGAAATGGAGGTGTAATCTTCCAGGTGTGAGAAATGCTTGAGAGAGTTTGAGTTGTTGGACTGACCTGCCAGTGGGCCTGCTTTCCATATGGCTTGGGAGGGCTGGCTCAGGTAAAATGTTGGTTTCTGAGTGTGGATTTGCTTCAGCCTCACAGGGCTGGGTTGCGGAGGAAAGAAGTGGCTCCATTTGTCCCTCGGAGGATTTGTTCCTTTGCAGAGGTTCAGTCTGTGGGGAAGAAGCAAGTCGGCACATGCAAAGAGCCCTTTGTGTGGGGAGGGAGGTGCAGAAGAGTTGGTCCAGATTGCCAAAAGCTCAGCTGCTGTTTCACCAGCAAGGAAATCTGAACAATTCTGAGCCCTCAGAAGCTTGCTTTTTAATGTAAAACCCTGCTAAACCCACGGTTTCGAGATGGTGAGGAAAATGCATCTTTCCTGGATGCTGAGAGATTGCAGCAAGTGGGACTCTGGTGGCCAGAGGCATCTGTGAGCTGTATTTCCAGGTAGGCGGACAGAACACACAGCAGCTCAGCTGGAGGGGCCAGTGTCCCTGCTTTGTTGCTTGGTGCAGGGTAGGTCATGGCCAGCCAGTGCCCTCTCCTCCTGCCAAGTCTCCTGCTGTCAGATGCATGCCTGATGCTCAGATCCAGCAGGTGTGGCTGTTCACTCAACTTCCGGGCTGAGGTGTGGGCAGTCCACCTCCTGCACTTCCACATTCACCTCTTCCACCTCCACCACCTCCACTGCCTCCACCTCCATTTCCAGCTCCTCCTCCTCCCCCTCCATCACCTCCACCTCCTCCACATCCTTGTCTTCATCCTCCTCCTTCTCCTCCGCCTCATCCTCATCCTCCTCTAGCACAAGCTCCACAAAATTGACCACCTCCAATACCTCCACCTCCTCTTCCACCTGCACTTCCACCTCCTCCACCACCTCAACCTTCATCTGCTCCACCTCCACCACCTGCTTCTCCTTTACCTTCTTCTCCTCCTTCTCCACCTCTATCTCAACCTCCTCTTTCTCCTGCACTTCCACGTTTTCATCCTCCTCCTTCCCTTACTCCACCTGCTCCATCTCCACTACCTCCACCTCAAACACCTCCACTTCCTCCACTTCGGCTCCTTCACCTCTACCTCCACCTCCTACACCTCCACATTTACCTCCTCCTCCTCCTTGACCTCCTCTCATCCCCCTCCACATCCACGTTCTTTTCCTCCTCCTCCCCTTACTCCACCACCTCCACCTCAGTCACCTCCCCCTCGACCTCCCCCTCCACTTCCTCCACTTCCAGCTCCTTCACCTACACATCCAACTCCACCTCTACCTCCACTTCAACGTCCTCCACCTCCTCCACCTCTACCTCCTTTACCTCCTGGAGAATTAGGAGCAGGTGGAAGAGGAGGAGGTTTAGGTTGATGTGGAGGTGGAGGAGGTGGATGTATCGTATGTGGAGGTGGAGGTGAAGGAGGAGGTGGAATTTGAAGAGGTGGAGCTGGAAGTGAAGGTGGAGGTGCAGGAGATGGAGGTTTAGGTGGAGGAGGTGGCAGTGGAGGTAGATGTGGAGGAGGTGGAGGTGCAGAAGGTGGGAGAGGAGGAGATGGAGGAGGTGGTGGTGCTGGAGGTGAGGGAGGTAGAGGAGGTGGAGGTGGTGAAGGTGCTCGAGGTGGTGGAGGTGGTGGTGGAGGAGGAAGAGGACAAAGTGGAGGATGAGGAGGAGGACAAAGACAAGGACGTGGAGGTGGTGGAAGTGGAGGTGGTGGTGGTGGTGGAGGTGGAGGAGACAGAATTGGAGGAGGTGGAGGTGGATTTGTCGGTGGAGGGGGTCTGGGTGATAGAGGTGGTTAAGGTGGAGGTGGAGGATGTGAAGGTGGAGTAGGCAGAGGAGGATGAGGTGGAGGTGGAGGAGGGGTAGGCAGAGGAGGCGAACATGGAGGTGGAGGCGGCGGTGTTAAAGTTGGAGTTGGTGGAGGTGGAGAAGGAGGTGGAGGATGTTTGGGTGGTAGAGATGGTGGAGGAGGTGGAGGTAGAGGAGGTGAATGTGGAGTGTGAGGTTTTGGTGGTGGAGGTTATGAAGATGGAGGTGGAGGAGGAGGAGTAGAAGGAGGTGGAGGAGGTGGAGGAATTGTAGGAGCAGGTGGAGGCAGTGGAGGTAGAGGTGGAGGAATTGGAGGAGGAGGCGGAGGCGGTGGAGGTGTTGGAAAAGAAGGTGGAGGAGGTGGAGGTGGAGTAGGTAGAGGTGAGGGCCATAGAGGTGGAGTTAGAGGTGCAGGAGGTTCAGGTAGTAGAAGTGGTGAAGGTGGATTTGGAGGAGGTAGAGGTGGAAGTGAGGAAGTCAAGTTGGTGGAGAAGGAGGTGAAGGTAGAAGAGGAGGTGCATTTGGAGGAAGAGGCAGAGGAGGACAAGGTTGAGGTGGATGTGGAGCAAGAGGAGGTGGAGGTGGAGCAAGAGGAGGTGGAAGTGTAACTGGATGTGGAGTAGGAGGAGGTGGATGTGGCATTGGAGGTGGAGTTGGAGGAAGTGGAGGTGGATGAGGTAACTCCTTCTCCTCCTTCTCCACCTCCACAACCTCCACCTCCTTCACCTGCCCCTCCTCCACATTCACCTCCACCTCCACTACTATCTCCTCCATTTCAAACTCCACCTCCTCCAAATCCATCTCCACCTCCACTCCCTCCGTCTCCTCCAACTCTATCTTAACCTCCTCCACCTCCCACCTCCTGCACCTCCTGCACGTGCACCTCCACCTTATCCACATCCTCCACCTCCACTACCACCACCTCGTCCTCCTCCACCTCCTCTACCACCAGCTCCTTCATATACACCTCCACCTTCACCTCTTCCTCCTCCACCTCTTCCACCTCCTCCTCTACATCAACCTCCACCACCTCCACGTCCTCATCTTCATCCTCCTCCTTCTCTTCTGCCTCATCCTCCTCCTCCTCCACCACAACCTCCACAAAATCGACCACCTCCAATACCTCCACCTCCTCCTCCACCACCACCTCTACATCAACCTCCTCTATCTCCTCCACCTCCACATTCTCCTCCTCCTCCCCTTACTCCACCTGCAATTCCTCCACCACCTCCACCTCAAACACCTCCACCTCCTCCTTTTTCTCCACTTCCAGCTCCTCCACTTTCTCTACATTCACCTCCTCCACCTCCACCACCTATTCCACCTCCACCACCAACACCTCCACCTCTAGCTCCACCTCCACCACCTCAACCTCCATCTGCTCCACCTCCACCTGGTGGAGGAAGTGGGAGAGGTGGCGGTAGATTTGGTGGTGGGGGAGGTTTAGGTGGTGGAGGTGGAGGATGTGAAGGTGGAGAAGGTGGAGTAGGAGTAGGCAAAGGAGGAGATGGAGAAGGTGGAGAAGGTGGAGGTGGAGAATTTGGAGCTGGAAGTGGTTAAGTTGGAGTGGTGGACATGGATGTGGTAGAGGTGGATGATGTGGAAGAGATGGAGTTTCATGTGGAACTGCAGGTGGAGGTGAAGAAGATGGAGTTTGAGGTGGAAGTGGAGGAGGTGGGGGTGGGTTAGGTGGTAGTGCATTTGTAGTTGGAGGAGATTAACTAGTAGAGAAGGTGGAGGTGGACAACGTGAAGGTGGAGGAGGTGGAGGTGGTGGATGTGGATGTGGAGGAGGAGGAGGAGGAGATTTAACTGGAGGAGATGGAGGTGGATTTGGCAGTGGATGAGGTATAGGTGGTAGAGGTGGTGCAGATGGAGGTGGAGGAGGTGAAGGTGGAGGAGGTGGAGAAAGACTAGGAGGTTAAGGAGGACTAGGCAGAGGAGGAGATGGAGAATGTGGAGGAACAGGTGGAGTTTGAAGAAATGAATCTGGAGGAGGAGGCAGAGGTCTATAAGGTGGACTTGGTGGAGGTGGAGGTGACTTAGGATGACGTGGAGAATTTGGAGTTGGAGGAGTTTTGTGTGGTAGAGGTGGTGGAGGTGGTGATGGTGGAGGTGGAGGATGTGGAGGAGGAGAAGGAGGAGGAGGAGTAGAAGGAGGTGGACAAAGTGGAGGTCGAGGAATTGTAGATGGAGGTGGAGGAGGTGGAGGCGGTGGAGGTGGATGTGTAGCAGGTTCATGTGGAGCAGGAGGTGAAGGAGCTGGATGTAGAGGAGGAGGTATAGGCAGAGGAGGTGGAGGTGGAGAAAGGAAGGAGGTGGTGGAAGAGGAGGACAAGTGAAAGGAGGTGGAGGAGGTGGTGGTGTTGGAAAAGAAGTTGGAAGAGGTGGAGGAGGTGGGGGATGTGGAGGTCGATGGGGAGCTGGAGTTTACACCTCCACCTCTACCTTCATCTCCACCTTCATCTCCCCTACTTCCATCTCCACATCCACCTCCACCTCCTCCATGACCTCCACCTCTTCCGGCTCCACCCCCATCTCCATCTCCTCCTCTGTGCCTACCTCCTCCACCTAAACCTCTGCCTCCACCACTTACACTTCCTTCTTCTCCTCTTCCACCTCCTACACCTCCGCATCCTTCTCATCCACCGCCACCACCTTGTCATCCCCCTCGTCCTTCACCTAAATGTCCTCCTACTCCACCATCTCCTCCTCCAGGAGTTAAAGGAGGTGGAGGTGGAGGAGGCGGAGGTTTAGCTGGTGGAGATGGAGGAGGAGTCTGGGGTGGAGGCAGTGGTGGAGGTGGAGAAGGACATGGAGGTGGTGGTGGATGTGGAGGAGGTAGAGCTGGAGGTGAAGCAGGTTGGTGGAGGAGAGGGTGGAGGTGGAGGGCGTGGAGGTGGGGGATGTGGAGGAGGGTGAGTTGGAGGTGGAGGAGGAAAAGTTGTAGGAGTTGGAGGCAGAGGTGGAGGAATTGGAGGCAGAGGTGGAGGAGGTGGAGGCGGTGGAGGCCTAATTGGACGTGGTGTACGTGAATGTGGTGGAGGTGGAGGTGGGGGTGGTAGTGGAGGAGGGGGAAATAGAGGAGGAGGGTGTGAAGGAGTAAAAAAAAACAAAAAAAAACAAAAAAAAAAACAAAAAAAAACAAAAAAAACAAAAAAAAACAAAAAAAAAACAAAAAAAAACATGGAGGAGGAGGTGGATTAGAAGGAGTTGCAGGAGGTGGAGTTGGAGGAGTTCGAGTAGGATGTGGAGGTGCTGGAGGAGGTGGAGATGGAGTAGATGCTGTGGAGGCAGTGAGGTGGATGGCGATGAGGAGGAGGTGGAGGTGGAAGGGGTGAAGGTGTGGATGGAAGTGGAGATCGTGTAAGTAGAATAGGAGGGGCTGATGGTGCTTGAGGTAGAGGAGGAGGAGGCGGAGGAATTTGAGGAGGAGGAGGTGGAGGTGGAGGAGGTAGAGGTGGAGGTGGTGGAGGTACTGGACCTATTGGAGGTGGAAGTGGGGCTGGAGAAGGGATATGAGGAGGATGTGGAGGAGGAGGAAGAGGAGGTGGAGTTGCTGGTGGAGAAGAAGGAGTGAAGGAGCAAAGCGGAGGATGTGGAGGAGGTGGAGGAGATGGCTGAAGTTGAGGAGGGGGAAGAGGAGGAGGTGGCAAAGGAGGAGGAGGCTGTGGTGGTGGCTGTGGTGGAGGAAGTGTTGGATTTGGATGTGTTGGAGGATGAAGTGGTGAAGATGGATGGGGATTTGGTGGAGGAGGTGGTGGAGAAGCAGCTGGTGAAGTTCCTAGGTGGGGATGACAGCACTACAAAGTCTTCTATCTAATAGCTGTAATTGCATCATTAAGGACATTAGCATTAATAATGTGGGTTCTAAGTGCTGATATCCTGTCTGCAAGCAACATTTCAGTGTTCTTCCCTTGGGCTGCTAGAGACTATATTACAATGGAAAAATGGGAATTGTGAGAGTTTGGGTGTTGGCTGCGAGGTGCAGCAGCTGCAGAAGTCTTTTGTTATCAGTTAATGTGGGATATCGAGAGAGATAAACTGAATCGCCCCTGGCAAGGGCTGAGGCCGATTGCAAGAGGCAAGATTGTTTAGGTGATTAGCAGGAGGGATTGGGAATGATGAAGGCAATCATCTCTGACATTAAGAAAGCAAAACATGTAATGGCTGAAGTTATACTCTGTAACAGTATAAAACCATGATGTTTTGTGTGCAATAAAGGAGACTTTGCATGAACCAGACTGAGTCCCCCAATCACACGCCGACAGGGAATTATTGTCTCAGAGGGTTCTCCTTTGGGCCCAGGGGAGGTTTGGGAATAATCCTGATGCTCTTCCCAGAATGGGAGTTGCCTCTGATAAGCATCCAGCTCCCTCACCAGCACTGCCAGCATTCCAGTGCCACCAGCACTACCAGCATCCCTCTGCTGCTGGAGGGACCATGACCCCTCAGGGACAAGAAACGAGTAATGGTAGAAACCTGTAGGGAGACAGAATGCAATCAAAGAATGAGTCATTCTGCAGGGAAGGAGTGTTTCTAATGAGGAGGAAATGAAGAGCCATTAGCAAAATTCTTCATTTGCAGCTTTTGATAAAAGCCACTTACTTTGGGGGGGAGGGGAGGGAGTGGGAACCAAGATAAATAATCCCAAGGAAGTGAAACTCTGACATAGGCAAAGACGCATTTTCTGAGTCCCCTGTGGCCCCACCGAAACTTGGGGAACAACAGGACAGGAGATAGATGTTCTCCTTCGTGTTACTGACCTGGGAGGATCCACTTTACCATAGGGATACAAAAGGACTAAGAGGTACCAGGAAGCGACACTGATCTGGACAGACACCCTTTGCCTGCTGCTGCCCCACACTCAACAGGTCAGTGCAATGTTTTCCTTCCTCCCTACCCCACCTGCCTCTCCTCCAGCAGCTGCTCTGTTCCTGCCACCCTCTCCCAGTGACTGTAGTGTCCTCCCCAGCTCCTCCCTCCTCTGCCCTGAGCTTCCCTTCCACATCTCCTGCCGAACATCCCAACCTTCCCTCTCCCACCCTCATAATTTCCACCACCCTCCTCCCCTGCACATCTCACTGCTCTCCACTGAATCCTTCCTGCTGCAGGGAGCTGCTGAGGAGCTCCATGGTCCATCCTGGGATTCTCCAAGCACTGACTTCCCATCCACTCTGACCACAGCCAGGGGACACATCCCACTGCCTGCCCAGCATCCATCCATGGAGGTGAGCACCATGTTCCCATCTCTTGCCTCACCCACCAAAGGAAAGTATCTGTGTGGGGCAGATGTCACCAACAAGGCCATTGGAGCCGTCACACTGGTCATCGGCGTCTGTGGGCTGGTCGGGAACAGTGCTGTTCTCTGCTTCCTCAGATTTTTCATCCCCAGGAAGCCCATCACTGTCTACATCTTCCACATGGCCATCACTGATTCCATCTTCCTCTTCCTCATGGTGCTCTCCATCCTGCTCTTCTTGCGGGACATTATGGTCTGCTCCCCTCCCATGATTTACCCAGTATTGATTGTTGAGCTGTTGCTGTTTTTCTACAATCTCGGGCTGTACCTGCTGACAGCCATAAGCTTCAGCAGGTGCAGGTCCACCTTCTGCCCTCTCTGGTGCCAATGTCACCATCCCCAGAACCGGTCGATGGTGCTGAGTATCATGCTCGTGGCCATCTCCATCACTCTCATTCCCATGCTGACTTCAGTGTTCCAGTTTGATAACGATAAGAGCTACATGGTCCTAATCAATGTCCTGCTATTCCTACACCTTCTCCTCTCTGCTTCACCCATGGTCATTTCCAGCACAATCCTCTTCATTAAGGTCATGTGTGGCTCTCAGCAGCAGCAATGCAAGAGGCTTGACATCGTTATCTTCCTCACTGTGCTCTCCGGTCTCCCCTCCAGCCTCTACATTTTCCTGCTCTGGATCAGATTCACACTTTTCCCTTTCCCTGTTCTTTGCCTGCTCACCTGCATCCACAGCACCAGCAAACCCTTAATCTACTTCTTGGCGGCAAGGTGTTGGAGGAACTGCTCCACGAGGTCCCTCCAGCTCTCCCTCCAGAGAGTCTTTGAGGAGCCAGAAGAAAACACTGCCTGCAGCAATGATGCCACCATGGACACAGCACTCTGAGCCTGTTGATCCCTTCCCCTGCACTAGTGAAGGACCCCAGCACAGAGGCTGAGGGTTTCCTTGAGTCACCTGATTATTAAATATCCACAGGATCTCCCTCCCACAGTGTAATCCTGCAGGAGAAGCGAGCAGGGAATTGCCATCGGTGATGTGGGAGGAATGCTCTGCAGGGAGCACATTGGAACATGGCTTTCCTCCTCCCTCCCAGGTTCTAGAACACTATTCCCCCAAAGGGATTGTGCCCCACATGGCTGTGATCCCAAAAATCCCCTGGCACCTGGTTCCTGCATCGCACTGCAGTTTGATATCAATAAACAGCATCATGAACCCTGAGCTGCCTTCACCCCATCTGCCAGCGCTTGCTGCCTTCCTCTGGCTCCTGCTGCCAGCCGGGAATGGGGGTGGAGGGAGGGAGGGAGGGGACACAGGCATGGCTTGTGCTCCCTGCAGCAAACATGATCCCGAGTGCCCAGAGCTGGGATGGCAGCGGCACAGCCGGCATGGGCAGGATGGCCCAGGGGCTCAGCATTCCCTTCCCAGCTGCTCTCTGAGTGGCACAGCAAAGATCTCCCTGGTCCCGGCTGGAGCAGGGCAGCAGTGGGGCTGTTAGGGGGGAAGGTGGCCTCGGGGGAGTCTGGAGGGGTCAGGAAGGGTGTGGATGCTGCCGATCCCAAATGTCCTCACTAGAGAGCAGCAGAGCTACAGGTTGTGCTCAGAGCCAGGGAGAGGCTGGGAAACCTGCAGGAGGAGACGGAACAGCATGACATGCCATGCCGAGGGGGTCAGATATAAGGATGGTGAGTTGCCTCCACAGGAGTGCCAGCACTGCCCATTCCAGTGCCACCAGCACCACCAGCATCCCTCTGCTGCTGGAGGGAACATGACCCCTCAAGGAAGAGAAACAAGGAATGGTGTAAAGCTGTTAGGAGGGGGGAGGCAGTTAGAGAATGGGACATTCTGCAGGGAAGGAGTGTTTCTAATGAGAAATGAGGAGCCATTCACAAAGACAAAGGCCACTTGCTTTATGGTCAAAAAAAAAAAGAAAAAATCAAGATAGGTAGCCCGGAGGCTATGAAACTCTGATGTAGCCAAAGATGTTAAACTGATTCTGACTCCCCTGTGACACCACCAAGTCTTGGGGAGGACCAGTGGGACAGAGAACAGAGTAGAGCTGACAAGACAAGAGCAGGGATCTCCTGGGGATCTGGGCACTTTGTCCTGCATGTTACTGACCTGGGACGGTCCACTTTAGGAGACGGATCTAAAAAAAGCAAGAGATGCCAGGAAGCACCACTGATCTGGACAGACACCCTTTGCCTGCTGCTGCCCCACACTCAACAGGTCAGTGCAATGTTTTCCTTCCTCCCTACCCCACCTGCCTCTCCTCCAGCAGCTGCTCTGTTCCTGCCACCCTCTCCCAGTGACTGTAGTGTCCTCCCCAGCTCCTCCCTCCTCTGCCCTGAGCTTCCCTTCTGTATCTTGATATTGAAATCAGATGGAAAAATCTTTTTAACACAGTGGAACACGTTAGCAAGTGGTACTTCTTTATCTGTGTAGGTCATACTGAAGGATCTCTCCTTTTCCTGTGTGTGGTGAGACTTTTCAACAGGGCTTTTATCCATTATAATCATTCAATGTCTTAAAAACGTGTTTCTTTTCTAATACATAAACATCACTGTCTTAGAACTATTCTCCATGCATTCACCTCCTACTGGAAGTCCTTTAATGCTCCTGCAGGTTCATTAAGAGAGGGTCCCTGGTGGTTGTATTCACTGAATCATGCAATATTAAAGGTGACCTTGCCATGAACTTTTCCTTTGGCCATATGCTGTTGCTTCTTGGTACAGAATTGCCCCAAAAGCACTGGAGGCCTCCTTATCTGTTTCTCCACTGGTTCCACCCACATTTATTTTTTTCTGTCCACACGTTTACATACTTTTATATTTTTGGCCAGCTGGTCTTTCAGCAGCTTCAGGGAACTGAAAATTTTTATTCTCTGTGCTCTTTATCATTCATCTGATGAACATTCCAAACCTCCCACCTCCCTCTCCCACCCCACTATTTCCACTGCCCCCCTCCCCTGAATATCTCACTTCTCTCCACCAAATCCTTCCTGCTGCAGGGAGCTGCTGAGGACCTGCATGGCCCATCCCAGGATTCTCCAAGCACTGACTCCCCATCCACTCTGACCACAGCTGAGACTCACATCCCACTGCCTGCCCAGCGTCCATCCATATGTTATCACAGAGGCATTAGCATCATCTCTAATGGCCCCAGGCTTGGCCAGCAGCATGTCCACCATCTTCAGAGCCATCAGGGATTGGTTCTGCTGGACATGGTGGAATCTTCCAGCAGCTTCTCACAGAAGCCATTGATGCCTGAAAAGACAGGCTAGAAATAAAACCCCATCAACTGGTGTTTATAGAGCAGGTGTTTGTTTATTGCAGTGCTGGAGGTGAGGGGGACCTTTCCACCTAACTCACCCACCCTTGTCAGGTGCTGTGGTTTATTTATACAGTAAGTATTGCTTAATGTTACTATGTCATTATCATCCTATGCATGCCAGAACTAATTTACATTATTTCATGGTTATAACTAGTGTTTCTGTACTGCTCTTGCACCTCCCTAATTTCAGTGGTCTTGGGGGTTTTCTTCAATGAAGGCTCAGGGTCTTCCCATCTGAACTTTTCAACTTAGTCTTCTGAGCATGTGCAGTTATGGTGTTCTTTGGTCTTTCTGGTTCTAACCAGTCTAAATTCTGTATTTTGTGGTTAAATGGCTTTAAAAAGTTTGCCAATATTTCATTAGTACATCCTGCTGCTTTCCAATATAGGTATGCATGTCTATTTTTAATATTATACTTGTCCATTTATGAAACTGTCTACCTGGTGAGTTTTTTGGGGCGTTTTTTTGGTGGGGTTTTTTTTTGGGTTTTGTTTGTTTGTTTGTTTTAATTTGGGGGGTATTTTGGTTTTGTTTTGTTGATTTTTTTTGGTTTTTTTTTTGTCTCTTCAGCATTAAGCAACTAGTTAACTATATAGCCATTACATTGTATAGAAAGTTACAATTCAGGTGACATTAGTATAGAAAGTTATGACTCAGGTTATACTGATATTTTATAACTCAAGCTATATAAGCATCTTGTAACTTGGACCCAAGTTATATAGCCATCACTATCTTTGTGGCTCCCCCACTACCCAAAACCAGCCCAAGCAAAACCAACAGAGGGAGAAATGCTGCTCTCTCAGGTGATTAAGTACCTGAGATATCTGAGTGAGTTAGGCCTGTGAAGAAGGTCAAGTCATGAGTTATAAGTTCAGTTAAATGCTGTAAAGTGTTGTGCCTTTGCTGAATTGCTCATTTTAGGATATAAGGGCATGAATGGCTGGGAGAAGCAGAGACACTGCCCAGGGTCCTGGGTGGAGCAGTACAGGTGGGCAGCTGTTGGGGGGAAAAAGCAACCCTGGCGGGGCTCTGGAGGTTCTCAGAGGTATCTGAAGGGGTCTGGAGGAGATCAGTGGGTCTGGATCCTGCCGATCCCAAATGTCCCCCTGTAGGGCAGCAGAGTCTTACAGGTCACACTTGGAGCCAGGGAGCGGCTGGGAAAGCTGCAGGATGGGATGGGATGGGATGGGATGGCATGGCATGGCATGGCATGGCATGGCATGGGAAGCAGCTCAGCTGTACTTCCATGGGCCCAGGGGAGGTTTTGGCAATGATCCTGATGCTGTTCCCAGAATGGGAGTTGCTTCTGAGAAGCACCCAGCTGCCTCCTCAGCACTGCCAGCATTCCAGTGCCACCAGCATCCGTCTGCTGCTGGACGGAACATGACCCCTCAGGGAAGAGAAACAAGGAATGGTGGAAAGCTGTTGGGAGAAGGAAAGCAGATGGAGAATTGGACATTCTGCAGGGAAGGAGTGTTTCTAATAAGGAGGCAAAGAGGAGCTATTTGCAAAATTGTGCATTTCCAGCTTTCGACCAAAACCACTTCCTTTGCAGAAAAAAAAAAAATCAAGATAAAGGACCCAGAGGAACTGGAGCTCTGATTTAGCCAAAGTTGCAATTTCTGACTCCCCTGTGACTCCATCAAGTCTTGGGGAGGAACACTGGGACAGGGCACAGACAGGAGCTGGCAAGACAGGAGCAGGGATCTTCTGGGGATCTGGGCACTTTGTCCTGCATGTTACTGACCTGGGAGGATCTGCATTAGGATATGGATCCAAAAGGAGCAACAGGTACCAGGAAGCACAATTGATCCGGACAGACACCCTTTGCCTGCTGCTGCCCCACAATCAACAGGTCAGTGCAATGTTTGCCTTCCTCCCTACCCCACCTGCCTCTCCTCCAGCAGCTGCTCTGTTCCTGCCATCCTCTCCCAGTGACTGCAGTGTCCTCCCCAGATCCTCCCTCCTCTGCCCTGAGCTTCCCTTCCATATTGCCTGCTAAACATCCCAACCCTCCCACCTCCCTCTCCCACACCACCCTCCTCCCCTGCACATCTCACTTCTCTCCACTGAATCCTTCCCACTGCAGGGAGCTGCTGAGGAGCTGCATGGTCCATCCCAGGATTCTCCAAGCACTGACTCCCCATCCACTCTGACCACAGCCAGCGACCACATCCCATCACCTGCCCAGTGTCCATCCATGGAGTTGAACATCATGTCCCCACCTCCCGCCTCACCCACTGAAGGAATCAATCCATGTCAGGTGGATGTCACCAGCATGGCCATACTCAGTGTCACACTGCCCATCTGCCTCTGTGGGCTGGCTGGGAATGGGGCTGTCATCTGGCTCCTTGGATTCCACATCCACAGGAACTGCATCACCATTGCCATACTCATTCTGGCCTTTGTGGATTTCCTTTTCCTCCTTTTCATCGTCCCCTCCACCCTGCTCTCCCTGCTGGAGGACGTGTCCTGCTCTGCTACCGTACCCATGATGTACCTGAGGTTGCTTTTCCTGCTGTCCCTGTTCTCCTACAATGTGAGGCTGTACCTGCTGACAGCCATCAGCATCGAGAGGTGCATTTCCACCTTCTGCCCACTCTGGTTCTGCTGCCTTGGCTGCCAGTGCCAGTCGCAGGTAGAGAACGTCCTGCTTGCAGCTCTCACCATCACTGCCATCGCTGTCCTTGTCACAGTAACTTCCCTGTGCCTGTTTCAGGCACATGGGCACTGCCAGTGGGCTCTCATCTCCATGTATGCCCTCAGCCTCTTCCTCTGTGCGCCTCCATGCTCATTTCCCACACAATCTTCTTCATTAAGGCCAAGTGTGGCTCCCAGCAGCAGAAACCCAAGAGGCTCAACATGGTTATCTTCCTCACTGTGCTCTTCAGTCTGTCCATCAGCCTCTGTAATTTCCTGCAGCAGCTCAGCTACAGCATTATGGCCACCCAGGTGGTTTTCCTGCTCGCCTGTATCACCAGCAGCATCAAACCCTTCATCTACTTCTTGTTGGGGAACTGCTGTTGGCACTGCTCCATGGGGTCCCTGAGTGACTCCCTCCAGAGGGTCTTTACTGACCCAGAAGAAAACACACCCAGCAGTAATGATGCCACCATGGACACAGCATTCTGAGCTCCTGAGTTTTTAGAAAAACAGCCTAGGAAATTATTTTTCTTCCCTGAATGACACAACATCCCTGTCCTCACACTCCCAAAGAAAGCTGCTGACCTGAAGTGTGGCCAGCATGAAACCTTGTTGTGACTAAAGCCCATCTCTTGGGGCTCTATAAACAGCAGTGCAAAAGGAGACCCTTGGAGCTCTCCTGGGCCCCAGCAGCACTAACCAGAACCTCCCTCTCAGCGGGGCCTCTCCAAGCCAGGAACTCTCTCATTTGCTGCACTCAGAGGGTTCCTGAATGCCAACAGATCCTGGGCAGTCTCTCCATTCCTCAACACCCAACCCCTTCCCAATGAGAAGATGTAAAAGCACCCAGAGCTAGCATTTCCATGTGTCTGAAAGGAATTTTTCACAGGAACCTTGCACTCATTATCTTCTGTTTGTGTCCATACGTGTGCCCTGTTTCTGGTTCCATTGACTAGATTTTGTTTCTAGGGATTTTTTCCCTTGGTGTTCTGTAATTGTATAGTAAGTCATAGAGTGCACCAAGCCAATGAATTCTGTCCTGCTGTCACTTAATATTAAATCTGGCTTTTACTGAAAACATAACCAGTGATTTTTTAAGAGGTCTCTAACACTCATTTGGAACACTGCACGGTGTAATCCTGCAGAAGAATGGAGCAGGAACATGGGGGAGGGATGCTCTGTAGGGAGCACATGGAAGTAGAGTTTGCCTCCTCCCTCCCGGGTCTTGGAACGCTGTGGCCAGCTGGAGCAGAAACACTGCTGGGAGTCCCCACTGCTGGGCGGAGCAGGGCAGGAGCGACACAGGAGCGGGGGAAAGGTGGCCCCGGGGGTGTCTGAACTGTCAGAGGCAGTCAGGCTGGGTCAGGACACGGTCGGAGGGGATCTGGATGCCGGCAATCCCAAATGTTCCCACTGGAGGGAAGCAGAGCCCGACAGACCTCACTCGGACAGGCGGAGTGGCTGCAGGCCGGAAAACCGGCGGAACAGGAGAGGATGGGGTGAGG
The DNA here is from genome assembly GCF_008360975.1 of Lichenostomus cassidix. NCBI lineage: Eukaryota > Metazoa > Chordata > Aves > Passeriformes > Meliphagidae > Lichenostomus > Lichenostomus cassidix. Next base: position 61,965,505 of record NC_139486.1, read on the forward strand.
ATGGAGAGTGGGGTGGAAATCAGGATGGAGGGCAGGGATGGGATGGACTTGGACAGGCAGCAGGAAAGTGGAGTCAGGATGAAGATGGGATTGGGATAGAACGGTGAAGCAGCTCACCTATGCTTCCTTGGGTCAAGGGGAGGTTTTGGAAACGATCCCGGAGCTCTTCCCAGAAAGGGAGTTGTTTCTGAGAAGCAGCCAGCTGCCTCCCCAGCACTGCCAGCATTCCCAGTGCCAACAGCATCCCACTGCTTCTGGAAGAACCATGACTCCTCAGGGAAGAGAAACAAGGAGAGGAAAGGCAGTCAGACAATGGGATACTCTACAGGGAAAGAGTCTTTCTAATCAGGAGGAAATGAGGAGCCAATCACAAAATTCTGCTTGCAGAGCTTCTGGCAAAAGCCACTTCCTTAGAGGAAAATTAAACAAAAAAAGTAATGACAAATGGCTCCATAGGAGTGGAGCTTTGACGTAGCCAAACTTGCAATTTCTGACTCCCCTGTGACTCCACCGACTCTGGGGAAACAACACTGGGACAGGGCATGGAGAGGAGACAGTGGGACAGGAGTGGGGATCTCCTAGGGATATCGGCACTTTCTCCTTCATGTTACTGACCTAGGAGGATCTACTTTAGCATATTGATATAAAAAGAGCCTTAAAGAACTAAGAGGTACCAGGAAGCACCACTGACCTGGACAGACACCCTTTGCCTGCTGCTGCCCCACAATCAACAGGTCAGTGCAATGTTTGCCTTCCTCCCTACCCCACCTGCCTCTCCTCCAGCAGCTGCTCTGTTCCTGCCACCCTCTCCCAGTGACTGCAGTGTCCTCCCCAGATCCTCCCTCCTCTGCCCTGAGCTTCCCTTCCACACGTCCTGCAAAACATCCCAACTTTCCCACCTCCCTCTCCCACCCCACTGTTTTCACTTCCCTCCTCCCCTGCACATCTCACTTCTCTCCACTGAATCCTTCCTCCTGCAGGGAGCTGCTGAGGAGCCACGTGGTCCATCTCGGAATTCTCAAAGCACCACTTTCCATCCGTGGGCCACATCCCACTGCCTGCCCAGTGTCCATCCATGGAGTTGAGCACCATGTCCTCAGCTCCTGCCTCACCCACTGAAGGAGACAATCCCTGTGATACAGATGGCACCAACGTGGCCATACACAGTGTCACACTGCTCATCAGCCTTTGTGGGCTGGCTGGGAATGGGGCTGTCATCTGGCTCCTCAGACTGAAATTCAGTAATGCCAGCATCTTTGACCTGGCTGTCATCGACTTCTTCTTCCTCCTCTTCTCAGTCACCACTGCCCTACTCTTCCTGGTGGAGGAAGCGTCCTGCTCTACTATCATGCCTCTGGTGTACGTGAACTTACTTTTCCAGGTGTCTAGGGTCCCCTGCTACTGGGGGCTGTGTCAGCTGACAGCCTTCACCATGGCGATGGACAGGTATAAGCTGTGCCTGCTCTGCTGCCGCCTTCCCGAGCGCCTGGTGTGGGTGGTGGACAGTCTCCATTACTGGGCCTTCGTCATTCTCTACACAGTGATTTCCACAGTGACTTCCCTGTGCCCATCAGACAAGCAGGAGTACTGTCAGGGGGCTCTCATCTCCATGATCACCATCATCCTGCTTCTCTTTGCTGTACCCGACACCATTTACAAATTGATCGGCATCATTAAGGCCAAATGTGGCTCCAAGCAGCAGCAACCCGAGAAGCACGACATCGTTATCGTCCTCATTGTGCTCTTCACTCTCCTCATCATGCTCTTCAATTGCCTGCAGCACCTCAGCTACACTGTTGAATCCTCCCAGGTTGTTTTCCTGCTCACCAGCATCAACAGCACCAGCAAACCCTTCATCTACTTCCTGGTGGGGAGGTGTTGGAGGAACTGCTCCATGGAGTCTCTAAGGGAATCTCTCCAGAGAGTTTTTGAGGAGCAGGAAGATAACTCTGCCCACAAAAAAGACACCACCACAGACACAGTGGTCTAAGCCTGTTGATCCCTTTGACTGCACTGCTGAGGGACCCTGGGACAGTGGCTGAGGGTTTCCTTGATTAATATTCATGATTAAAATTCCTGATAAAAATTCCTGATTAAGAAATATCCACAGGATCTCCCTCCCACACTGTATTCCTGCAGGAGAAATGAGCAGGGGCATGTGGGAGGGATGTTCTGCAGGGAGCACATTGGAGCATGGCTTTCCTCCTCCCTCCCAGATCCTAGAACACTATTCCCCCAAAGGGATATTTCCCAACACGGCTGTGATTCCAAAATCCCCTGGCACCTGGTTCTGCATCGCACTGCAGTCTGATATCAATAAATAGCATCCTGAAACCTAAGCAGCCTTCACCCCGTCTGCCAGCGCTTGCTGCCTTCCTCTGGCTCCTGCTGCCAGCCAGGAATGGGGGTGGAGGGAGGGAGGGAGGGGACACAGGCATGGCTTGTGCTCCCTGCAGCAAACATGATCCCGAGTGCCCAGAGCTGGGATGGCAGCGGCACAGCCGGCATGGGCAGGATGGCCCAGGGGCTCAGCATTCCCTTCCCAGCTGCTCTCTGAGTGGCACAGCAAAGATCTCCCTGGTCCCAGCTGGAGCAGGGCAGCAGTGGGGCTGTCATGGGGAAGGTGGTCCCAGGGGAGTCAGGGAGTGTCCAAGGGGTCAGGAGGGATCAGGAAGGGTCTGAATGCTGCCGATCCCAAATGTCCTCACTGGAGAGCAGTAGAGCCCAACAAGTTGTGCTTAGAGCCAGGAAGCAGCTGGGAAAACTGTGGGATGAGATGGGATGGGATGGGATGGGATGGGATGGGATGGGATGGGATGGGATGGGATGGGATGGGATGGAGTGGCGTGGCGAGTGGGTTGACATCAAGATGGTGTGCTGGGATGAGGACACGATAGGGTTAAGGACCATGAATTCAGAGCTGGAATTAGGATGGAACAGGAGGATGGGGATAGGACAGGTCACAGCTCAGATGTACTTCCCTAGGCCTAAGAGAGGTTTTGGCAACGACCCCGGAGCTCTTCCCAGAAAGGGAGTTGTTTCTGAGAAGCACCCAGCTGCCTCACCAGCACTGCCAGCATTCCAGTGCCACCAGCAGCACCAGCATCCCTCTGCTGCTGGAGGAAATACGATCCCTCAGGGAAGAGAAACAAGGAATGGTGTAAAGCTGTTGGGAGAGAGAACACAGTTAGAGAACGGGACATTCTGCAGGGAAGGAGTGTTTCTAACGAGGAGGAATGAGGAGCCATTCACAAAGACAATGGACATTTGCTTTATAGCAAAAAACCAAAAAATAAAGATCAGTAGCCCTGAGTCTATGAAACTCTGATGTAGCCAAAGTTTTTAAACTGATTCTGACTCCCCTGTGACTCCACCAAGTCTTGGGGAGGACCAGTGGGACAGGGCACAGAGAGGAGCTGGCAACGCAGGAGTGGGGATCTCCTGGGGATCTGGGCACTTTGTCCTGCATGTTACTGACCTGGGAGGATCCACTTTACCATATGGATCCCAAAGCAGCAAGAGATGTCAGGAAGCACCACTGATCTGGACAGACACCCTTTGCCTGCTGCTGACCCACACTCAACAGGTCAGTGCAATGTTTGACTTCCTCCCTACCCCACCTGCCTCTCCTCCAGCAGCTGCTCTGTTCCTGCCACCCTCTCCCCGTGACTGCAATGTCCTCCCCAGCTCCTCCCTCCTCTGCCCTGCACTTCCCTGCCGGATCTTGATTTGAAATCAGATGTAAAAAAAATTCGAAGGCAATGGAACACGTTAGGAAGCAGGAATTTTTTATCTGTGCAGGTCATACAGAAGGATCTCTCCTTTTGCTGTGTGTGGTGACACTTTTCAACAGGGCTTTTATCCATTATAATCATTCAAAGTCATAAAAATGCAATTCTTTTCTAATACAAAAACATCACTTTCCTAGAACTATTTTCCATGCATCCACCTGCTCCTGGGACTCCTTTAATTGTCCTGCAGGTTCATTAAGTGAGGTCCCTGGTGGTTGTATTCACTGAATGCTTCAATATTAAAGGTGACCTTGCCTTAAACTTTTCCTTTGGCCATGTGCTGTTGCTTCTTGTCACAGAACATGTCCCAAAACCACTACAGGCATCCTTATCTGTTTCTGCACAAGTTCCAGTCACATTTGTCATTCTCTGTCCACACTTTTGCCATTCTCTTGTCCACTCTTATATACTTTTATCTTTTTGGCTAGCTGGTCTTTCAACAGCTTCAGGAAAGATGAAAAATTTTATCCTCTGTGTTCTTTATCATTCTGCTGAACATCCCTACCCTCCCACCTCCCTCTCCCACCCCACTATTTCCACTGTCCTCCTCCCCTTCACATCTCACTTCTCTCCACTGAATCCTTCCTGCTGCAGGGAGCTGCTGAGGAGCCACATGGTCCATCCCGGGATTCTCCAAGTACTGACTCCCCATCCACTCTGACCACAGCCAGGGACCTCATCCCACTGCCTGCCCAGCATCCATCCATGGAGGAGAGCACCATCACCCCACCTCCCGCCTCACTCACTGAAGGAGATGATCAATGTGAGATAGATGTCACCAACATGGCCATACACAGTGTCACACTGCTCATCTGCCTTTGTGGGCTGGCTGGGAATGGGGCTGTCCTCTGGCTCCTCAGACTGAAAATCAGTAATTCAGACATTCTTGATCTGGCTGTCGCCGATTTCCTCTTCCTCCTCTTCGCAGTACCTTCTATTTTGCTTTTCCTGGTGGAGGATGTGTCCTGCTCCACTATCATGCCCCTGGTGTACCTGAGCTTCCTTTTCCAGGCATCAATGGTCTCCTACTACTGGGGGCTGTGGCTGCTAACAGACACCAGCATGGTGATGGGCATCTCCAAGCTCTGCCTGCTCTGCTGCCAATGCCACCTTTCCTGGCGACTGGTGTGGATAATGAACAAAGTGCAATACTGGGCTTTCTTCACTCTCCTCTTTGTCATTCCCACAGTGACTTCCCTGTGCCCGTCACAGGAGCCGGAGACCTGTCAGGTGGCTCTCATCTCCATGTTCACCATCATCCTGCTCTTCTTAGCTGTACCTGGCATCATTTCCAGATTGATTGACTTCATTAATGCCAAATGTGGCTCCAAGCAGCAGCAACTCAAGAGGCGCGACAATGTTATCTTCCTCACTGTGCTCTTCACTCTCCTCCTCACCCTCTGGAACTTCCTGCACCAGCTCGGCTACATTGTTGTGTCCTCCCAGGTTGTTCTCCTGCTCAACTGCATCAACAGTAGCAGCAAACCCTTTATCTACTTCCTGGTGGGGAGGTGTTGGAGGAACTGCTCCATGGAGTCTCTAAGGGAATCTCTCCAGAGAGTTTTTGAGGAGCAGGAAGATAACTCTGCCCACAAAAAAGACGCCACCACAGACAGAGTGGTCTGAGCCTGTTGATCCCTTTGACTGCACTGCTGAGGGACCCTGGGAGAGTGGCTGAGGGTTTCCTTGAGTGACCTGATTAAGAAATATCCACAGGATCTCCCTCCCACACTGTATTCCTGCAGGAGAAGTGAGCAGGGGCATGTGGGAGAGATGTTCTGCAGGGAGCACATTGCAGCATGGCTTCATCCTCCCTCCCAGGAACTAGAACACTATTCCCCCAAAGGGATATTTCCCAACACAGCTGTGATCCCAAAATTCCCCTGGCACCTGGTTCCTGCATCCCACTGCAGTCTGATATCAATAAACACCATCCTGAAACCTGAGCTGCCTTCACCCTGTCTGCCAGCGCTTGCTGCCTTCCTCTGGCTCCTGCTGCCAGCCGGGAATGGGGGTGGAGGGAGGGAGGGAGGGGACACAGGCATGGCTTGTGCTCCCTGCAGCAAACATGATCCCGAGTGCCCAGAGCTGGGATGGCAGCGGCACAGCCGGCATGGGCAGGATGGCCCAGGGGCTCAGCATTCCCTTCCCAGCTGCTCTCTGAGTGGCACAGCAAAGATCTCCCTGGTCCCAGCTGGAGCAGGGCAGCAGTGGGGCTGTCAGGGGGAAAGGTGGTCCCAGGGGAGTCAGGGAGTGTCAGAGGAGTCAGGAGGGGTCAGGAAGGGTCAGGATGCTGCTGATCCCAAACGTCCTCACTGGAGAGCAGCAGAGCCCAACAGGGCATGCTCAGAGCTAGGGAGAGGTCAGAAAACCTGTGTGATGGGCTCGGCTGGGCTGGGGATTGGGCTGGGGCTGGGCTGGGCTGGGCTGGGCTGGGGATTGGGATAGGGATAGGATGGGATGGGATGGGATGGGATGGGATGGGATGGGATGGGATGGGATGGGATGGGATGGGATGGGATGGGATGGGATGGGGTTGAGCACTGATAGAGAAATTCATTGAAATAAACTTTCCAACACAGTATAAAGCATTAGAAAGCAGGAATTCTTCACGTGCACTTGACCCACAGATGGATCTTTCCTTTTCTCTATATGTGGTAAGACTTTACAACAGGGTTTTAACCTGCCTGCAAGAAACTCTTGGCTATCCTTCCCTTGGGTGGTGTAACCCTGCGTTAGAAAGAAAAAATGGGAATTCTTGGCACATCTGTGCTTTCTCGGGACAAAAGGAGGTTTGGGTGAACCAGGCACATCTGTGCTTTCTCGGGACAAAAGGAGGTTTGGGTGAACCAGGCCAATGAACTCTGTCGTTCTGTCACTTAGTATTAAATCTTGTTTTTACCGAAAACATAACCGGTGATTTTTTAATTGATTTCAAACGGTCATTTGGAACACTGCATGGTGTAATCCTGCAGGAGAAGGGAGCAGAGGCATGCGGGAGGGATGCTCTGTAGGGAGCACATGGAAATAGGGTCTGCCTCCTCCCTCCCCGGTCCGGGAACACTGTGGCCAGCTGGAGCAGAGACACTGCTGGGAGTCCCGGGTGAAGCTGGGCAGGAACGGGGGAAAGGCTGGGTCAGGACACGGTAGGAGGGGATCTGGATGCCGGCAATCCCAAATGTTCCCACTGGAGGGAAGCAGAGCCCGAAAGACCTCACTCAGACAGGGGGAGTGGCTGCAGGCCGGAAAAGCTGCGGGATGGGAGAGGATGGGGTGAGGATGGAGAGTGGGGTGTAGATGGGGATGGAGAGCAGGAATGGGATGGGATGGGGAGAGGCAGTAGGGAAGGGGAGCAGGGATGAAGATGGGATTGGGATAGGACAGCGAAACCACTCAGCTGTGCTTCCTTGTGCCTAAGGGAAGCTTTGCAACAATCCCGGAGCTCTTCCCGGAATGGGAAATGCTTCTGAGAAGCACCCACCTGCCTCCCCAGCATTGCCAGCATTCCGGCACTGCCAGCATTCCCAGTGCCACCAGCACCACCAGCACCACCAGCACCACCAGCACCACCAGCACCCCTCTGCTGCTGGAAGAACCATGACTCCTCAGGGAAGAGAAATGAGGAATTGTAGAAACCTGTAGCGAGAGGGAAGGCAGTCGGACAATGGGATATTCTACAGGGAAGGAGTCTTTCTAATCAGGAGGAAATGAGGAGCCAATTGCAAAATTCTGCTTGCAGAGCTTCTGGCAAAAGCCACTTCCTTAGAGAAAAAAACCGAAAAAAATCATGACAAATGACTCTGTAGGAGTGGAGCTTTGACGTAGCCAAACTTGCAATTTCCGACTCCCCTGTGACTCCACCGACTCTGGGGAAACAACACTGAGACAGAGCACGGACAGGAGACAGTGGGACAGGAGTGGGGATCTCCTAGGGATATTGGCACTTTCTCCTTCATGTTACTGACCTGGGAGGATCTACTTTAGCATATTGATATAAAAAAGCGCAAGAGATGCCAGGAAGCACCACTGATCTGGACAGACACCCTTTGCCTGCTGCTGCCCCACAATCAACAGGTCAGTGCAATGTTTGCCTTCCTCCCTACCCCACCTGCCTCTCCTCCAGCAGCTGCTCTGTTCCTGCCACCCTCTCCCGGTGACTGCAGTGTCCTCCCCAGCTCCTCCCTCCTCTGTCTTGTGCTTCCCTTCTGCATCTCCTGCTGAACATCCCAGCCTTTCCACCTACCTGTCCCACCCCACTATTTCCACTGCCCTCCTCCCCTGCACATCTCATTTCTCTCTACTGAATCCTTCCTCCAGCAGGGAGCTGCTGAGGAGCCGTGTGGTCCATCCTGGGATTCTCTAAGCAACGTCTTCCATCCGTGGGCCACATCCCACCGCTTGTCCAGCATCCATCCATGGAGGTGAGCACTGTGTCACCATCTCCTACCTCACCCACCAAAGGTGACGATTCCTGTTGGATAGATGTCACTGATGTGGCCATAGACAGTGTCACGCTGCTCATCTGCCTCTGTGGGCTGGTTGGGAACGGAGCTGTCCTCTGCCTCCTCCACAGGAACCCCACCACCTTCTACATCACCAACCTGGCCTTCTCTGACTTCGCCTTCCTGCACTTCACAGTCCCCTCCACCCTTCTCTACCTGACAGAGGAACTGTCTTGCTCCACTATCGCACCCCTGATATTCCAGAGGGCACTTTTTCCTCTCTTGCTGTTCTCCTACAACCTGGGGGTGTACCTGCTGACAGCCATCAGCACTGAGAGATGCACATCCATCCTCCATCCGCTCTGGTACCGCTGCCACCGCCCCCAGCGCCTGTCATGGGTGGTGTGTGCCCTGCTCTGGACCCTCTCCATCGCTTTCATTGTCACAGTGACTTCCCTGTGCCAGTCACAGGAACACGAGCACTGCCAGGTGTCTCTCATCTCCATGTATGCCCTCAACCTCTTCCTCTTTGCCCCAGCCATGGTCATTTCCAGTACAATCCTCTTCATTAAGGTCAAGCGTGGCTCCCAGCAGCAGCAACCCAAGAGGCTCGACATCATTATCTTCCTCACTGTGCTCTTCTTCCTCCTCTTGGCTCTCCCCCTTAGCCTCTGCAATTTCCTGCAGCAGCTCGGCTACACCATCGCGTCCTCCCAGGTTGTTTTCCTGCTCGCCTGCATCCACAGCAGCATCAAACCCTTCATCTACTTCTCAGTGGCAAGGTGTTGGAGGAACTGCTCCACGAGGTCCCTAAGGCTCTCCCTCCAGAGGGTTTTTGAGGAGCCAGAAGAAAACACTCCCAGCAGCAATGGTGCCACCATGGACACGGCAGCCCCAGCCTGTTGATCCCTTCCACTGCACTGCTGAAGGACCCCAAGACACTGGCTGAGGGTTTCCTTGAGTCACCTGATTAAGAAATATCCACAGCATCACCCTTCCTGTGGTGGTGTAATCCCACATGAGAAGGGAGCAGGGGCATTGCCATGGGCAATGTGGGAGGGATGCTCTGCAGGGAGCACATTGGAGCATGGCTTTCCTCCTCCCTCCCAGGTCCTAAAACACTATTCCCCCAAAGGGATCGTGCTCCCATTGCTGTGATCCCAAAACTCACCCTGGCACCTGGTTCCTGCATCCCACTATGGTCTCATATCTTTTATTTTTAACGTTGTGAGCTAGGGGCAAAGGACTCTTTTCCTTCAGAAATTCTTTCTCTCCCCTTGTTTCAGCTTCTCCCCAAGCAGGCTCAGATGGTGCAGCTCCAAGGGGAGTGGGAGTCAGTCATCTGTAGCACAGCCACCCCCTTCCAGGAGCAGGGTGACACCTGTGTTTGTCACAACGGGCTCCACAGGGCATCACCACCTCCCTGTGGCTTCACTCAGGTCACTGAGCTGGGGGTGTTCAGCCTTGAGAAAGAAAAACTTCAGGGAGACCTTAGAGCCCCTTCCAGTGCTTAAAAGGGCTCCAAGAGCTGGAAAGGCACTTTGGATAAGGGCCTGAAGTGACAGGACAAGGGAGAATGGCTTCACTCTGACAGAGGGCAGGGAGAGATGCAATATGGTAAAGAAATTCTTACCCTTTGATGGTGGTGAGTTATGGCACAGGTTTCCCAGAGATGCTGTGGCTGCTCCATTCCGGCAAGCATTCCAGGCAAGGTCAGACCGCATTTGGAGCAACCAGGGTGATTAGAAGGTGTCCCTGCTGGCAAAAGGGGTGGGATCAGGCAAAAACAGCCACAAGTGCTCCCAAGACTAAGGAGGAGGAGGAGCAGGATGAGCTCTGGTGAAGAGGTGGAAGGCAGACCACAGCACCCCCAGCTCTGGTCTCTAATAGCTTTCATTGCATCATTAAGGACATTAGTAGTAATTAATGGGGGCTCTAAGTGTTAATAACCTGGTTGCAAACAATTTTTTACTGTCTTTCCTTGCACTTTGTGAGCCTGCATCAAAATGGAAAATGGGAATTCTAGGCTCAGCTGTGCTTTCTTGGGCCCAGGGGAGGTGTTGGCAATGATCCTGATGATCTTCCCAGAATGGGAGTTGCCTCTGACAAGCACCCAGCTGTCTTACCAGCACTCCCAGCATTCCAGTGCCACCAGCACCAAATGCCAGCACTCCCAACATTCCAGTGCCACCAGCACCAAATGCCAGCACTCCCAGCATTCCAGTGCCACCAGCACCACCAGCATCCCTCTGCTGCTGGAGGGAACATGACCCCTCAGGGAAGAGAAACGAGGAATGGGAGAAAACCGTCAGGATATGGAATGCAATCCAAGAATGGGACATTCTGCAGGGAAGGAGTGTTTCTAATCAGGAGGAAATGAAAAGCCATTAGCAAAATAAACACAAAGAAAAAAAAATCCTAAGATGAATAAGCCCTAAGAAGTGAAACTCTGACGTAACCAAAGATGCAATTTCTGAGTCCCCTGTGACTCCACCAAGTCTTGGGGAGCAACAGGACAGGAGACAGATGTTCTTCTTCACGTTACTGACCTGGGAGGATCCACTTTACCATAGGGATACAAAAGGAGCAACAGGTGCCAGGAAGCACCACTGATCTGGACAGACACCCTTTGCCGGCTACTGCCCCACACTCAACAGGTCAGTGCAATGTTTGCCTTCCTCCCTACCCCACCTGCCTCTCCTCCAGCAGCTGCTCTGTTCCTGCCACCCTGTCCTAGTGACTGCAGTGTCCTCTCCAGTTCCTCCCTCCTCTGCCCTGAGCTTCCCTTCTGCATCTCCTGCTGAACATCCCAACCCTCCCACCTCCCTCTCCCACCCTCACCATTTCCACCACCCTCCTCCCCTGCACATCTCACTTCTCTCCACTGAATCCTTCCTGCTGCAAGGGGCTGCTGAGGAGTTGCATGGTCCATCCCAGGATTCTCCAAGCACTGATTCCCCATCCACTCTGACCACAGCCAGGGGCCACATCCCACTGCCTGCCCAGCATCCATCCATGGAGGTGAGCACCACGTCCCCACCTCCCACCTCACCCACCAAAGGATACGATCCGTGTCAGATCAGTGTCACCTACGTGGCCATAGCAGCCATCACGTTGCTCATCTGCCTCTTTGGACTGGCTGGGAATGGGGTTTTCCTCTGTCTCCTTGGATTCCACACCCACAGGAAGCCCATCACTGTCTACATTCTCCACATGGCCATCACTGACTTTGTCTTCCTCCTCCTCATTGCCGCCTTCAGCCTGCTCTACCTGCTGGAGTATGCATCCTGCTCCATTATCCTGCCCCAGAAGTACCTGATGTTGCTTTTCCAGCTAGCGCTGTTCTCCTACAGCCTAGGGCTGTACCTGCTGGCAGCTATCAGCTTCAACAGGTGCAGGTCCACCTTCTGCCCACTCTGCTGCCACTGCCACCGTCCCAAGCACCAGTCCATGGTGGTGAGTGCCATGCTCGGGGCCATCTCCATCGCTGTCATTCCCACGCTGACTTCACTCTTCCAGTACCACGACAGTAAGTCCTTCCATGCGTTTGTCAACTTCATGTACATCCTACAGCTTCTCCTCTTTGCTTCCTCCATGGTCATTTCCACCACAACTCTCTTCATTAAGGCCAAGTGTGACTCTCAGCATCAGCAACCCAAGAGCCTTGACATCGTTATTTTCCTCACTGTGCTCTTTGGTCTCCCCTCTAGCATCGGCAATTTCATGGAGCAACTCAACTACAATATCGACACTGAGGATGTTTTCCTCCTCACCTGCATCCACAGCACCATTAAACCCATCATCTACTTCTCGGTGGCAAGGTGCTGGAAGAACTGCTCTGTGGGGTCCCTCAGGGACTCACTCCAGAGGGTTTTTGAGAAGCCAGAAGAAAACTCTGCCTGCAGCAATGATCCCACCATGGACACGTCAGTCTGAGCGTATTGTTCCATTCCACTGCACTGCCGAAGGACCCCAGCACAGAGGCTGAGGGTTTTATCGAACCACCTGATTAAGAAATATCCACAGGATCACCCTCCCGCGATGTAATCCTGCAGGAGAAGACAGCAGGGGCATGTGGGAGGGATGCTCTGCAGGGAGCACATTGGAGAATGGCTTTCCTCCTCTCTCCCAGGTTCTAGAACACTATTCCTCCAAAGGGATCCTTCCCAACATGGCTGTGATCCCAAAATCCCCCTGGTACCCGGTTCCTGCATCCTACTGCAGTCTGATATCAATAAATAGAATCCTGAAACCTGAGCTGCCTTCGGCCCATCTGCCAGTGCTTGCTGCCTTCCTCTGGCTCCTGCTGCCAGCCGGGAATGGGGGTGGAGGGAGGGAGGGGACACAGCCATGGCTTGTGCTCCCTGCAGCAAACATGATCCCGAGTGCCCAGAGCTGGGATGGCAGCGGCACAGCCGGCATGGGCAGGATGGCCCAGGGGCTCAGCATTCCCTTCCCAGCTGCTCTCTGAGTGGCACAGCAAAGATCTCCCTGGTCCCAGGTGGAGCAGCGCAGCAGTGGGGCTGTCAGGGGGAAAGGTGGCCCCGGGGGAGTCTGGGTGTGTCGGAGGGGTCAGGAGAGGTTAGGAAGGGTCTGGATGGTGCCGATCCCAAATGTCCTCACTGGAGAGCAGCTGAGCCCGACACGTCATGCTCAGTGCCAGGGAGAGGCCGGAAAAGCTGTGTGATGGGCTGGGATGGGATGGAATGGGATGGGATGGGAGATGGGGTGGAGATGGGGATGGCACTGACAGACATCCGCTGGAATAAACTTTCCAACACAATGGAAAGCATTAGGAAACAGGAATTATTCATGTGCACAGGACCCACAGATGGATCTCTCCTTTTCTCTGTATGTGGTGAGACTTTACAACAGGGTTTTAACCTGCCTGCAAGAAACTCTTTGCTGTCCTTCCCTTGGGCGGTGTGAGCCTGCATTAGAATGAAAAAATGGGAATTCTTGGCACATCTGTGCTTTCTCAGGACAAAGGCAGGTTTGGATGAACCAGGAAGACAAACTCTATCATTCCATCACTTAGTATTAAATCTTGTTTTTACCGAAAACCTAACCGGTGATTTTTTAATTGATTTCAAACGGTCATTTGGAACACTGCACGGTGTAATCCTGCAGGAGAAGGGAGCAGAGGCATGCGGGAGGGATGCTCTGTAGGGAGCACATGGAAATAGGGTTTGCCTCCTCCCTCCCGCGTCCGGGCCAGGAGAAGCAGAGACACTGCTGGGAGTCCCGGGCAGAGCAGGGCAGAAGCGGGGGAAAGGTGGCCCCGGGAGTGTCTGGGGTGTCGGCTGTTAGCAGCGGTCAGGACAAGGTCATGGAGGTCTGGATGCCGGCAATCCCAAATGTTCCCACTGGAGGGAAGCAGAGCCCGACAGACCTCACTCGGACAGGGGGCGTGGCTGCAGGCCGGAAAAGCTGCGGGACGGGAGAGGATGGGGTGAGGATGGAGAGTGGGGTGTAGATGGGGATGGAGAGCAGGAATGGGATGGGATGGGATGGGATGGGGAGAGGCAGCAGGAAAGGGGAGCAGGGATGAGGATGGGATTGGGATAGGACAGCGAAACAGCTCATTTGTGCCTCCTTGGGCCCAGCAGAGGCTTTGGCAATGATCCCAGAGCTCTTCCCAGAATGTGAAATGCTTCTGAGAAGCACCCAACTACCTCCCCAGCACTGCCAGCACTGCCAGCATTCCAGCACCACCAACATCCCTCTGTTGCTGGATGGACCAAGATTCTTCAGGGAAGAGAAACGAGGAATGGTAGAAAGCTGTAGGGAGAGGGAAAGCAGTCAGAGAATGGGACATTCTTCAGGGAAGGAGTGTTTCTTACCAGGAGGCAAGTGAGGAGCCATTCATAAAATTATGCACGTGGGGCTTCTGACAAAAGCCACTTCCTTTGTCGCAAACAAAAAATCAGGATAAATAATGCCGAGGAAGTGGAACTCTTACGTAGACAAAGCTGCAATTTCCAACCCCCTGTCTCCATCCCCGCCCACCCCCCCTGTTTTTCTGGAAGAACTCCCAGCCAGAGGGGACGTACCCAAGCAGCTTCAGCTGGACATAATGGGGAGATACAGAGCTGGCAGTGAAATGAAGCTCTGGGAGACTGGAGCTGGAATCACAGGAGAGCTGGGATAGTGACTAGAGGATCTTTATTTCAGGTGTGAACTGCTGTCTTCTCTTTAGCCAGGCAACTTCATCTGTCAGCCTCCTCTACCACAGGAGGAACTTCACCATGTCCCACCTCAGCTAAGAGATGCAGCTACTCCTCTGCCAAGATCTTCATTTAATTACTTTAAGTCTCTTGTGCCCTCTGCAGCTAATTAGCTGTGCAGCAAGGATGGAGAGGATGGGAAAACCTGGGAGGGGATGTGCAGCTAGACGAGGTTGCTCTTAGCCCCGTCCAACCTGGCCTTGGACACTTGAGCAAATAGCTTTATTAGTTAAGAAAAACCAGTTAAAAATAATACTTCCCAATTCTTCTAAGCCAGCTCGCAAGAAAAAGAAATATTGGTCATTCGCCCAAATAAAATCAGACTCTTTGTTGTACTGAAGTTTAAAAAAAAAATTTTAAATAATAAATTTTTTTAAAAAAACCCAACCTGGCTATAATGCAACCCCACACAAAGTGCAGTTTGTCAAGTCACAACAAGTCACAACACTGTTCCTGGTCAGATAACTCAGGCTGGACTTCAGGCAAATCCTTCTGCCAAAACTGAACTTCTGCCAGAAGGATCTCTTGTAATTTGTCAGAAGCCCTGGCAAAAATGGCGCGGGTTACCTTTGTTGGCAGTGGAAGTGTGGAAGTCTCTGCTCTTGTAGATGTCTGAGGAGGTGTCAGGAGAGGTGGCAGAGAGCTGCTCAACTCCTGAAAAAAGAGGGAGAGAAGCAGCTCTCAAGATTTTTGCTGATGGACACAGAGGAAGTTTCATCCTTCTGAGAGTCAGAGGGACAGAGCTCCTCATGGATTTGTACAGGCTTCCCCATGGAGATCTGTTCTTGAAGAGCACCTACCTTCAAGGTTCCTTCAATGGACTGGACATAAACAGGCACGATTGGCTGCAACAAGAAAGAGGGAAGCAGTGTGAGTTTGTTTGGTTATTGTACTCCTTGATAGGAAACAAGCATGCACTCAGCAAACATTTGCTTCCCAACAGCTCTAGAAATGTCATGCAAGTCTGTTCATAATGAAATGGCAGTAAGGATTAAGGGCATTGGAAGGGCAGTTAGGAAGAGACCCCTCTTCCTACTTAGGAAGAGAGCAAGAGTGGAAGCCACCAGAGTCACCTCCTCCAAGAGAAATGTCTGGCTTCCCAGGCAGTCAGGAAACACTGTTTACATTCCTGACTATTTATTGTTGTTACGAAAGAAGTAAGTTCCTGCAGTCTGCTCCCTTTATTGAATTTTGCTTTCCGTAAATTGATACCGAAGAAGCTAAGCTTGAAAATAATTATTTGATAGACATAGGAATGATTCTTGTATGTTTAATGCTCCCCTTTTTATTCCTGGCTAATTTTAAATTATTTCTTTAACAAATCATCTAAATTTGGGAATTTAAATTTGAGAGGAAATAATGCAAAATAAAGGCAGGGAGAGATCATAGAATCATCCTGGAACCCTGGAATGGTCTGAGTTGGAAGGGACCTTAAGGATCACCCTGCCATTCCATCTGCTAGCCCAGGGTGCTCCAAGCCCCATCCAGCTGGCCTTGGACACTTCAGGAATAGGGCAGCCACGATTCCTCCGAGTTTATGGGCACAGAAGGAAATTCCCAGTGGGAACTGAGGCATTTCCTTTGCTCTGTCCAGCCCCAGCAGGGCTTTGGGAGGCCGAGGGTGTGGGAAGAGGAGCTTTGCCCACTGTGTCAGGGGAGTCCCTGATGTCCCAAAACCCAGCAGAGCAAACGTTTGTGGTTTAACATCCCGTTAAAAGGAGATACCAAGCCAGGAATGGGAATGGAGCGTGGAGCAGGGATGGTGCCCAGCAGAGGGGTGACCATCCAGAGGGTCCCAGCAGTCTGTCCCTGCTGCCCAGGATTGGGATGAGCAGGCTGGTGACTGTCCCTGTGTTTGCTCCGCAGGATGAGGAAGCCAACCCTGCCGAGGAGGAAGATGAGGAGGTGTGGGAGGATGGAGACAGCAGCCACCAAAGGCTGGGGAAGGCACAGGTCCAGGTAGGAGATGCTGACTTCCAAGGAGAGGGACTCATCTGTCCCATTGGAATTTGGGGTGTGAAGCCCCAGGAAACAAAGGGTTCGATTACATTGTCTTACTCAGGTTCTAATGCGCCTTAAGAGAGTTTTGTGTAAAGCTCATTATCCCTGATTGAATCTCTGAAAAACAGGGATTGAAGCTTTCTGAAGTGGCCCAAACCTGCCTTCATGTATCCAACTGCAGCTCCCCATCCCTGTTTTTGTGTACAGTTAGGATGAGACCTCAGCTGCTGTTATTTGCCAGCTCCAAAGTTGTGTAGCTCAGAGTCTGCAGCCTTGAAGGGCCAGGCTGTGTTTAAAACAGCCTGAGGCACCAGGGAGCTGGAGTCATTTCCTAGCAGGGAACTTGACTTGGGAACTGCATTCCAAACTTTTGTCCACATTTATTTTATCTCCCACATGGAGACAGCCAAAGAAGCAGAGGTGGGGTGTTCCTAACAAAAGAACATCCAAATTCATAGGAAGTAGAGGGCTTAAAACTATGAGTGGAGGTGCCTTTAGGACACTTCCAATTCTTTATTATACAAATGGAATTTAAATGAAGCATCCAAATCCTGACAAGCTTATATGAACTCCAAAGCCTCTGCAAGTGTTTTACAGCCAGAGAGGGAGACAAGAGTCTGGAGTCTCTCCCCGAAAACTGGCTGCTGGTTTGTTTGATCAGGCATAGGAATAATTGTGTTTTCCCTGGGGCTGTTCTTATGCAGAAATGTTTATTTATCTGCCCTGGATTTGTTCAGTATATCTTCAAAATGATGGAAACTGATTTTATTGAAATGCCAGGGGTGCCAAATGCTTTCCCCAGCCAGAGCTCAGAGCCAGCCCTGTGGGAAGAGGTTTAATGCCCATTTTCCCAATCCCTCGAGGCAGCAGCACTGGAGCACTTGCACCCAAACATACCCAAGGTTCCGAGTGCTGGCAGGAGGCAAATCCAGGGATTGAACAGAGGAGGAAACAGAAAGAGCCCTGTCCAGAGTGGCCTTTGCCACCTTGTCAGGAATGTGGTGGCAACTCTGGGAACAGGCTGGAGGTGAGAATTGGGGCTGTATTGGAGACTGATCCCGGTCAGGTCAACATTTACCTGTGAGAGGGTTTGGCCCCACACATCGAGTTTAAGCAGGATCAGGGTGACAGATGCTGCACTTTGTGCACCCTGAGAGTTTATGTCCCTGTGAGGAGCCATTCTAGACCTGCTTTGTGTCAATACTGATTGTCAGAGGCGTGTGGGGGGAAGGGGAGTACAAGTGAAAGGAGGCAGCCAGAAGATGGGGGAAGCCTTGTCTCTGGGGTAACTTGTCCTGCCAACACCTCACAGCAGACACTGTGCACCCCAGAGATGCTCCTCCAAGCAGAAGGGCCAAGCTTTCCACCAATGGACTACAGAGAAGGCTGGACTGGGCCAATGGCCTCCTGCCAGCAGGCAGGCTTGGGGGAGGGGCCAGTGGTATAAAAACAAACTGCGTCCCAAATTTTGCGCTTCTCGCTTTGGGTTCGCCTGAGGGAGGCTTGCTTAGGGGGCTTTTTGGAGACTGTGCTGTTCGCATTTGAGGCTGTTGAGTGGGGGGCTCACTGACTGGCTCACTCCCTGGCTTGCCCTACTCCTTCGCCTTGAGTAAATCTCTAGGGGAGAGTGAAGACTTTGACATAAACAGAGGCAGTCACTGGGGGCAGGCAAGGAAGTTTTTTGGGGTAAAACTTAGAAAAATCTGTAAGGCAGAGAATGAACATATTGAAGTAGAAATGAGGTGATCAGGAGTGGACACAGGGAGAATTTGGGGGGCAAACCCTGAAGTAATACATAAGAAGTTCAAGTGATTTTGAGAAAAACTTCTGATGTGATGTGTAGGGGACAAAATTAATATTTTGGGCATAAGACAAATACAACCAGTGTGGCTTTGGTTTTAAAATCTATTTAGTATACAGGGGACTAAATGGAGATTTGGCCATAAAATCTGAATTACTTTGTGGGTGAAAGAATGAATATTTTGAGGTAAAAATGAGGTAATCAGTATTGGGCCAGCAGGGAAAATGGGAGATAACCTCCAGGAGAGAGCATGAACATACTGAGGTTGGTTGTGGACAGGTGGGTAAATCTGGGGAGTAAAACTTGAGGGAATCTCCATGGTAGAAAATTAATGTTTTGAGGTAAAAATGAGATTCTCTCTCTATCTGAGATTTTCAGATAGGAAAAACTTTGGTGGTAAAATCCAAGGTAATCTCAAGGTGAGGGCATGACTATTTTGAGGTAAACTTGGGACCCACTGAGTCCTCCTTCCTTGGCAGCAGCTGGCAGAGAAGGGAGAAGGAGCCCCGTGTGGGACAAGGCTGGAGAGAGCAAGCAGAGGAGCAGCCTTGGGCTGTAGAAGGGCAGGAGAAAGGCACTGTGGGCAAAGGGACCTCCCTGGCATCACCAGAGCACCTGTGGGGAACAGAATGGATGCTTCGGAGGCAAATGGAGGAGTGGAGGTTTGGGGCAAAATCTGAGCTCAAGTACAGGGAAGTATGTGAGGGATATTTTTGAGGGAAAAGCTGAGGTAATGAGTTCACCCACCTCAGCCCAAGTTGTGTTTGCACAAAGTGGGACTAGGGGTGAAGGTGAGTCCAACCTTGCTCAACCTCTAAATGCCAGGATAAATTCTACAAGCTGCCCATTGAGGGACTAAAAATACATAAAAATGGAACCAAGAGCATTAAGAAGGTTCCTGGGAATCTCATTCCAGTGTTGTCACAGCATTTTTAACAGATCTCTAAGCTGTTGATGACCACACCGCATTTCTCTGTTGGGATTATTCCCTCTGTGGCCTGTGGGGCTTATTTGGATGTGACCTCCCTCCCGGTGACCCTGACACTGCTCAGGAGCTGGTAGGAAAAGCAGAGTCAGAGCTCCTGGCAGACACAGGCTGTTTTTCCCCAGAGTGGATCCAGCTGCTGTCCACCAGCCTGCAAAGGGACATTGCATGAGCACCTTGACAGCTGTTGGGTAAATCCTGGAAAGGGCAGCAAATCAGGGTTAGTGGAAAGATTTTGTGCTGTCAGGCCAGGTGCCAGCCAGTTCTGCCCAAGAACCACTCCCGGGACTGGTGAGTAAAGCAGCATTAGCATAGCAGAGGGAGCCACATTTACCTTGGAATTTCCTTGCTGGCAGCAGCCACTGCCATCGCAGGCAGGAGCTTCCTCATGAGACTGAGATTGGCTGAGGTGCTTGGAGCAGGGTGCTGAGAATGCCAAGATTCTGATTTCAAACCCCAGATGGGCCAATCACCTCTCCTCATTGGACTTGATGATCCTTGTGTGTCTTTCCAGCTCTGAAGCTCCTGTGCTTTGGAAATAAAGAGTAAACAGTTTTCCCTGGCTTTTGCAATGCAGAGGGTTTTTCATTGGAGAGTGCGAGCCACCGAGAGAGTGGGGGAGAGGAAGGAGCGCTTCAGGTCTCAAGCGGCAGGTGTCGGTTGAGCAGCCTGAGAAGGAGCGAGCTGCATCGAGCGCCATCGGAGCAGGAGCGGCAGCGCCGGACTCGGCAGCAGCGCCTGACCCGGAGCGGCTCCTCCCGCCCGCAGCCATGAAGTCCCGCCCGTTGTGCAGGGACCCGGCGGGCGGGAGCCCCCGGAGATGCGGCCACGGGGTAGGGGGAGGCGGGCGCTGCTCTGCCCGGGGGGATGCGGTGCCCTCGGGGGTTCCGGGGCGGGGGGCGCTCCATATCCCCGCGCGGGCTGCGGAGGGAGCCTGGCCAGGAGCGCACCGGGGGTTGCAGGGCCGGCCCTGCCCAGAGGGGAGCGCTGCCCTCGCGCCGCCGCTCCGTGTCCGCCAGGAAGCGCCCCTGGGGCGGGAGGAGCTGAGGGAGTGGCGGTGTCTGGGGTGTCCCGGGGTTGGCACGGGCTGTCCCCGCACCCCGCCACTTCCAGCCGCGATCCAGCGCCTGCTCCGGGAAAGAGCAGCCACCCTCCTGCCGGGCCCGGTACCGGCACAGCCCCGGCTCCCCGCGGCCGCACCGGGACCGTGACCGGAGCCCCGGCGGAACCCCAGCCCCGTGCCGGCCGGAGCAGCAGCGACAATGCCCAGCTCAGCGCCCCGGGCTCCGCGCAGCGCCGGGAGCAATTGCCCGGGGCGGGGCTCTGCTCAGCGCTCCGAGCGACCGTCACGCCGCATCCCGGGATGAGCATCCACCGCACAGAGCAGAACGGGGGATCCGCCAGGGTTTGTGGGCGGGGCGGGGAAGGCCGGCTCAGGTGTGAAGGGCAGGATCAGCTCAGGTGTGAAGGGCGGGGCCGGCTCAGGTGCGCAGAGCCCCAGAGCGGCTGCGCGGGGCGGGGCCGACGGGATTTAAGCCCTGGAAATTGTGTTTGGAGTCATCTGCCGGTCAGTGCAAAAGGTTGTGGACGGGTCGGGCTCTGTAGCTCTCTTCCTCTATACCTCTCCTTTCTCACTTCGCTTCCTCCCCTCCCGTTAGCCCTCACATCCTTCCCCCCCAGGGCCAGTCCCCCCCTACCCCCTGTCCCTACCCCCCTACACACCCCAACCCTACTCCTCCATCCTCGCACTCCTCCTTCCATCCTTCCTTGCCCCTGCCCCCACTTCCCCTCCACCTGCCCTGATTCTTCCCCCTCCTTCCTCCACCCTTGCTTCTCTCCCCATACCACCTCCCTCTGCCCACTCCCCCTGCTCCCCTGCACACCACTGACCCCCTCACATGCCCTCTGTCATTGACCCCCTCTGCCCCCCTGTTCCCGTCCTCCATCCCCCCCTCTCCCTCTTTCCTCTGCAACTGCGGGGCTCGGGGCGCCGAAGAATAAAGCCCAGAGGGCTGGAGCCCAGCAGCAAGTGTTCAGAGTGAAATCTGAACGGAAAACACTGCCAAGGGAGAAAGGTATGAATTCCAGGTTCTCCAGAACCCAGGACAAACAGTGTGTCAGGCTTGTGCAGGTTTTCTGGGACAAGCTGTTAAGCCAAAACTAGAAGCACCAACTCCAGGATGGGACAGGGCAGCCAGAGGGTTGCAGTGCCTGGGACTTTTCAGATCCAGGCCTGGGAAGTCTCTGCTTGACAGGAACTGAAGTCCCCCATCACTCCAATATTCCTGCCTCCTCTCCTTCTCCCCTGCCAGACCCCATGTATTAAGGAGGGGATGAAAAGCAGGAGCATAAAGATGCTCCCAGTGCTGCCAGCTCTGCTCAGCGATACACAAGAGACCAGGAGGGGAACAAGCCAGCAGGAGTTCTGTCAGTTGTGACCAAACTTGTCCAGTGAACACATCTGACAAGCTCCGTCCTGGGCAGTTATCAATAAGGAAACCCCAGAGATTGTAACCAATCTTAATGCAGGGCACCAAGCTCCAGCCTTTTCACTGAGAAGCAAATATGGATAATTTGTGCCTGCCCAGGATCAGAAGGAGCAGCTGATCTGGCAAGAGCCCAGGGTTGAGCCTGGAGCAGAGCTGGCACTCTGTGGTGGAGCCCTGCCTCATTCCTCACCACGTGCCTGCTGAGTCCCCGGTAAAAGCCAGTTCCTGACTGCTGGGTCACCCAGCAGTTGTTTTCCACTTCCCACTCCACATTAATGTTTCACCTCTGGCATTTCAAATGTCCTGCATTTTGGCAGGAGGAGGGAGCCTGTCTGGCAGCAGTGCCAGGAGCCCAGGGCAGGAGAAGGAGCTGAATGGAAGCACAAACTGGAGAGGTTTCTCACTACAGCTGATTGCTGCTACCGAACCCCAATGCTTGCAATAAATCAATCCCAAGTGTTTGCTCCTCCATTCTGCCCTGTTCACATCAAATACCACTGGATTTGGAGCCTTTCAGGGGCCACAGCAGCTCTCAGAGCCACTGGCAAGATCTTGGGGGAGACTTTCCCTCGTCAGCAATTTGCCAAGGGACCCTCAAAACACCTACCCTGTTGTTTTCATTCATGGAACTAGAGGGATTCTCAACCCTGCAAGAGGCAGAAGCAACAATAATCCTGGCCCTTCCTCAGTAGGACTTTCAAAATAAGCCATGGTTTTCTGTGTCTGCTCAAATTAGCTTCAAAGGCACTGATTTAACAGAGAGGGTATTCCACCCCTCCTGAAGTTCATCAGGAATTAGAAATGGACACAAAATAAATAGGAATAATTTCCTACTCTGCATGGAAATGACACTCTCCCACACTCACGGAGCTTTGGGTCCCACGTTGGAATCTCATGAACACCCACAGACAGTGACACCATGATGTCTGGACATCCTGGAGTTAACTCCCTGCCACTATTAATAATCACCAAGAGAAGATAAAGCACAGCTGAAGGATTATTCCCATAAGCACTGTCTGCTGTTTAATCCCCAGCAGCTCTGCAAGGAAAGGAATCCCAGGCGTTTTCTGCCACAGAAGGCAAAAATATTGACTGACTTCATTAGTCCATCCATAGGTCCATAGGTCTTGTTTTCCAACATCAGCCCACCAAAGGGACATTAAGGATCAGGTGCCAAAGATGCTGCACTGTGCTTTGGCTCTCTATAGAGCTGTAGAGTCCCCACAGAGATGTTGGAATCATGGAATCACAGAATGAATTCAGTGGGAAGGGACCCTAAAGAAAAGGAGCTTTGTTTCACTGGAGACAGCAGCTCTCCCTTGACTTTAGACACAACCAAAGGCAACACCACTGATTAGAGGCTGAATAAAACAATATATTCCAGTCCTGCCCACCTCTCTCCCAGGGAACTGACAGGGCGCTGAGTTCAGACAACTCTTCTTAATGAGACAGAATTCTAGAAAGTGGGGAAAAGCCTCTCCCTTTTCTTCAGAAGTCTTGGAAAGTTCTCTTCCAGACCCAGAACCAACCAGACCACCATTTTGCCTCAGGATTTTTTCCAAGGGAAAGCTGGCTCTTCCACCTTTTAACAGCTCCAACACTCATTTTCCATCTCCAGTTACTCAGTGGTACAAAACCTTCATCAAAGTACTTTCCATTCAGAGTTCAGAGGCTCCATCTGCTTCCTTGTTTACATGAGCTCACACCTTGGAAATTGTCACATCTCTGAGTGCCACCAAACTCTTCCCAAACTCCACATGAATCCTCTGCTGTGATCTGACACAAAATTTTCAGCTTCTAATCTTTCAAAACTGGAAGCTCAGACCAGCAAAGTCCTTGACCATCCACTTTTCTGTAGACAGTTCTAGCCTGGGAAAAAACCTTCAAGCCAGACTGTTTTTCCAGAACTGGCTTTCTGTTCTAGTCTAAATGTTTATAAGCTTCACTACAAGAGTTCAAATCCACAGCAAAATACCTTCAATCCAATTATATCAGCAAAATAACTTATTTTTCTCATTCACTCTATCACTGGTCCTGGTAGGAACATCAAGTAGTAAAGATGCAATGAGGAGCAGGGAAAGAATTAGGATCATTTCTCCAATTTCAATGTTTTCGATGAGGGTGGGAAAAATCAGGAGAATTTAGTTTACTCAAGAAGATTGGAGTCTGCTTTCAGTGACTGGCAGACAATACACGTAGGGAAACATTTCCACCTCTCTCACCACAGGCAAACCATAAATACCAGTATGGAATCTTGGAACAGAAATTATCAGGTGCCTTTTACCAAGACATCTCCCCAGACAGCAGCCAATGTAACCACACTGACTCCTCTGGGGACATGAGGATCTCTCTTTTCCTGGGATAGGTGTTGTACCTGTTTACCTGCCTTGCACACCCTCAAAAGCAATTTTCTTTGTAGATAACATGTAAGAAAAAAAAAAACCAAGCTAATTGTTAATTTGTCAAGATGACAGCCCTGGCACAGACATTTTTCCTGCTGTGCTCATGCTCTTTTCAGAGTAGCCTGAACAAGTTTTCTCACCAGTAGAGCCCATATTAGCACAAAGAGTCACTCCTCAGTACTACAGTTATTTACACCTCAGCTTTTGGCTGCAGAGAAGTGTCCAGAAAGCCCCAGGCAGGACCACAACCTTCAGCACAGGTCCCTTGTGCGCAGTCCAGGTGTACACAAAACACACACCGACCTCTAACTCCTCCCTCCTGACTCAGTTTCCTTCTGGAATGCCAAAAAAGAAGGAATTCTGACCTAACTTGGGCTTTCCTCCCCCTCCTACCTTCAGGGTAGCTCTGCTGGGCAAGGGCAGAGCTCCCTTCCTGGCCTGCTGGATTCAGTTTGACTGCTTCAAGCTCTCCCCAGCTGTGGAATTACAACTGAAAATATTACACAGGGGTGTAACCAGACCAAGAGCTGTCCCAAAGCACCTGAGCTGAAGACAACCCTAAAACCACCGGTGTGGTATCAAACCCTAAATTAGTGGTTTGGTAGGAACAGATTCATTGACTGCTTCACCCACTGTGAATATGGCACCAGGTATCTCTGCACTTTATACTTCATAAGCAAAACGATCTGTGGAAAGTGCATTAAAATAGTCCCTACCTGTCCTTTCACAAGGCAAGATGGTTTTTCCATACAGCAAACATTTTCTGAATTAAAAAGATAACACTTCACTCAACTGGAGAAGAAAAAAGTGAGATCTGCTAAATTTCCCTAAACCAGGCAACACAAAACAAAACAAAGCAAACACAAAAAACTTTTCACTTTGGGTCAAAAAGAACCTTTCATTCCACTTTTCCACCATTTTCAACAATCTACCATATTCACTTTGTCTCTCTTCAAACAAAAAGCCAATTCAACTTCGAAAACCGTATGTTCTGGTGTTCCAAGTTAACACATAGATGCATTTCTCTTCCCTTGTGCCCCAAATACATCTTAGAATAGAAACATTCAAACTCACTTTTCCTGGGAACCTGCAGAATTCTGTGTCAGCAGCTCAGCATTGCCTGATGAAAACCCCACAGATTTCCAGTGGGTTCTGCCTGCTTGGATTTTCAATTCCCCTTCCCCCAGGTCCTCTCTGTTCTGGCATCTGGGGCAGTTGCTTCCACTGGGCAGGATGGGGAGGGTTTCACACCTCATCTTTTCCGGGAGCTGCACTGGGAGCCTTTGGGTCCTGCTGTGTCAGCCCCTCCAGGCCCAGCAAAGCAGCATTTCCTTCCACCCTTACAGGAGCTGCCTCACAGCCCCCCAGGAAGACCCCAAATCAAACCCCTACAGCTTTGGTTTGCTTGCTTGTTCCCAGCCCCAATGAAAAAAGATATTTCATTGGAGCAAGGGCTGAAAATCTTCCTCAGAAAGGGGAGCAGAGGGTCCCTGACCCTCCAGACACAAATTCCCCAACCACCACCAGGGTTCTCAGGCAGCCAGGGACAAGCAGGGCAATAAGTGATCACCCCATCCCTCCTTCCTCCAGCTCGACCTTCCTCCTCCTCCCCCCAAGGAGAGAGTTTCTTTTCTCTTCCAAAATGTTAAGTGTGTCTAAGCAACCACTCACATCAATCCCTTTCTCTCACTTCCTTTTGCTCATCTCCTGCCACGCACAGAGTGCTGGCTCCTTCATGTGGTTCCACAGAATTCCCAGCCAAACAGGAGATCCACATCACTCCCTCACCCTGCACATGCTGCGGGGATCACAGCAGGAGAGACACCGGGGGCTCTGCTCACTTCACCCCTTATCCCACCCTGTCCACTCCTGGAAGCAGGAGCCCTTTTGGGACAATGGAAAGCCCTGTAATACAAGGACAAAAATCTGTCAATAACATCGAGTTATTCTTCACAGTCTTCAGGAGTTTCGTGGGGAAAGTGATACTCGATGAAGTGTCACTGGAGTTTCCACACAATTACAGGATGGCCTGGGCTGGAAGAGACCTTCAAGCTCATCTCATCCTGAGTGTGTTGCTTACTCCCAGTTTGTGCTTCCTGCCACTTCTGCTGCAGAGCAAATCCTGGAGCCCTGGAATCAGCAAATTACTTACTAGAAGTAGCAGAGAGGACTGAAAAGGTCTCAATCCCAAATCTCCAATTGTAGATGCTCACAGAACTGTCCTTCCACATAAGGCAACAGCCAAGGAGTGGTGGGAGGAAAATGAATGGCAACACTGGGGCACAGGAAAATGGGAACGTGGTTCTCAGAAACAGAGTCCATCCCCCCTGACCTCTGCTGCCTCATGGGGTCTGGGATTTTCCCCTCTTGCTGTGAAGTCTGCAGGGCAGTTCCCTTATTTCACCAGCCCAAAGGGAACTAAATAACTCAAACCCAGGAAGATGACAAACTGAAGCAAAACCCCAACACCACCAGCAGACCTCAGGGAACAGGAACCTGTCCCTTGTCACCACTTGACAGCACTGCTGGGAACAAAGATTCTGCCACATCAGGTTTACACCCTTGAGCACACCTTGAGCAGAAGCTGGTGGGTGTTGGGGGTTTTTATGTCCTTTGAATGGGGCAGAAGGAACAGGGTCAGTCAGAAACACAAGAAACAAGATTGGTCCCACTGTAAATTTGTTCACAAAACAAGTGAAGTTCTCTCACTAGTCACGCTGCAAGAAACCATAAAGCAACATTTTAGATCCCTCAGCTGTGATTCTGTGCTCCCTCCTCTCCTTCATCCTGCAGAACTACTGCAGAAATCCCAGTTTTTCCCAAGGAGAAAGTGATGTTTGAAATGCTGAAGGGAGAGTCTTGGTTCAGAGGCAAAGGGGAGATCCCCCACTCTGCTCAGGACCCTCCAGACTCCAAAACTGCAGCGATCTCTCTGTACACATTTGTTCCTGATGGAATTCTGAAGGTCGAAATGTCATCACTCACCAACAGAGCACTTAAGCACGTTCTTTAGAACTAAAATACAAAAGTAAGCACTTTCCTGGGCTGTATTTACAGAGTTAATAAAAATGCTGAGCCACAACCCCATTTTCCTTGCAATTTCCCTACAAACACATTCATTTAATGGGATTTGTGACTGAAGATTTGATTTTATTCCCTACCTGTTTCTACAGAACTTATTCACCAAATCGATGAGCTGAATGATGAGCTGCTAAAGAAGATCACAAACAACAGAATTCAGCCTGCCCCCAGGAATTTCAAAGTGGAAAAGCCTCAGCAAGTTTTTGTGCCCCTCACCTTTGAATCCAGCACCAAAGTCAAAGCCTGGCTGGAGGCCAAGTCATTCAGCAAACAGTAAGATTTGCTCTACTGCCACATGAAACACTCATCCTTCCCTGGAGAAGGAGCGGAGGAGGCTGCTGGCACCACTTCACCTGGGACAAGTCACTTGGATTTACTTACAGAGCCTGTGTTGCAAATTAGATTTCAACCCTATTCAATCCAGGCTCTATAACCAGGATGTTCAGAGCTCAGCTCACTCCCTTTTTCTCTTATACATATCTTCTTAGAGAAAAATAGTCAACTAACTAAACCCCATGGCCTGAAATGCCACTGGAATTGTAGCTGCCACCTTGGCACAGCCCCAGGGCCCTGTGGTATGGTCCCAATGCAGCTCCCAGCCTCCCATCTCCAGCTCCTCACCTTTGGCATGAGGCCACGTGCAGCACAACTGTTACCTCCCCACTTTGTGTCTCCCCAGGACCGTGGAACACCTGGGCATCCTCACCGGAGCTCAGCTCTTCTCCCTCAACAGAGAGGAGCTGAAGAAGGTGTGTGGTGATGAGGGAAACAGAGTGTACAGCAAGATCACGGTGGAGAAAAACCAGCTGGAGGTAAGTGGCTTTCTGGATAATTCCTGCTGGAATGGGGGGCTATACCAGCAGTGTCAGCTCATTAAAAAGGTTTGGGGCTTTTTCCAAATTCAGTATTTTAAGAAATACTATTGAAAAAAACAGTATTTTTTCCAAAAAATACTATCGCTTTGCTCAAAAACCAACACAACCAAAACCCACACCAGCAACAGGACACACATAAAAATTCTGAAGTGTCTGTGAAGCAAAAAGGCCCCAAATCCATGGGGCAGATCCCTCTCTTTCCACTAATTAATCTGCTTTTTACTTATCTTTTTGAAACTAGCTCTCCTTGTACAGCACTAATTAGACACTGTAATTTAACTACAGCTTGAAGTTCAAATCCAAACTGCCTGTTTTGTTTCCATTCCAGAAAAGCAGAGGGGAGTCAGAGCTCCAAGAAATCATGAAGCGCCGCCAGGAAAGGATTGATGCTGCTAATTAAAGTCTCTCTGCTTTATTTCAGCTCTTAGCCCTAAGTAGTGCAGAAACAAAGGGAATGAAAGCAATGATCCCGGCCCAGGCCGGAGGCAGCAGAGCTCCCCTCAGGGTCCAGTTGCCATCAGAGTGACAATTCCTTGAACTCTGTTGGGAAGGGTTGACAATAAGATCACGTCCCACTGGGAAAGGTGTTTTAATTTTGCATGAAGTATTTTTTTTATAACTATATATTTTATACTGAAATTCTACGTGCATGCGATCAGAGCAGGATTCACATGGGGCTGGATGTAGGACAAGGGCTGGATTCAAGCAAAAAAAGACCCCCAAAGCTTTTCTCCAAGGGCTGTCCCTGCTCCCACCCCACCCCTGACAGAGCAGGCGTGGCACACAGCACAGGAGAGGCCACAGCCTCAAGGCTTGGAGCCTGGACCACGAGAATAAGAAGGCTTTGGAACCCTGCAATGGTTTGGGTTTAAGGAAAGAACATTAAAGCTCATCCTGTTCCACCCTGTGCATGGGCAGAGACACCTTTCACGAGCCCAAGTTGTTCCAAGTCCTGTCCAGCCTAGCCTTGGACGTTTCCACCAGTGGGGAGTCACCACCTCTCTGGGCAACCTAAGGCAGCCCCATTTCCATTTCCATTTCCATTTCCTCCTCAGTGCAGGTGTCCCCTGCAGCCCACAAGCACAGGCCTGGTGACAACTCCCTGTCCTCCTCCTGTCCCCCTGTGCCCCCTCACTGGACAAGGCTAGAATAGCAACACACATTCCCGAAGTCTGGCTGCTTCCTTAAATCCATGGATCAGTTAATGCTCTCTGAACAGCAGAAATGAGCTTTCGGTGCCTAGAAATGAGCAGGAGTGACAAAGAAAGGGATTTGAGTCTGGAAATAGGTGAGTTCCAGCTGCCCAGTGCTGCTGAGGCAGAGGCTGGGGCTCAGGGCAGCTGTGCAGCCCTTCCCTGGGGCACTGATCCTGCACTGGAATGTTGTGGTGCTGCCAAACCAGCCTCAAACCAGGAGAAGACAAGCCCTGACCATTTGCTCCCGATCCAGGCACACCCACAGCCCTTCCCAGGGTGTTGGTCACTCGTCCCCACCTTCACCTTTTCACTGCAAAGAGTTGCCTGAAATGATTCCCAAATAGCTGAAACCCCAAAGCACACTGGGAAACACAAAATAAATGGCCACAAGAAAAAAATAATCTGATTGAGCACAGGGTGTTGCTCTTGACTTCCTGTTTACTTTCATAAAGTCATGTGGCTTTGTATATAACAATCTGTAAATAGGGGTGAGGAAAATCCCTCTCCCTAAAGGCAGAATTAAGTGATTATGCATCGAACATTTACTCACAATTTTAAAACTCAAGCAAGCAGCATAGTTCCTGTCCACAGCAAGTTTGGCACATTGGATTTCTATCTCTGTTTAACTGACAGACCAACCTGAGTGCAAAGCAGTGAAGCAAACACAGCTCCAGAGCTGCCCACAGCCCAGGGACAGTTGGGTTTCCTCTCTCAGCACATACTGAGTCTTTGCCCAAATTTGTGCCTGCCCTTGCACATTTAATAGAAAAAGCTTTAAAACAGCATCCAGGGAACTCATGCCTAAATCTGAGAACACCAGTGCACCTCAATTTTGGCTTTATTCTTAAGTGTCTCCAACCTGTGTTCTTCATTTGAAACAGGACACTGCTGGCACCAGCAGAATTCGAGTGCAGGCAAGGGAGGATCCTGGGTTTAGTCACAGGGATCCCTGCTGGGATCTGAGATGGGCACTCACCTTGTCAGGGAGGGATGAAGAGGACAATCCTGAGAAGCCCTGGCTCTTGGGTTAGGGTGGAGATGTGAAACAGGATGGCAAGCACAGGAGGTGAAAATGTTGCTAAAATGAAAACAAAAATAAATGTTGAGCTAAGAAACACAGCACCTTTTAGGCCTGGGGTGTAGAGGAAAGCAAACACAGGGAATGACAGTTATTTGGGATTTTAACAGGAGTGTACACGACAGCTCTGTTAAGCTGTGAGCCACAGGAGCACTTCCTAAAACAAATATCTCAGTAGACCTTATTGCAGAGGTCACTTTGTACAAATTTCCATGCAACTGAGCTGTGCATCTGTTCTGTTTGTACTGCCTGCAGACACTGCTATAAAGTACTGTACATTAATGCAACTGAGAGGAGACAATGATATAACCATGCACTGTACAAGATTTATTAAAACAGCTAAGTTATAACTCCATCTCTGTCTCTTTCACTGGGTTTTCATAATGGTTTGTCGCTGAGAGTCCCAGAAACTCAGCAAAATGTCTGAAACCACGCGTTTCCTTTTGGTTTTGGAGACTGACATTCAACAGGAAGGACATTATGGCCTCGATAGCTATGTCTTACAAACAGCGAGATGTGAAAATCTCACACATCGTAAGAATTAAATGCCAGGAAAGCTGTGAGCTGAACTCCTTTTCTTGTGTGGTCTAGTGGAAGGTGTCTCTGCCCATGACAGGGGGTGAAACTGGATGGTCCTTGAAGTCCCTTCCCACCCAAACCAGTCCAGGAATCTCTGATACCATGACTCACAAGGGAGGCTCTCCAATTCCTTGGCAAAGAAACCAGAGACAGTAAGAACCTGTTTCCTACATAGCCACAAGATTCAAACAGGACTTAAACCTAATGCTTCTTTGCATTGTCCTTTATTGGGTTGGGCAAAGCATGAGAAGGCTGTACAAAAGCATAGTCTTGCCTGTCAGGAAGAGGAGCTTCTGTGGCAGCTGTCCCAGGTGGAACACAGGAGAAGGGAACAGCATAACCCATGACTCAGGGCCTGTTACACGGCCAAGCGACGGATTCTCCAACATTTCCGGCCAAGGGCTATCCTCTGTCTCAGGAGCACAACCACACTAACAAGATCACCTCTCTACAGCCTAAATAAAGTTTAGGGGAACCAAGAGCCTAAAACAGCTGCCTTGCTGGGTCGGGCGCTCTCTCAGCGGCTGGAGCTGTATCCTACAAGCTATTTCGAACCTTGCCGCGGCGGCAGGCAGGGAGCACCGAGCGCTGAGCTCCTGCAGCGGGGCAGCACCGCGCGGCTCCGAGCCTTCCTCCCCTCACGGCCGCGTCCCCTCAGCCTGCCCGCCGCCATCTTGCGGCCATCGGGGGCGGCTGGCCCGGGGCGGGTCGGGCGCCCTGCCGGCCGTGGGGAACACCCCCGGGGGCTCCGGAGACAGGAGATGCCGAGCAGGGACAATCCCGGGCAGACCCCGCTGGGGACAATGTCAGCGTCAGGGTCGCCACGGCGACCACCCCCCGACCCCGGGGCCCAGGAACCAGCCAATCAGAGTCGCTCTCCCTCCCGCCGCCCCGCCTCGGCTCCTCCCGGCCGCGTCCGTCTGTGTCCGCGCTGCTGATTGGCTCGGTGCCGCCCTGCCGGGCCGGGAGCGCGCGGGCCGCGGGTGCGCGCGCAGGCCTGTCCCCTCCGGGCACGCACGGTCCCTTATAGGCGCGCGAGCCCCGCAGCCGTGGACATGTCGGTGTCCCCCGTGAAGCGGCAGAAGATGGAGTCGGCGCTGGACCAGCTCAAGCACCACACCACAGTGGTGGCCGACACCGGGGATTTCAACGGTGAGAGGCGGCGCGAGGGGATCCTGTCACCGCATCTTCTCCCTAGCCCCTCTCCCGCCCCCCTTCACGGAGAGTGGGCGAGCCCGGCCGAAGGGGCGCGCGGTGGGGGGAGCGAACCACCCTGCGGCCGGAGGGGGGCGGGAGGGGGAAGGCACCCGGTGGTGGCGCCTTGGTCTCCGTCCCAGGACAGATCCCGCCCAGCCAGGACATTTTCCAGACTCTGTCGTGATTTTCTCCCAGTTTGCCCTCCAGTGTGCCCTGACCACCACGTCCAGCCCTGCGTGCTGTCACTAAGAAGTGCCAGACTAAAGCCAGGCTCTGCGGTGCTAATTAATTCGAGCTTTTTTCCAATGACCTGTCTAGATCTGGGACTTGTTTGGGGTTGTTTCCAAACTCAGGGCAAGGCAACCTGGTCCAGTGGAAAGTGTCGCTGCCCGTGGCAGGGAGCAGAACTGGACAATCTTTAAGGTCACTTCCAACCCAATCATTCCAGGATTCTGTAAAAATAATGCCAGACTGCTTTTATTTCCCTTATCTCCTGAGAAAGAGCCAGCACGCTCCTTTCCGAGAAAGGGAGTTGGCCTTCAATTAGAAAGCCACTTGTTCCCAAGCTGTCACTGCCTGGCCCTGCACAGACACAGAGCCTGCACGGAGCCAAGAATTCCCTTCCTGGTGTCTCTGGGTTGTGTAGAGCAGCCCTTGAATCCTGTCCTGTCCTCACCCAGGCCTGCAGTAATCCCTCCACTGCTTGCCTAATCCTGTTGCTGGAACAATAAACAATCCTAAATGGCCAGTGTCAAATGTCTTAAGAGTAGTAAACTTAAGGTGAAGAGAGCACAGGGGTGGCAACAGCTCAGACACACGACAAAAATGTGCCATTAGGGATGGCCGAGGGGGTGTTTGTGTGCAGGGAGCAGTAGGGATTGTAGAATATCCCACAAGGATCGTCGGGTCCAGCTCCTGGCCCTGCACAGGACATCCCTAAGTTGCTCTCTGGGCTGCTCTTATCACTTGGGGGTCATTCCTAGAGTCCAAACAAGGCAAGAGCCTTACCTGGCACGCTCCTGGCAGGTTAAAGACTGGTGGAGGTGAAGGTGGATGTTGCTGCTGGTGGTTCCCAGTGGTGTTTATAGATCAAAGTGTCAGTACAGAAGGGAGTTTCATTGATGTGCTGCTCTGCTTCAAGCAGTACTCATGTGAATTAAAGTTCTGAAGGACCTGTTTGTATGGAGTGGACCTCTCTCCAGGATCCTGATCATTGTCTGGCAGTGATCTGTGGAAAAACAAGGCTTATTTTCAGAACAGTTGCAGTCTCTCACTTGGGATTTCATCCCTGTGCAGAAATGCAAGGACAAGGGGCTGGTAATACATATTTTGTTATTTTTTGACATTTTAACTGCATTGTTGAAATGGCTGAGGGGTCTGCAGAGGCTCTGCCCTGTTTGCCCAGTCAGGTCCTGGTGCCAGGCTGTGCTTACAGCTGGACAATGTGTGTCACAGCCTGCTGGAGCAAACACCTGGCATCACCTAGAACAGGCATAGTCCAGGGCTTAGGATAAGACCAAGGGTCAAGTGTCTTCGTGGTAGTACAAGGAAATTACAAGAGCAGATACTGAGAAACTGCAGCTGTTAGGAAAAGGTTTAAAAAGCAGCAAGAAAAGTTGCTGGAGCCTCAAAGGTGAATTCATCTGTCCTGGCCCCATCAGTTGGACACAAACAAAACCCCAAATTCCTGACTCCTTGAAGGGAAGGACCCCTGTTCTTTACTCCCCTCTGTGATTCCTGGAGCTCAGCTATGCTGGGTGGGATGAAGTTTGGAAATCAGTACTCTTCTCTTCATCCATCATTTCTACTTTTTGGGCAATCTGTGTAATTTATAAACTTTAAGGTTTGCTGTATCTTGTGACTGCAGCCCAGTTGTTCTGTACTCTGCACAAACCAGCCTCCAGGCAGTGTTTAAACACCATGCAGCACTGATATTCTCTGTCATTAACAAGTTTTTACATTCTCACCTGGCTGAGCAAAATCCTCCTGAATCCTCAGGCTGGCTGGCTGTTTCAAACAGGCTGGTTTTCTTTCCTTAGCCATCGATGAGTACAAGCCCCTGGATGCCACCACAAACCCCTCCCTGATCCTCGCTGCAGCTCAGATGCCGGCATACCAGAAACTTGTGGATGATGCTGTTGCCTACGGGAAGAAGCTTGGTGGGTAAGTTGAGGGCTTTAATCTCAGCAGACCTATATTTAAAATGCCTTATTTATACACAGGCAACATACTGGGGTTTCCCCCTCGTGCACTTGAGGGTTTGTCTCCTGCCCCAAAAGGCCTCAACGCTTTAAGAATTCCTTACGCCCATTCCACATGTGCTTTTAAGAAGTGCATCCCCATTTCCCAGCTCACACCTGGCCCTCTTTGCTCAGGAATACTGCAGCATTATAGGAAAGAGTGTCCAAAGGCTAATCCTACTGCTAGAACAGAAATGCCTCATTTGAACTCTGGAATTCAATGTTAAACGGGCTGTGAAATTTGATCATCAAATCCATGGCAAAGTGTGAACTCACCTTTTTTTTTTTAACCCCCATAAATGTTTTTGCTCTTTGTCGTTTTCAGGTCAGAAGAGGAGCAGATCAAAAATGCTTCTGACAAACTTTTTGTATTATTTGGAGCTGAAATCCTGAAGAGGATACCTGGCCGTGTGTCCACAGAAGTAGATGCAAGGTTGGCTCTTTTCCCTCTGGGTTACCCTGGATATTGTACATACAAAAAGAGAGCCGATGTGAGCTGGAGAAAGATTTCTTGCCTAGAAGATCAGCAGGAT
The DNA here is from genome assembly GCF_008360975.1 of Lichenostomus cassidix. NCBI lineage: Eukaryota > Metazoa > Chordata > Aves > Passeriformes > Meliphagidae > Lichenostomus > Lichenostomus cassidix. The sequence goes on from NC_139486.1 coordinate 62,000,422, forward strand.
TTATATTGTTAATATTTAAGAGCATGGATTTCCCTTGGTTTGACTAGAACTCTGTAACAAAAACAAATAGCACTGACCTTGGATTTTTGTAATCTTCCTGTTGCTTAAGCAAGGGAAACCTCACACTTCCAGTCTTAGTTTTGCTCATTCTCTTCTATGTGGCAATAGCTGCTCAATTTAGCAAGAGATCTGTTCAAACAGTTTATTTCAAGACTGGCACAGGATTTGGCTGTTAGCTTGCTCAGTGCCAATTTTTGCTAATGCTCAGCTTCTGAACTCATTATGAGAAACTTCCTTCTCGAGGGGCTGACAGTCCAAGAGGGATCTGAGGACACAAACCTGCTGCTGGCATGTAAATGCTGATAAAACAGGACAGTGTTTTTCCATGGGGCCCTGGGGAAAAATAATTTTTAAAAAATCAGTTTTAAACAGTGCTGCTCTTGCCTCAAAGGTTGTCCTTTGATAAGGAAGGAATGATTCAAAGGGCCAGGCGCCTCATCGACCTCTACAAGGAAGTAGGAGTTGGTAAAGATCGGATTCTCATCAAGCTCTCTTCAACGTGGGAAGGAATCCAGGCTGGCAGGTAAGGCTGTGTGTGCCTGGTGTGCTGATTCATGGCATGCTCCTGCCTGTCCACAGGCACTGACATTGCATTTTGCCCTTGAATAAACAGCAGTGCTGAAAGCACGGCATGAGGAAGTCTGTCACAAGGTGCTCTGCCACAGCTTGCCGTTGAAATAGGGAAAGTTTCTTCATACAAGGGCCAGGCCACAGTTTCCTGAAATACCCTGCTAAGTTCGCTGCATTTGGCTGGAGAAGCAGCATTAATAAAGCAGGACTTTGGCAGCACAAAACATTTGCTGTTAGCTGACAACTTTAAAGTTTACCAAGTGTGCCCCATTCCTAAATTAACTCAAGGAATTAGTAGTTTGAACTTAGCAGCTTGTTCCTGAATATGAATTCCATAGGTGAGCAAAGTGCGGTTCTAAGGCAGCCTGTGTCTGCAGGGTTCTGGAGGCTGAATATGGGATCCACTGCAACATGACCTTGCTGTTCTCCTTTGCTCAGGCTGTTGCCTGTGCTGAAGCTGGAGTTACTCTGATTTCCCCGTTCGTGGGACGGATCCTGGACTGGTACGTTGCAAATGGAGACAAGAAAACCTTTGAGCCTTCGGAGGATCCAGGTAAGCACAGATTTAAAACTGCTGAGGAAACAACAGCTGTTCATTGAAACGGTTCACTTGTAAAAATCCTTTTATGGCAAAATGCTGGGTTTGAGCATATTCTAAATAATCACTTATAATAAAGTTGCTGGTTTCTGCTTGTAGGAGTGAAGAGTGTCACCAAGATCTATAACTACTACAAAAAGTTTGGCTACAAAACCATCGTGATGGGTGCATCGTTTCGCAACACGGGCCAGATCAAAGCGCTAACGGGCTGTGACTATCTCACCATTTCACCCAAGCTCCTGGCAGAGCTCAGCAAAGAGCACGTCAAATTAACTCCCACACTCAGTGTCAAAGAGGGTGAGTCCACTCCTGGGGACTTGTTCATCCTTCTTTTCTTCTGCAATGTGGAGAGTCCGGGGTTCTGCTCAGTGCTGTAGTGCTTGCTGCCATCCTGCTTTAGGGACACATCCAGTTTCCTAAAGGAAATATTGTAGCTTCAGAAGGAAATATTGTAGTGTCATTACAATATCACTGCTAGAATTGCTGACACACTGAGCACTGATTAGATTCCAATGGGTTTGGAGTGTGCTTCCATACTCTGTACCTCTCCCCGTGGGACAGGGAGAGAAAAGGAAAGTTAATCTGCACATGCTCAGGATGAAATTTTACTTAATAGTAGCGAAGATGCCAGACTTGGTTTCATCTTAATCTCTACATATGCCAAGAGGTGTTCTCCCTCCCGAAATTAGAAATTAATCATACTCAAGACTGAGTGACTTGATCTGGTGACACTGTGCTATGATGGCTTGGAATCCTTGTTCCCATTGCAGTACTTCAAGACTAGGTTGGACAGGGCTTGGAGCAGTCTGGGATAGTGGAAGGTGTCCCTGCTTGTGGCCGGGGAATGGAACTGAATGGGCTTTAAGGTTCCTTTCCACCCAAATCATTCCAGGATTCTGTGATACTCTCCCTTTTCTGCAGCCTGATTAAAATGCTGCTTGACATCTCAGAAAGCAGCTCTGTGCACAGCTGTAGCCATGCGTTGCTGCCCACAGGCTGCTGCTGGCCTGGAAGCCTGCTATCAAGCGAGCTTTTGTTAGTTCTTGCCAAATAATCAAAGCCCTGATTGTTCAGAATATTTGCTTAGAATGTCTCACTGCTGCAGGGCGTTGCACAATTCCTTAGAATAGGCCCGGAAGTGCTGTGCCATTCAGCAGCAGGTACAAGATAATGACACACACAAACACTGCGTGTTAAGATAAACTAATTCGTTAGGCTACCTTTTTTCACTTTGTTCTGCTCCAGCCAGATCAGGAGCACTTTCAATCTCACATCCCAGATTGTGCTCCTGCAGCAAGTCATAGTGAAAGTATTTACAAATTTCCCAACACCTAGAAATGGTCAGAACTCAGGACAATTTTAGGAAGTCTAAATTTGATAAAAATCTGATCACCTGGTTTGTTTCTTTTTCTACTTCTCCTGCACAGCTCAGGCGTGCAATCTTGAGAAGATCCACCTGGATGAGAAGGCATTCCGCTGGCACCACAACGAAGACCAAATGGCTGTGGAAAAGCTCTCCGATGGGATCAGGAGATTTGCTGCAGATGCAATTAAACTGGAGAGGATGTTGAAGGTAGATGTTGTATAATGCTCCTCCCGTGTACTCCCTGGTGTGGCTGAGGATTAAACGAGTCTGGTCAGGTTTTTGGACAGGTTATGTAGGATAGGCCACCTAAATTCAGTGAACTTGGTAAGCTTCACTGCACGCCAGGGAAGGATTTGTGCCAGGTGTGGGCCACACCTGCAGTTGGAGGCCACAGCACTGGCAGCTCATCAGGATAACTGTCAAAGTGAGAATCTCTTAGCTCTGATTCTGAGATGTCAGCAGCAGGTACAATCTGACAGGTAATGAGCTGGAAAGAAATCATGTTTGTACTTGGAGGCACTAAGAAAGAGCAGGTTTGTTGTCAAAGTCTTCTGTCAGATTGTGGAGAGGCTTTCACGTGGGATTCATCAAATTGTGGTTTTGGGGGAGAAATAGTCAGTATACCTGATCTAGGCACTTGGTGACTGGCAACTCCTTGCAGCATTCCCAAACTCTTACTAAGCTGCTCTTTGTTTATTCTCTTTCTAGGAGCGAATGTTCAGCACTGAAAATGGAAAGTAAATAATAATAATAATAATAATAATAATAATAATAATAATAATCAGCATTTCCCTGAGTGCTCCAGGCTGAGGTCGATCACCTGAGGTTCAGTGGATGTACAAATGTCTTACCTGTACAAGTATCATGCTGTGTATGGATAGATTTCTGTATCATGCTTTTTTTTTTTTTTTATCAATTTGCAAAGGGACAAATGGAATTTCAAAATTTTGTGGCACCTTTGTCAATACATGCAAATTAAAACAGACTTGCCTTGTAACATGGTCAATTCACTGCTGCAGGAGACACTTGATAGGATTTTAATTTTTTGTATTAAATTCCTAATTAAGCCTACAGTCCTAACACATTTAAGAAAACAGTTTTTAATTTCAGGTTGTTTTTATTAAAGAGAAAACACAGGCTTCACAAGCCCCTCTTGGTGCAAAATCCACAAGTACTCCTGTGACACACATCTATATGTCAAAATATAATTGTCTTATTAGTTTATGAAGAGTTCAAGAACAAGAGAGAGACATCTTGTCTATGGAGAGACAAAAACAAGCAATGGAACAAAAAAGAAATGGCCCAAGTTGTGCCAGGGAAGGTTTACTTTGGATATAAGGGAACTTTTCTGCACTGAAAGGAACTGTCCACAGATGGGCACAGATGCCCAGGGTGGTGGCTGAGTCCCTATCCCTGGAGGGATTTAAAAGCCACGTGGATGTGGCACTTGGGCACAGGGGATAGTGGTGTCCTTGGCTGTGCTGGGGAAATGGCTGGACTTCATGGTCTCAGCAGTCCTTTCCAACCTCAGTGATTTATTCATGATTCTAAGAGATCCCTGCTTATATGTGGACACAATTTGCTGTTTATTGACAAAGCTGCCTGAACTTAGAAAAAGGGAGAAAAGGCAGCAGTGCAGCTCCAGTACTGACAGACATGTGCTCTGTCCAGACCAAGGGAGCCACTGATCCCTCAGCCCAGTGTGGCACAGTAGCTCTGTTGTCAGCACGTCCAGAACAACCTGGGAGCTGCTGTTACAGTCAAAGGGACAGCCTGTTGCAATCACACCTGGACAGCTGGTGTTGCACTCCCAGCCTGTCCTAGGAATAGTGCCAGTCTACCAGAGGGAGGTGAAGTCCCCAGGGGACTCATCCAGGGCCTCTGTCCTACAGCTGTTGGTGAAGTGGGAAGCAGACCAGGCAAAAAACATGCTGCCCTAAGGGAGATGACCTTTTTTCCTGTCAAAGTCAAGTCAGCACTAAAAGCTTGACCCTGCCTCTCCCAACAGCCATCAGACCATCCACTGCATGTCCCTTCTCAATTTAACCTATTTGGTGTTTTTCACTCTTACTAAACTGAGAATTCCATCAGAGTGTCCTAGAATGGTTTGGGTTGGAAGGGAACCTTGAAGACCATCTCATTCCATCCCCCTGCCATGGTCAGGAACACCTCCCAGCAGAGCACGTTGCTGTGCTGTAACACCACACACTGCAGTGAGCACCAAATGCCTTGCAGCAGGGCAGGGTGGGGATTCAGGCCCACAGAATTTGGGGACTTGCTGCTGTCAAACTGCTGGTCAGAGGCTTGGAGCCTCTGGAATAAATGTCCCTTCTTCCCCCTGAATGAAGCAAGAACCCTCATATGCCTGAAATCTGTCACCTCACATAGCTGAGACATGGCTGGGTCAGTAACACTGTGGAGCTCAAATGAAGCATTTCAAAAGTAGCTCAAGAGAGGACAAAATACTGCAGTGAGAGGGGATAAAGACGGAGGAAAAGGTGCCTGAATAAGAGTTAAGCCTTACTGCATTTACCTACAGACACCTCTCAAGAGCTGAGGGGGCAGGAGGGGAACACGTTATGCTTCAAACGTTCAGTCACAGGGTCCCTTACCTGCTGTGGTGGCAGCTGCTGTTTCCTCCTCAGCACTGGGGTTCCTTCTCTACAGCACAGGGGGATGTTGTGAGGTGTTTGACATCCGTGGCTAAGCCTCAAAGTCCACATCCTTCCTGAAATGGGGCAGAAAAACCAACCACCACATAAACCTTCAGCCTGTACAGCTCTTTAGTAAGTCACACAAAGTGCATTTATGCCTTAACTCTTCCTCAACTTCCCCTCTCTTCAGAGGGGGATTTAACTTAAAATTAGCCCTTGTATTTACTGGTTATGTCTATCCAATACAGCCATCACAGGCCAGTATGGATGACACCAAACCCAGACAGTTCCATTTGAAATTTTAAAGTAAATCAGGATGAAAGAGCCACTTGAATCTCTTCTGGTCCTTGTTTGGATGCACACAAGATGAATAAAGCAGAAGGTTCCATTTTTTAAAAAAATTTTTTAAGTTTTTTTTTTTTTTGGCAAGATTATGCTGTGGAAGCTCCACAAAAAGAATCTCAAATATTTTAATACACTAATGGAATGCTGGTTTGACCAACAACTATTAGCTGCACACAAGGCCAGAGTTCAAACATCTTGTCAGGATCCCCAAAAGCATGAAAATTGAGATCATGCCCACAGGCAGGTCTTGGGGCTCTGTTTTTGAGTTAAGCAGTTTCCTAACTGCTGCACCAGCACCCCTGTTCCCAGCTTGGGTGTAAACCTGCCAGGAAAGGCTCCCATACCTTAGGGGTGGTGGGCTGTCCTCCTGATGATGAAGAAATCCTTTTTGGGGTGCAAAACACCAGTGTTCCTTTACAGCTGTCAGCCAACACCTGAGAAAACTCCTTATCCCTTTGAACTCATCCTGCTTCACATGGTTCAGAGGCACTGTGATGCTTCTAGCAGGTACTTCCATTTCTACCTGTAAGAAAATCAGAGGAAAATAGATTATGATCCCAGCTATTATGATCAGAGAAGACGTAACACTGTGATTCCCAAATAAGCAAAACAATAAAACCCTTAACAAATAAATGCCCACTCATTGTTACAAAACAACAAAAACCAGATGGATGTTACCAGGAGCAGATTTCCAAGGAAACAAGCCTGGCTGGTAACATTCCTAGGACCAAAGCATCAAGTACTGCACAGCACAACGCCTAACAATCAGGGGTTTTGTGGGTTGAAAATCTCCCAAATTTGAAGGTTTTCAATTCTTTGAGAAGCAGTTTCTGCCTTGGTGACAAAAACCCCTCAGAATAAACACCACTGCTTGGATGCCTGGGATAGGATAGCTCCCAGGGCTCCTCAGCTGGACCAGGCACAAGGTACAGAAGGTACAAATTGAGGTATTCAGATTCTCCCCATGGGAAGTTTAAAATACAAGGATTATCCAAAAATGCCACTTCATTTTTTTAGTCTATGTAAATACCTTTTAGATAAAAGATAAGAAAATAACAAATAAACTATCAAGTTTCACATTTGTAGAACAAAATTAACACAGAAAATAAACACAAGAAAACTTTCCTGAACATACCTGGATGACATTCAACAACTTTGTGTTTTCTGTCTTCATTTGACCTTCTTTTCCCACAGTTTTTGAACAATTTTTCCAATCCTTGGCAGCAATTGGTCATACTGTATAAGAACTTAGGAGCCATCAACACTAATGGCCTCGAGTTGTGCCAGGGCAAGTTTAGGTTGGATATCAGGGAAAATTTCTTCATGGAAAGTGATGTCAAGTGCTGGCACAGGCTGCCCAGGACAGTGGTGGTCACCATCCCCAGAAGTGTTCAGAAAGCACGTGGATGTGACACCTGAGGGTGAGTGGTGAACATGGTGGTGCTGCTGCACATGATTCCCTGACTCAGATGGCTCCCAGTCTGCCAGCACGACTTGTGAAGGTGACACCATCCAGCTCACCATCCAGCCCACCTCACAAAGCTGTCAGCCCTGCACACATCACCTCTCCAGCCACTTGCTGCTGGACCACACAACTCTCCCCCCAGTTTTTTCAAAAGCAATTTCATTGCTGAGGAGATAAAAGTGGATGTGTGATGGGGAAAGAGTGAAAATACACACCGGAACTTGTTTCTGCTCTCATACAGGAGGAAAAAGGGAGCACCATCAAGTCCCCAGGCAGTGTGCTTTGTCCACCTGTTTGCTTCCCAATGGAAGCACAAGCAGAGCAATTCCAGCAGGTCCTGGATGCCACAAAATAAGGAAAAATTGTAAAACGGGACTGATCAAAGCCTGTAGGGGTCTGAACACTGCTTGCTCACCTGGCAGCAGATGAACAAGCCTGGACAGAACCTCATTTAAAGAATGAAAACAGAACACAGAGTAGACACCAATATTCTATTTTTACAGGTAAGCAGTGAAGTTGCAGCAATTTTGGCAAAATCCCACAGAAATACAGTCCCTAAGGAAATAATCTCCCACTTCACAAACAAGATGTGGCTTTCCAGACTGAAAGTATTCCCAGATGGTGTCAACATCAAATCCCTATGACAGCTTGCCAGGAATGAAGATCTAAATTATCAAAGCTAATTGATAATTTAATTTCTATCAAAGCCTAATTTTCATCTCAAATTGTGGTTTTAATTTCCATCAATGCCAAAGATCTGTAAGCTGGGCTCCAGAATGTAACACAAGAAGACCCAGCAAATCCCACAGCAGTTTGTCTTTTAAAATCACACTGAATTCTTGAGACAGAGCTAAAAAATTGGATTTCCACAAAAAAAAAGAAATTTCCCTGCTTGATGACTTGTTAGAACCAAAATATTGTAATATCCTGGTAAGAAAACAAAAATGCAACCACAAAGGTCCTTTCCTTCATGGCACTGTAGAAATATTGCCCACGATTCCAAGAGGGAAGGAAAATCAATTACCTGAAAATTAATTTATCTACTTTCCAATATATTTGGTATGTTTGAGCCTGGAACAATCAAAAAAAAAAAAACCTCAGTCTGATGATTCCTTTGCATGCTCATCTTCAAGCCACACCTGAAGCTCAGAAGGAAGAAGCCTAAACTCCACCCTACAGCTGGTTCCTCAGATGGGACACCCATCAGCCACCTGCATTTATTTTTCCGTGCCTTAGTCCACAAAATTCCAGCAAGAGACAGCAGCAATGTACTTCCAGAAAGGAGTATTTCCAAGAGAACAAAACCCACAACATAAGCAGCACAAAGGAGAACAAATAACCAATTGTAGGACAGTGTAAAAAAAAAAAAAAAAAAAAGCTGAGCAAACTTTTTTAACACAATTCCAACAATGTGAACAGGAAGTAAACAAGGGCACACTGTGCATCAGTACAATCCCAACACAGGGCAAGGACTTCAGCTTCAGCAATTTGTATTCACAGCACCAGATTTTTGGGGGGTTTTGAGAAGGCAGTTCCCCACATCTGTAAATTGAGGGCCTAGAGAAGTAGTGAGGAAATGGAGCAGCAAAAATGTCAGGGGTGTCCCAGCTGCTTCTGACAACTTTCATCATTCCATCCACACAGAACCTGACACTGCCACTTCATTGCCACAGTCACTTCAGAGTCCAGGACAGGGGTTCAGAGGGATGTTTCATCCAGGTCACAGCCATGGAAAACCTCAGCCTGCTGGCTCTTCATCCATCCTCTTTGCAAGCAGACCTTCTCCTTCATTTCCTGCTGAAGGAAACACACCCAGCCATTACAGGACAGATTAGTCCACAGGCAGAACAGGACTAGTAATACACACTCACCTGAATAAAAGAAGGGGTTTGTGATTATTCATGTGTGCTCTTCTATCTGTCAAGATGACACTCAAACAACTCAAACAAGCCAAGCCATTTTCCAAAGAAATTAAATCCATTCACTGCTAGAATCCTAAATCAGAGCTGACTTAATGCCAAGATGCAAAAGCTCAAGAAACAAGAGATGTTTCTCTGAGCAGAAATGTTTAGTGAATTCTATTTAGCATTTTAGTTTGCCAGTTCCACTACAGCTGTGCATTTCCTCACATGTTTTCATCTCCTTTTTTTAAATAACCAAATGCTCTTTGCCAAAAGACACAACTGCCTGGATAGCTTGATCAAACAGAAGTGACACACATTTCAGCAGAAAACCAAGGGGAAAAACCCCTTTTGAGGGACAATATTCCTGAAACCAAAAGATGCTCACCACTGGCTGTTGCCAGCTCTTAAGCCCCATCTTGCCTCACCTGACATTGCAAAGAATGAGAAGGTTCTGGACAGCAGGAAGGGTGGAATTCTCATTCTGTCCTGTCACTAGGTGCCTGTCCAGCACCACATGGACAGCATCCGGCCTGCTGGCTGAACACAGGAGGAAAAACACAGGGATTGTGTTAGAGGACACAAGTTCAGTGCCAGAATCTGATAAAACCAACACAATATGTAACTATTTTGCGCAGACAGATTTGCTGTGGACTGATCTATAACCCCAGCAGACAGAGGCAGATTCAAGCCCCTAATCCTGAAACAATTTCCATAGGAAATACTTCTGTGAAAGGACAGCACTGAGTCCTTGATTTGATTAACACCAGGTAGCTAAAGCACACATATCAGGAGATTTCCATAATAAAAAATTCTAAGTATGTCTTTGAAAGTTGCAATTATCTCACAATACAATATAAACTCTCCTTATGCCAGACATGAGCTGCAATCACCATGCTACAAAAATTAAATACTCATTTTCTGGGAATTACAACATCCCAACATGCTCATATCTACCAGCAACTGCTCAGCACCCTGAACAGAATTTTTAAGTTACCTCATTCTAGATAGAATCCCAGATTGGTCTGAGTTGGAAGGACCTTAAAGCTCATCCAGTCCCACCCCCCTGCCATGGGTAGGGACACCTCCACTAGCCCAGGTTGCTCCAAGCCCTGTCCAACCAGGCCTTGAAAACAACCAGTGATGTACTACTAAGTGAGGGAATGGGAATGCCAGATGAGAGATCCTGCCAGAGTCCTGCTCAGCTCAGTAAAACCAGAAACAAGCATTTCCCAAAGGAGACACAAAGTGACAATCCTGGACACCAGACATAACCCACCACTGAATGTAGCTCCAGAATCCTTCACAAAATCCTCCACAATAATGGACAAACTGGCAAAATTCGGCTGCCTCACCAGCTCGTACACAGAGGGCTGAAATAGATCAAAAGGAAACGAGGCTGGCTGGCTTTTTACAGCAAAAGCCAAGCAAAACCAGCACACACCTCCCTGAAATTTATAATTCTGTTCCCTCTGTTATTCTCCCACCCAAATAACTTGTGGTCAGCTTTGACAGATTTTGTGCAAGGATCAAAATGGAAACTCTTAAGTGAAGAAAAAAAAAAAAAAGAGAAAAAAAAAGGGGAAAAAAAGAACACCAAGCTATTTCTGCAGGTGTGATTAACATCAGGAAGGCACAGACCTGCCTGTCTGTGGGACACAGATATTTGGACACAGATGCTGTGCCACCTGCAGAGTCCAAAAACAGTAATCCACCTTGGAATTAATATGGGAAACAGCTTAAAGACAGAAGATTTAAGAGCCTTTATAGGTTTTATGTGCAAAAGGAAGAAATCTGATTTTATGGTTTCCACAGCAACTATAGCTAGGCCACAACATGATTTACAATATTTCATCATGGACCATTACAATCCATATAGAGCCATAAATAATCCTTAACTCAAATTACACATGAAAACATTAACAGCTTTTTTGAGTCACAAAAACTTAATTTCTTAACTTTCCATGTAAATTTTCCATGGTAGAAGTTGTACAAGAGAGAGTTGCATCACTCTGACATGACAAAATGGGCTGAGAGGTCAGAGAAATGACTGCACATAAAATATCAGCAGTAACTGACTGCTTTAATTGCAAGCCAGTTTGTACAAACAGCCTTTTTTCCTAAAACTCCTTCTATCTTTCAAAAAGAAACAGCACCTTGAGAAATATAATTTAGCCCCAGCATTCACGAAACAAAAAACAAAACCACAAAACCCAAACCAAAACATAACAAAAAACAAACAAACAAAAACAACAAAAAAAAAACACCACCAAAAAAACAAAATAAAAAACACAAAAAAAAAATTTAACTCCTCAACAATGAATACAAAGAGCTGCAGCAGGAAATTTCCAGCTTTTTTTTGCTTCAGTTTAAAGTTTACTGAACAATCAGAGGGAAGGCATTCCCCACATGCCAAGTAGGATAATCCCTTCATGCACTCAGTGCTGGGCCACTTGTCAAAGACAACTCTGCACACCTTGCACAAACCAAGGGTACCAAACTGAAAATTTGTATTTATAGGAATTTCCAGGGTAAGACCAAAACCACCAGAAATAACACAGCAAAAAAAAAACCCCAAACAGGAAAAATCAGGTAGAAGCCCAACTTACCCCAGTCAGGCTGTATCCCTGGAAAACCCAGGATTTATCCTCATTGGTGGCACAACACAAAGCTGCCACTCCCTGTCCCACGGCACAGATGGGCTCTAGGAAAGAATTAAAGCATCACACTTGTGAGCATCTCCAAACAGTCAAAACACAGGTGAGTGGTGAGACTGATGCTGCCCTCCTGCAGTGAAGTTATACTGCACTGATAATATTCTTTTAGGTTGTGGGGGCTCTCCTGAACACTGCAGTAGCAATTTTGGGCTATAATAAGAATTAGTATGATTATTTTATTATTATTACAGTAAGAGGAAGAATAAGAATTGCAGCTTTTAACTCCAAGCCCAGAGACAGAACCAAAGCGGAAATACAAATGCTCAAATGTGGAGCATACTCCAAGTCCTGATTAACTGCAGCCTTAATGATGATCCTGGTACATTCCACACTTGGTTCTGATCCTTGAATCCTGCTGATTTGGACAGAGCCATTTCTGTATCGCTGTAAGGCAGCAAATTCTTCTTCTGAGACAAGCTATGAAAAGCTACTAGCATTACTTTTTAAGATACTTTAAGATCCCTTTTTCCAAAATACTTTAAGACCTCTTTTTCCTTTTCAAGGCTCCCTTTTTCCTTTTCAAGGCTCCCTTTTTCCTTTTTAACATACTTCAGGATACTTTTTTTCCCATTTAACACTCCCTTTTTCCTTTTTAAGACATTTTAGGATAATTTTTTTTCATCTAAAAGTCCCTTTCCTTTTTTTAAGGCCCATTAAGACACTTGTTTCCCACCTTGAAGACACATCTTTCCTTCCCAGTTCTAAACGCTCTTTAGCCATGCAAACACTTTTAAAGCCACTGGAAGGCAGCAGCCCTGCAGGAGCAGCACAGGAGGCCTGTTTCTTTCACCCAACCCCCCGAAGATGTTCACCTACTGCTCTCAGTGCTGAAGTGCTGCAGGATCTTGGCCAGGTACCCGCTGTTGGCCAGGTCAGTCACAGCCCCGGGGCAGTTTGGGATCAGCAGGGCGTGGTACCGAGCCCCTGGTCGGGAGGAAAGGAGGAACTGATTGGAGGACAGGAGGAAAAAACAAAAAGCCTGACCATAAATCCACTGCACATTTCAAAAAAATAGGACAAACCCACACAAATCAGGTAAAAATTACTTAAAGAAACTAACAGAGCTATACAATATAGAGAAATAAGTTCTTCTTAGGACAAGGAACACACATTTTTAATGAACCCTGATTACCCAGGCAAAACTTACAACTGCTGGCATCTACTTCAGCACAGTATTTATTTTTAACAAGTAACAATGTAGTGTATGCTTTCATACAACAGATATTATATGTATGTATTGCATATATATTAAAAGAGAATGACCACTCCAAGATAAACAAGAAAACAGCAAAGCAGTTGCCAGGACTTCCTCTTAAATAAAAAGTAAACTAACCAAACTGCAGCTGCCATGGTTTTCTCTTAAAACACAACTTTCCTGCCTTCTGTGTGTCATTCTTCCCTAAAATCCTGGCCTAAAGCAGCCCCTGTTTCCCTGACAGTGGAGACAACAGTGGTGACACCCTTACCATCAATGGACTCCAGCTTGGCAGGGTTGGCGTAGGATTTCATGCGGAAGTCCTGGATCCAGCGCGTGTTCCCCTCATTCACATCCACAAAATCAATGGGCTTCCCCTGGGGATGACACAGTTCACACACCGTGGTCACAATCACTGCACAAGCATCCATGACACTTCCTGAAGGACAGCCATGTGGGATTCTGGGATGCTTCAGCTCTCAAAAATCTGAAGTTTTCCACTTTTCCCACTGAATTAGTTCTAATGGTTTTCCCTTCGCTCTTTGTGGGAACACATCCTGGACAGAAAAGTCCAAATCCATGTTATAGAAAGCCTGCAGTCACCTCAGTATTAAAAAAAGCAGAGTTAAACAGGTCCCTTAATGTCTAAGGCCAATAAAACAATTCTCAATAAACTTTCAGTACAACGATCTCATGTCAGTCGAGGTATCAGTTGGTTTCAGGCTGAAATCACAATATTTGCCCATTTTACTCACCCCAGGAGTCGCCACTTGCAGGTTAAAGGCAGAGCTGGCCAGAGTAAAGCAGTGAAGGAAAGACTGGGCTGAGACACCTGGAAAACAGATTCCAACACCTTAGGGAAGCAACAGTGATAGCTTAATCCAGGCCACAGTTCATCTAGCAAAGTACACGAGCTTGGGTGTTTGCTCATTTTAAAAGCTCTAGATAATTCCTGAGGAATTTTTGTTATGATTTAATGATTTTAAGACATCAGAAATGTACAGCCTTCATTACAGGCGAGCTCTGTACTGGGGAATAGAATCCCAGAGTGACTCCGGTTGAAAAGGACCTTAAATCACATCTCGTACCAAGCCCTGGCCGTGGGGAAGAGGACACCTTCTACTATCCCAGGCTGGTCCAAGCCCTCTCCAGCCTGGCCTTGGACACTCCCAGGGATGGGGCAGCCACAGCTTCTCCGGGCAACCCGTACCAGGGCCTCCCCACCCTCACAGGGAATCGTTCCCCCCTCACATCCAGCCTGAGCCGACGCTCCTTCCCCTCAAAGCCAGTAAAGCCAGAGGCACAGGAGCCAACCCGCACAGCTGCACACGGAGGCAACACCTGCAGTGCAGATGCGCACAGATGGAGAACCAGCCCAGCTGTGCCCGCTGTGTGCACACAGCTGCGCAGGGAGGGCACACGTGTGGCAGCACACCTCGGCTGCACTGTGACACACACGGGGACACGCCGCCACAGCCACACCGGGGACACCCCCGCCCCGCCCCGCCCCGCCGCCGCACTGGGAAGGGACGGGGGGCGCGGGACACCCGGAGAGGCCGGAGCGGTGGCTCCCCGCGAACCGGGGGAGCCCCTCCGGGAGCGTCTCACCCGCGGCGGCGGCGCTGGCGACGATGAGGCAGGAGGGCTTGGCCAGGCGGTCCGACATGGCGGGGCGGCGGCGCGCGGAGCCTGAGGGGAGGGGAGGGGCGCGCGGCGGGGGCGGGGCCTCGTGCTGCCTCGCGTGCGCAGCGCGAGCGGCGCTGAGGCGGGGGAGAAATGCACGCGAAATCCTGAGGGGGGCGGAAAAGCGCGGGAAGTGCTGAGGGGGAGAAAAAGCGCGGGAAGCTCTGAGGGGAGCGGAAAAGCGCGGGAAGCTCTGAGGGGGCGGCGGCCTTTAAAAGCCATCCGGTGTCCCGAGAATCGCATAGTTTCACGTCTCATCAACGACTGTCGTTTTTTCCTCGTGTCCCCACTTTTGTAAACCTCAGTGTTCAGTTTCTGGGTTTGCATCTTTCATGCCGGTGTGAATTGAGTAGGTTTATCCCTTGCTCTTTGCTGGTGTGTTACGGCGGTGTTACGGCCGTTTTAAAATTACAGATATTAAATAAAGACAGTACAATTATGTTATTGGTTTTATTAGTTTATTTGGAAGGGCTTCATTTCTAGCCTGGTTTCCTAGCAGAAATGTAGCCTGTGCCATCTTGTCCATCTCTTCAATCATCTGTCCATCTCCTTTTCTCTCCAGAACTATGTTCCAAACCCACAGGCTGGTCAATCTGGATGCTCCTCTCTCTTTGCTCCAGCTTAGGCACCAGAAAAATATTTTTAAAAGGAGAAAAAGCATTTCTTCCACTATTCAGTTTCACTGTTGTGTGGGGGACTTGGGGACTCAGTGCCACTCCAGCATCCTTAGCCTTTATGACAGGGCATCACATTTATGCTCCTTATTCCCTGCTGGTGAATCCAGTGCCTTTTAAACAAACGCAAAGGACAGTGCTGTCCCAGCCACTGCTCCTTCAGCTCTTCCCATCCTCCCTACACTGCCCCAGGCATGTGCAATTCCACACACCCTGACTGGGGCCAGTGCGAGGGTCAGGCCATCCATCCATCCATCCATCCATCCATCCATCCCAGGTCATCCATCCCAGCCTCTCAGATCCAGCATTCCCAATCAGAAAACAGGAATTTATTTGATCTCCTTCTCTTAACGACTCTTACGACAAACTAAAACTCAAGTCCCCAGCTGTGTTTCTGCGGCAAAAGCCTCAGATGATTACGCTTTTGCAGCTGAAGGATGCCCTTTTTCCCTGACCCTGTGGAATTTACAGGATTTTTCTTCCCAGTTCTTAAGAAATTGACTTCCAAAAGCCTGCAGGCTTCTGCAGGGATCCTGACTGGAGCTGGTGTAATACGACATCAACCCTGTGCAGTGAACCATGCTGCCAAAACCCTCCTCCCCTCTAAGAGCCTGGAGGGAATCTGTGCAGAGGGAGCCCACAGACAGTGCCCAGGGCTCAGGGGATGCTTTGTTTGGGAGGAGAGGTGTTCCCAGGTCATCTTGGAAACAAAACCAGAAAATCAGCAGGAGAAATTTGGCAGGAGAAAGGTCACAGCGAAGATCTGGGGGCAAAGCCTGGAGACCAGCCGGCGGGACAGGGAATCTCTTGGATCGGAAAGGTTTCCCCTGTGCCTCTGAGTAAATCTATGATTCTATTTCATTCCTATCTGGGAATTACAATAATCATCCTCTGCCTGCTTTCTCTGGGCAGGCTTGAGTTTATTTGGGGCAGGAACTGCCTTTTCTCACAGTTCTCAGTGGGACCACTAATCCTAGGAAATAATGAGCCTTCAGGAAACACAGATATAGAATCCTGGAATCGTAGAATGGTTTGGGTTGGAAGGGGCCTTAAAGCTCACCTCGTTCCACCCCCTGCCGTGGACACTTTCCACTATCCCAGGCTGCTCCAAGCCCTGTCCAGCCTGGCCTCAGACACTTCCAGGGATAGGGCATCCACAGTTCTCCCCGGACAACCTCCAAAGGTAGCACAGCCAGTTCCACTCGCACCCGCACGTACACGAAGATGCTCACGGGAGGAATTATACAGTCTCTCTCTATGTGTGTGTATATATATCTATATATAGTTTATTTCTCACAATCCTGGTAAGAGTTACAGGTGTATTTGGGAATCATTTACAGTTTCACGGCATATGGAGTGGCCATACAGCTTGTGACGTGAGTAACATACAGTGTGTAGAGAGCACACGATTCCGACCCATCCACCCACCACTCACACAATGGGTTTCCAAAGCTAATACTAGATTCAGCTATGGAGAAAGCCTGGAAAATGTTAGGGTACAGCGTTGGGTGTCGTACAACACTGTCAGTCACAATGGGACAAGCTAAACTACTTTAAATTTTCAATCTAGTATTTCTAGTCTACCTGCATTATTGCATTTATACGCTTTTTTTGTTTTTAAAGTCAAAGTAAATAGAATACTATATGGGAAAGGAAAAAATTCTTGACTATTTTAGGATTTGAGCTGCAGCCCATACAAAGTGTCCATAGAAGCATAAACAAGATTATAAATTCAACAAGGTATAAATTAGCTGGATAGCTTTGTGTGTAGGTAGGTGTCCATTTCCCTCCAGGAAATGTGTCTAGCAGCATATTGTTTCCGAGAGCAAACAAAAAACCCCAAACCTGTATGTTGAACACAGGTAAAAATGTGTAAGTGACAAGCAGGTCTGTTTGTACAGGGAAAAAAAATCAAGGTGTCACTTGGAAAATTCCTGTAGTTTGGAAAACACATTCAGGAGCTGACTCAAAACCACTGATGTCAGAAAGGTGCCTGAGGCTTCCAAAGGAACAGCAGGCATTTTAGTCTGACTTCCAAGGGCTTTGGATCAGCCCCTGGAGAGGTAACGGAATCCAAACAAACCAAAAACAAAATAAAAATCGCCTGTAATCTGACCTTCGAGTTCCCTTCCTACAATTCTAGTTTCTCCACAAGCCTATAGCCAACCTGCACTTATCACTGGAAGAGAGTTGGTTTCCCAGGGAGGTGAAATTGCAACTTTTAAAGGCTTCAGTTGAAACAGCTCTGGGAAAAGGCACCAGGGTTATGAAGGGCTGCTCAAAACTCAGTAAAGCCAAATTATTCCCTTGCTGGTTGGTTGATTTTTTGCTTTTTAACACAACAAAATTGTGTGGCACCCTTGTTCTCATCAACTTGCCCCAGAAGCTTGGCTGCTTGAAACGGCTGTGGCAAAACCAGGGATAAGATGCAGGACTTGACTGTTGGAAAGGTGATTAAAAGTTCCTCTTGTCCTGGTGGGAGCTTTGGTGCTGCAGTATCATCACACAGACAAAAAGAACCTGTAAATTCATGTTTGGGATGCTGTGCTGGGGATGAGAAATGGCAAAGTGATGGAACTGTTTGTGAATTGCAAGCTGAGAACAACCAGAAGAGAAACAGGAACAGCTAGTCCAAACCCTGTTTAATCCAAGTTATGCTTTTCAGCAGGAAAAAAATCTATTAAATTTAAAGAGCATCAAAGAGCAGAGGGCACAAGTCCCAGAGTACTGCATATCCGAGCGCACACTGTCCAGAGGAGGGAGCACAGCTGTAGCACAAGGTAGATCCAAACTCATCAATTTGGAAAGCCAAAGGCTCTGATCTCTTACAGGATTTTGAGGCCTATTACAGTAAATTGAATGAAATGTGAATTTTTGAGGCCTGGAAGTCCCACAGTTCTCTGCCACCCAGTAACATCTGATCAGCCAATTCAAATGGGACAATCCTTGCACTTCCTGCACTCTCACCCCTGGCACAACAGCTGATCCTTCCAGGCCAGCAGAAATGCAGGTCCTTGACCTCAGAACTTCTCCTTTCCCTCTGTTTTTGGCACTTCAGAGGGCTGAAGGAGCTCTGGCTGCAGGCAAGTATAGCGTGTGCTCACACCATGTCAGCTCCTCTTGAAGCAACCAGAACTCCTCACACTCAACAGACAGGGAAGGACAAGAACAGGAACTTCCTAGGGATTTTGTCATCCATTACAAATCCTGTGGCAGATGAGCACTCAGCCTCTTGAAGATCTAGACCAACATAGGTGAGGGCAGATCAAAGCTTCACATATTTCCTATTGTGATGTGCAGTCTGGGGGCCCAGCACTGCCTGTATTTTTGGAGGACCACTCAAAACCTGCCTTAGCCAACCCAAAATCTGCCCCAGCCTTGGCCTGCAGAGAGGCCACATCTGCAGAGCTGCCCAGGAGGAAAATACGGAAAGGAAATACAATGCAGTAGTCAAAGAAGGAGGAAAGAACAAGCAATGAATTGGATCAGAAACTGATGGAACCCTATAGTTTGTAGCAGCTGAAGATCTGGCGTGAAAAGACATCCCAGGAATTTGTGAATTTAAAAGGAAAGCAGATCACAGGGCTGGACCAAAAAGAGAAGAGGAAAAAGTCACCATAAACCCACTTTATTCAGCAGATTAAACCCACCCCTCTGCCCCAGGATGCTGGAAGGCTTCAAAGGCTCCATGGCTTTCAGTAGTGGGGTTGTCAGTCAAGACCCAAAATGTGCCGTCAGAACTCAGCATCAGCAGATTTCTCCCCAAATACCTCCAGTGTAAATAGCAGGAAATATCCCAATTCCAGCCTCCCACAGTAAGAATTTACAGAACTGTTATGCTCCAGATGAAGGAGAATTCCACTTCATGGCAGGAAATGCCCAACCTGTGCAGCAGAACTGCAGCCAGCTCATGAACACGATGTGATGCTGCCCCTATGGACTTCTCCTGGCTTTGTGGTGAAGGGAGTGACACCACAGCAAGGTGCTACACAGCCTGGGAAGGGAATCAGCATCCAAGCATGAAGGCATGGACCAGGAGGATGGACGTGTGAGCAGGCTGCATTTTCAGTGTTTGTCCTAGCAAAGCATGTAAAAAGAGGATGCAGCCCCTCTAAATGTCCTGGCAATTCCCCTTAAGCAGGCAAAGTGGGTTGTAGAAAACTTCAGGTATTTTTCCAACCCTTTAACATTGCACAGAGCCAGCAGGAATTCATCTGGAAAAGGCAATTAGCAGAGGTTAATTTGCATGACATCAGAGCTGGCCTTTTTTGCCTTTTTCTGAGGGAAAAGAAAATTGAGAGGGTATAAAAGTTAGCATGTCCTTACCAAAGCTCTTAAGATAATTAAATAGTGCTTTTTCTCTCCAGTTCTCTGCTCTGTTCCTTGCATCCTCTCAGAATTGTCACCGACTTGAAGCTTTCCATGGAGCTAACTGAAATTCCAAGAATTTCACCTTTCAAACACATTCATTCATTGCCTTCCTTTTTTGGTTCATTTCTCAAAGAATCATTTTCTTCTCCAATCTTCAGCACTGTTATTTTCAACCAATTCTAAGAACAGTTAGAAGGCTGCTGAATTCTAAATCCCTGTAGCATTTCCAGGAAAAGCAGGGAATATTTTAAGGCATAAATAATCTCTCACCAGCTCCAGTGGTTTTTAGTTGTGCTGCTCTTTTTCATACACAAATCCTGATGTCCGTATTAGCAGGGCTGCCTCGGGGAAGAGACTTTCCTTATGCTCAGCCTAAGGAATGTTTGTGTCAATTTAAAAATAAATGTGTAATTGAGATGATTTTATGATGGCCTGTGATCATATCCCTGGTGCCAACAGGAACTCAAAGGCCAGAGCATGGTGAAGCCAATGGAAAAGATTCCCCTTGTTTTCAGTATTCTATGGATCAACTCTTAAACTTTAATCCGTCAGAGATACGAATGGATGTTTAATTTATCACCAAGCCCAAGAGAACCAAGAAATGCTTCAGGGCAAGTGACTGTTCAGTGCTTTAAGTGAGCCCCAGGTGAACAGCACCTGCAGGAATGCATTCTTACCCTCCTAAAAATGCTGCTGCATTATCCTCTGGCTGCCAGATTTCTTTGTATCCTGCTGCAGCACTGTTAGGAATAACAGGACTTATCCACAGGGTATTAAATCAGTAAGAAGAGGAAGCAGAAGCATAATCCATTTCATCTCTCTCAAAATAGAAGCAGCAAAAACCTTCTACTGAGTTGTCCAAGACAGCATAATAATGTCTTTTTTTTCAACTAAAATTTATGATTCCTTAAAAAGAGATTAAGATCGGGTGCAGTGATTCAATCGAGAGTTTTGGTGATAAACTGAAAGGTCTGAAACCAGTTTCGCCAATTTATAATTTATCGACTTGATCAAAAGAGTAAACTAGCAATCTAGATCTCTTCAAACCCCAAGCACAGACTCTGATTAGTTTTAAGCGTTAATTCACTCTCCCCACGGAGATGTCACTGGAAGGACTTCATACCACAAAAACCACACAAAGAAGGACATCAAGCAAATAACGGCGTGTGCTCAGTACGAGAAAAGACAACTATTTATTTAGCACAGCGAGTTCAGTCATTTAAGCCTTCTGCTTCAACAGATTTGGGGCTGAGAGAGGAGGATTTGCTCTCTTCAGCCTGGTGCTCGCTGGACATTTTTGGCTCAGAACGAAAGCACTGCACAGCCTGGCACAGTAAGGCAGGACAGGAGGTGTTTGCAAGTCAGGGCTGCGGCGTGCTGTGGCATCTATGCTGGATCTGCCCAGCTCAACACTAGACCCACACTTGGAAAAGCACTACAGCACAGTCCAAGATAGTCAAAAAATGCCTCACTTTAAAGCAAAGAGCCCACACGACTATCCAGGGAGGGAAGCAGGGGCTCAGGGCTCTGAGCACGACAGGCACACCACACACTCAGCACTTCACCAGCCAGACATTCCTTGCACTTGAGGAGAAACCAGGACCAGAAAGGAATTCAGGAGCTGCATGGCATGGTGGGAATGGCACAAAAAAGTCATCACAGACACTTGGTGTGAATGCAGGGAAGGAAGGAAGGAAGGGGCATCTCCCCCTCCCAGACCGCAGCAATACAACACAAAAACCTGAAGGTTTGTATGCACACATACACAGGCAGGATGGTGCACACACACATACACACACAGAGACACAGACAGACACACAGACAGGTATTTTCCAAACCAAACTGCCAAAGAGGTGGGTTCCAGGTGCTGAACCTGGACAGCAGACTGTTAAGTGATCACAGGAAGTGGAAAATCCCTCAGGAACAGGACATAGCACGTTCGGAAATCCCTTACAAACAGGACATACCAGGTTTGCCGTGCAGGGAGGGCTTGAATGAGTGACATGCCCAGATGTGGAGCTGCAGCCCATCAGAACTTTTGTGGTGTTTCTGGATGGAATTAGTGGCCTTGCATCCAAGTGCTCTAAGGGCAGGCAGGGTTTGGAGGTGGAGAAATGGTTAAGGCCGTTGGCTGAGAACTGGTTTTTTCCCTCTTCTGTTGCCAAAGGTGAAGACAAGGAAACAAAAACACTTTAGAAGGTAAAATTGGAGACTCAAGTGAAGCAGGTGCTTAATTTTCCTCCCCTGATCTATCTATGCTGGTCAGGGCAGAATAGATAGATGCTGTGCCTAACGTCACACACTGCTGAAAAAAATCAGCCAAAGCTGAGAGGGAGGGAGGGGACGGGAAAGGCAGAAAAATTTCTTGAAAACAGAAGTCACCATCTGAAAATCACCACCCTACCTGGCAAACTGGAGCAGGAGGGGGTGATTTCCCTCCCTTCCAAGCAACGTAAGCAAATCTCTGCAAAAATTTCCCTGCAAAGCTGTGCTTCAGAGATCTGAGGGGAGAGGAAGACCTTTCTGCTTCTAACCCTTCCTCAGGCTGTGACACACTGCTGCTGGGGGACACATCCACAGTTCATGCCAAGAGCACTGTAGGCTACCAGGATCTCACCTGGAGCTGTAGACCTGCTTCCCAAAACTCCTGTGAGCCCAACACACCCACCCCATCTCTGTGCTGGCAAAGGTGGAGGCATCAACCTCCTACTGCACCAGGAGATGGCATCGGCTATTCCCAGAGGACATTCACCTTTGGGAATATTTTCTGAGCTCACCGTAGGAGTAGCCATGCATTCCAAGACCATGTGCATTCAGCAGGTCAGATTTTGAGGTAAATAAGACAGAGGTGAGCCAAGAGAAGAACTGCCAGGTCAGGTTATACCTCCCCACTGTCCTGTCCAGGGACTGTGCCAGAGGCAGACACTGCACAGGCAGCACCTGAGGAATGCACACCTCCCTCTATCCCTGCACCCTGAATTCATCCATCCAGCTCAGCTGAAGGTGCACAACAGGTTCTGAAACAGAACTGACCCCACCACGTCACAGCCTCTCTCTAATCATCACTCCTGCCCGTCCATGGGCTCCAGCCACTGATGAGCTCCCATCAGACCTCACCTAATCTCTGGCCCAACTTAAACCCAAAATGTAAGAGGGTTTTATAACACTCTGTTTTGCAGCAGCCAAGAGAAGCCTAATGGAAGCTTTCAGAGCCAGATCTCCTCACCTCTTGCTGTTTAGTGCTGAGCATTGGCCAAAGCACTTAACACCCTCTCTCCTCCCCCTCACAAGGTCTGGCTTTAGAGCCAAGGTACTCACCCATGAAATCAGGCTGTTCCTGAGGGCTGGAAATTTGTTTCCATTTCTAAAGTGTGGACGAGTTACAAAACCCTGCTACTACTGTCACAAGAGGGAGGTAAGAAATCCACCCAGGACAGACTCCAGTGCCCTTGAAAGGGGTTTCCCTTGTATAAAGCAGGTAGAGTAAGTGTTACTCTCAGGGAGTCCCATGTCCTCTCTGCCCCTAAGACCAGCTCATGTCTCCCCTTTTCCTGTCTTCCCATGTGCTGAAAGACCACAGCCTTCAGTGGGGGGCAAAAATCCAGTGAAAGGCCTTATCCAAAGCCCAAAAGAATGAACACAAATAGTCCAGCCAACCTCGAAGGAACTTGGACTGAGGCCACAGCACCCTGCAAAGCCCAGCCTAACTTTAGGAAATACTAGTTCCAAATCAAAGTTTCTCTATCCCAAACACCGTCCATGTGACCCTGGCGAGCCCTGGGATCCTGAAGGCTGTAATGGGACTTCTCTGGGTCACAGCACAGCCCCTCCGGTCACTGTCCCCCTGGCAGCTCAGCCAGAGTGACCTGACGTGACATCCCAGGCTCGCACTCAGCTCTGCCAGGCTGCAGCCTCCACCTGCAGCTGCCCTGGTTCCTCCAGGGCACTTCCCAGTCATGTGTTCCAAGGTGGGATGATGAGCAGCAGGTACACAGAATCCAATTAGGGATCACCCATGGCTGTTGGGTCAGGGAGCTGCCTTTTCCCTGCCACTGCACCTGTGCTTCCCTTGTCCCGGCAGGGCTGGACAAACAACCCCAGCCCAGCAGGACAGGCAAGCCAGGCCTGAGCACTCCCCTTCCATCTTCTTTACCACAGCCCAACTTAAAACAGAACCAAACAGAAACCAAAACACAAAGTGGGGACTCCAGATGGGATGTAGAACACTTTGGACTTGAAAACAGGGGACTGCAAGAGAGGGGGGGTGTCTCCCAGGGAGGACAGCAGGGGAGGGGAGGGGACACCGTCATTTACACCGATCAGGAGAAGCTGTAATCTATACACAGTGGTATAAGCCAAGATATATTACATGAAAGAACACACTGAGTGCATGGAGTTACCCACAGCGGGTCAGACTGGCACAGTTGTCTTGAACAGGACCCTGGAGTTGCAGTTGGTGTTTGTTGTTGATCTATCTAGCTCACTCTCTATATATATAGCTATGTATAGAATTTCTCTGCATGCATTTGTCTCAAAAGGAGCTGTACAGCTGGGCTGGGTTTCTCATCCCCACCCCGTCTTGGTCTTCATTTTTTCCGGGCTAGGAATGCCACTCCCACAATCACAGCCAGCGTAGCCACTGCCACTCCTCCGACGATGATCAAGGGCTTCATGTTGTCGAAGAAGCTGCCCGGTGACTCCTCGGAGCTGTTTCCCTTGTGGTCAGAGTCAGGGGACTGGCCGCTGGCCTCCTGCGTCTCCGTGGTGGCGGGGCTGGGTTTCAGGTTGCTGTGGTTGTTCGCAACAGCGGCATCACTACCAGCCTTCTTGGTGGTCGTGGCAGGAGCAGGCTGCTCTTTGGGGGTCTCCTTCTTGTCTGCATTCGTGGCAGGCCCAGGGTTGGGCTTTTCTGGCTTTCCGGAGCTGGCAGCCTTGGCGTCAGGTTTGTTTCCACTTCGGACATTGCCTTTGGAATCCATCCTAGGGGTGCTGTGGGCAGCAACTGGATGTGCAGGGCTATCCCAGCTCTTCTCCCTTGCCTGGCTGCCACAGGAAGCAGAGAAGCGACCTGAGCTCAAGGCCTGGGAGCGGCTGTCTTGGGATGCTTGTCACGCCGGCAGTGTCCTACCTGGACATCATACAGCACCTGGAGGGGGAAGCAGAGTGAGGAGAGGTGAGTGACAGGGCAGAGCGAGCTGGTGTTGCTCTGCCTGGACATGATGGAGGGAAAACTGGAAAACTGTTGGCTCCTTCCTTCAGAACTGTGATCTCCATTCAAAGCATTTACTACAGGCACTGTGCCTGCAACCAGAGAACAGCCTGGGTTGGAAAGGACCTTCAAGCTCACCTTGTTCAGGCCATGGGCAGGGACACCTTCCACTAGACCAGGTTGCTCCAAGCCCTGTACAGCTTGGCCTTGGGCAATTCCAGGCATGGGGCAGCCACAGCTTCTCTGGTCAATTTGTGCCAGGGCCTCAGCATCCTCACAGGGAAGGATTATTTCCTAATATCAAACAGGAACATCAAACAAGTTGGACCTACTGTCACCTATGGCTGCCACATCTCGGCAAATCGAAACAAGTCCACCCCAGCTTTGTGTGTGAGGCCATTTGTCAGCAATGACAAACTCACATCCAACCAAATAAACTTTACTTTGCATTTGCTCACCCTTTCCATTCCTTCTGGGCAAGGAGAGAACACTTTGTTCCTAGGGAAAGCAGATGGATAGATACTCTCTGCTTGTCTCACCCCCCACCCTTCCTTTCGCAGCAGGATCCCAAGGTCAATTTAGGAAGTGGTTAATATGTGATGTTGTGTGATACTCTACCTCCAGATGAGTAGTGCAGGAAAACCAGGATTAGTTCCTCAGTTCTCACAGGTATCAAGGGCAAAAGGATTATTCCTGCCAGCATTTTGGTGGAGCAACAGCAAAACAAAGCAAGTGCCAGATCCTCAGCTGGTGCAAAACAGGGAATTGACTGCATGGATTTACTGCAGAGCTGGATCTCTTAGTGATAGAGACATCTCACTCCTGTCATTTCCTTGCAGGGTTTGCTGGACTTGCCTCCAGAGCCAAACAGGATGCCAGCGATCAGGTGGGGCTATTTTCCCCAGGGAACTGATGGAAGCACTGAACAGCATGGCTGCACCATGGGAATTCAGCAAAGGGACAAAATGGCCTTTGAGGGGATGTAAAACCACCCCAAAAACCTCACCCCACAAACCTGACAGGGCAGGGTGAGCTGAGGCTGGAGCTCCTGTGGCTGCAGTTCCATACGATGCGAGGAGAGGACAATGCTTTGGGCATTTTGCCACTATGCTCTGGCAGTGCAGCATCACTTCAGCTCTGAGCTTGGGAAATAAGGGGTAACCACGAGGCAGCGTGGGATTCGAGCTGCTGGCTTTGCTGGCTCCCTGCTGACCTTCAGGGCTGCCAGGAGCCTGCTGGGAGCTTTCTGCCTGCTAAGTGAAATCAGAGCTCATTGTCTGGATTGAGAGCTGAAGAGGCTCCTCAAAAACCTCAGCAAACAGAGGTTCCTTCCACAGCGGCTCAGAGGGCAGATCACTCCTCTAATGACAGGAAGAAAGTCCCAGGGCTGCAGCAATGATCTGTGCTGCTGACTCTTCTGGAAAAGAGGCTGACAATGTGTGGCTTTCATCTCTATCCAGGCAGGAATGGAGGAAATCTCACAGAAATGCCAGGTTTGGGTCTAGAGCAAAGCTGGGCAACACTGTATGGCTCCTAAGTATAAGATGGACACACCCCCTTCTCCTGCTTTCCCTTGCCAGCCATTGCTTGGTGGCCACCAGCTGCTCCAGTGCCAATCAGCTGGAGTGGACTGAGGGAACTGCAGCACCAAAATCATGGAATTCCATAGCTCTCACAGAATATCCTAAGTCAGAAGGGACCCACAGGGATCTTCCAGTCCAGCTCCTCAGGCCACACAAAACCCCCGTATTTCTCATTGACTGCAGCTGGACAACGCCTGTTTTCCCTAGTTTGGGATACTAAACCATTTCAGAAAGCCCAAACTCCGCCACCCTCGTGGATTGCTGAGAGTGTATCACACACCTGGGCATCCTGTACCACACAAACACCACCCCAGATGCTCAGCCAGATTCAGACCTTGCTGTGGCTTTGGATTTGGGAGGGAAACACGGGTGTGGCCAAGTGCAAGAGTATTTTCCTCGCAGTGCTCATTCTGTAATATTTCTGTAGATATCACCTACCTCACCTTTTCCTACTGCTTCCAGAGAGCATCCATACTGCTCTGGCAGCAAAAGTCCTACGTAAATCCAGGGCTACAGCTGCACAGTCACTCCGAGGATTCTGCTCCTCTGGTACAATGAGACACAAAGAAATAGTAAGTGAAGCCCACAACTGAAGTGGGCTCAGAGATCAAAGCAGGGAGAGTCAGACTAATCATGGCATAAATGTTAAATTACCTTCTTTGTCTCTTTGATATAAATTAACTGGACCACTCACACACTCCGATATTCATGTGATTACAGTACATGGACCAAGCATTGAACTCCTGCTCTTTCCCTAGGAAAACTACGTGCAGCCTATGGAGATGGTAAGGTGAACCACAGAGAGGGCAAACTCACCTTTTTGCTGAGAAAGGGGAATCCTGCACAGCCCAGGTACCTCAGGGTTATCCATACCCCTCATTGATCCGACTTTCAGATTCCTGGGGGCAGGAAAGCTGATTTTGCTTGGAGCCCATGCTGGGCCGTGGAGCCTTGTCCTGCTGCCATGCCCTGCACTGCCACAGACAGGATTTCCCAATTCTAAGTGAATTTCCATTAAAAGCAACACAAACCCTTCATGCAGCTTAGAAAAGGTTTTAAAAGATGTAGAAACCAAACTAAGCCAAAAATCAATATCAGCAGTTCTTAAGTACCCACATAAAAGGGCTTTTGTCTGTGGTTTTCCATCACTGCAAGCAGACACAAGATTGCCCAGCACCTCTTCAGACCTCTGGCCTGGCTCCTCTTTCTCCTCCAGACCATGGGTACCCTTAGCAGCACATTCTCTTCCATCACAGTACTTAACCCCCTTCAGTGTGCTCTTAGCTCCCTGCCTTGGGAATCATCTCCCCTCTCCACTCCTGTACTTCCTGGGCTCATCTTTAAGCACCTCTGTCCCTCCCAGACTGAAGAGAGAGGTGCTTTCCTCATTTCCAAAAACTAAGCCTGCACATGAGGGTTCCTCCCCATCCCTTTGTCTCCTTCTCATCCCTCATTCCATCTCACCAAGTTTTTCTCTAATGACACAATTTTCTACCTTTGCTTTCTTCTTTATAGCTCCTCACATCTTTTTACTCCTCCCTTCTCTCTTGTCAGTTGCTGTCTCTGCCTGTCTACCCATTCCTCCCTTTTCCAGCTCCCTCTCTGCCTCCTACACAGGCAGCAGCACTTGGGAATAAGATTTGGTGGGAGACAAGCTTCATTCCCTCCCTTTTCCCCACTCCATGCTATTTCTGTTCAAAAATCAGTGCCTTTTCAGGGAGGTTCTCATTGCCAGCAGCTTTCCCAGGCTGGGAAGAGGGAGCTGGAATAATAAGGCCAGGGATGACAAAGGAGAAAAAGGAAAAGGAAAGCCTTCCAAATTCCTGCTGCTTCAAGGATTGGCACACAAACACCACAGCTCCCCTGGGATGCTCTCAAGGTCAGTGCTGGACTCACCCAGTGCAACAAGCTGCCCTCAGCTGGAGCAACAGGCCAGTGGAGCAACAGCTTCCCCTGGCTCCCTGAAGGGCACCTTTTCTGCCTCAAATCCCAGCAAATCACCAAACACATCTAGTCATCTGTCTCCTCCATGCACAGATGAAAGCTGCATCAATCCTGCACCGAACAGAGTGGATGAGTCATTGCTAAGCTGTGCCACAGCACAGATCCATCAGGATGGCCCCTTCCCTCTGCAGGGACCAGCCCCCTCCCATCCCCAAATCCTCTCATCCTGCCCTACTGCTTCCATTTGGAAGGAAAAGTGAGTCACTTTGCAAGACCAAGCAGCTGCTTCAGGTCTGGGGTGCAGTGGGAAGCTCATCCATAGGGATTTTCCCTATGTTATGAAAAGCAGCACAATTCCATCGGGTCCTCAACTGCCACACTGAGGAGCAAGGAAGGATCCAACAACACCATGGAGTTATGTATCAGGATTTATCCTGCAACAAAGGTCCATCCCTATGCTCCAGGTGTCCTCCAGCTGGAAACATCCGTGTTGGAAATAGCTGCTGACCACATCTGACCTGCAGCACTGCTGTGCAGGAAGAGCCAGAGGCGGCAGGAAACACCTTATCTTCAAACATTCCCCCTTATCCCCTCATCTCCTCTTCCCTTCTTTGTCACTCCTGCCTGTCGTGAAGAAAGGCACTCATCCCCTTGTGCACAGGACAGACAGACCCTTGCTCTCCTTAAGGAAACACCAGCTGGCACCAAAGGTGAGCAGCAGAGGAAGCTCCTTTCCCAGCACTCTCACCATCCCACCCTCCTCAACTCTCTTGTCTAACCCCTAAGGAATACAGCTTGCACCACCCTGTCCTTTGGGCAGTGTCCCCAGGGACCTGTGCCTGTCCCCTCTGCCACACGTGGAGTGATCTGTCAGGGCTGGAAGGATTTGCACCCAATGCCCTGCCCCATCCCAGCCTCTTCCTGCAACGGAGCAGCACATTGTTTCCCAGCACTTCAACTCCCCATTTCCAATGGGGAAAACCAGCATTTCTCCCTTTTTCTAAGCTGCTGGGGGAACAAACACGTTAAAGGCAGGGAGATGCCAGAAAGCACCCAGGAGAAGGATGGCAGAGTAGTGACTAAGCCTTTTCCCATGCCTCAGAAGTGCAGTGAAGATGGATGAGGTAATGCACCGCCTCTGATATTACCATAAATATTAAAGCAGCTTTACATAAGGAGCTTGTGTTCTTTCAGCTGCCGTGAGCAGCTCCCCAAGGAGGATTTTAGCTCCCTTCCAGGCTATTTTGGCCCCCAGCTCCTGACGCAACACACGCAAACGTGATAAAACACAACGCAAGCCCCACGCCAACAGAGTGACTTCTCACTGACGCTTTCAAACAGCCTCAGTGCTGCACAGCCAGGAACAGGCTGTGCAGGAGCCTGCTGTGATTCCCAGCCTCCCCAAATCCATCCCTCAGAGACAGCAGCACCAAGTCGCAGCAAACACCGGTGACCCAGTTCACTCTGATGAGATATTTATGAATCCTTTTCCCAATCTGTTGTTTGTTACTCCCCACATCCCTCCCCCCGTCCCTGGATTAAACGTTTCCCTCTCAAACAAGCCCTTTGAATCTTGTTGTGGAGAGTGTCAGATGCTGAAAGTATTTTAGCAGTGGCAGCAGCGTTAAATTGCTGCCATGGGGGGAGATTTGCCAGCCAAGCCTCTGCTCCATGGCTGCGGCAGTTCCTGCAGCTGCTCCGAGCCCCAGCACGCTCCTTACTGGTCCAGCTGATGCTGGCAGTGACCGAAAACCTGCACCCACCACCCCCACAGCCCTGAGAGCATGGCCAGGACCTCCCTCCTCTCTCCCAGTGTCACTGAGTCACATCCCCTCTCTCCCAGGAGAGAGCAATGCACCCACACTCAGAGATTGGGTTGTACCTGGCACCAAGATGAGGTGTGGGAACAGAGACTCCTGTAGCCCAGCAAAAGTGGCTTTGCCTTCCATCTGCAAAGGGAAGGGCTCTGAGATGCAGACCCTCGGCCACCAGCTCCACAGAGGTGTGACACCAGTGCCAGCAACCTCTCTGGAGGCTGCCCAGCCATGCAGCCCACACAGGTGACACAGCACTTCAGACTCCCCACTAGCAAGAGCCCAGAAACAGGACATTTATGGTCTTTTTCTGCACCGTGACCTCTGCAGATGACAAGCTCTGAGCTAAGAATCACCTCCGCAAGCCACACACATCCTGTCCCCAAAGAGCTCCTGGGACGGATGTGGCAGACATTTTATTCTCTGAGAGATGGAGGCGCCATTGCATGCACACCACGCTGCTGCCAGGGCTCAGCCTGTGTTCTTTTCGGGGGTTTTAACCCTAAACACTGCTCCAGCCTACCCTGGCAAGACACCCTGCCTGTACACAGCCATGTGCACAGCAAAAACCAGGTGCTACCAAACGGCCGTGGGAGAGAGAAGATTTTGTCTCCAGCCATGTGCTCTGACTGACTCCAGGGATGGGCACTGAGTCACACCCAGCATGGCCCTGGCCTGCTGTCGGCAAGACAAATCAAAGGCAAAACCCCTCAAATGCCACCAGCCCCCTCCCATACAGCTGCACTCTCAGACACATAGCAAAATAATTCCTAGAATTCAAAGGCATCTGGAAATATTTTGCTGAGGTTGGTGGGAAATAACCTGCTGCAAAGCCTGGTTCCTCAGGGTCCTAACACAGTCCCCAAGCCCCCAAAACAGGGTTCAGAGCACCTCAATTTGCTGTGCTAACCCTGCTTTAATCTTGGGTTTGAACCTTCCTCAGACATAAATTCTCTTTTCCCCTGTATAGTTCCATTTTCTTGTAGCAGAACAAAATTGTAACTTTTACCCTTCAAAAATCACAAGGTGTTAGATCTTGAGCCTCTCCCTGGCAGGGTTGAGCATCCCTCACCCCAAGACAGAAATTCAGGAAACAAAGGAAAGGCTTCTCAGCCAGAATGACATTTTTTTCCATGGCAACTATTTGTCAGGACACTGGATTGAAGCACTGGAGCAATAAGGGGGAGCACTTTGGGAGACACCGCAGCAACAGGGATCCCAGAGCTTGCACCCTACCCTGGGCACCTCCTCATGTCTTTATTGCAAACACACTCAGTTCATTTCTTTATAATGTTTTTCCAGCCCTCACAGAGACAAAAATTCAGTGCCGGCAACACCGTGGCTGGAGCCATGGGGCTTATCTCTGTTCCCTGCTCAGCTCTTGGTCTGTGATGCCAGCTCAGGGAGAATGTGACAGGGTCAGCAAATGTTCCCTGCCTCTTGGAAAAGGGTGAACAGTCATTCCTTCCCACCACGAGGCCTGCCAGTGCTTGGGAAAAGCCTTTGGGAAGAGGGCAGATGCTTCCAAATTGGGATGCTGCTCCCCAGGCAGCCACGAGCTGATCCCCAGCTTCAGGAGACTGATTCCCTTTCTGACAGATCTTGCTTTTAAGGCCTCTTCCTCCCAGTCCTGTATCCCAAATTCAATAACCACAAGCAAAAAAAGGTGAGGGATATATGAGATTTCACTGTGACACAGTGAAATAGCCCCAGCCGCTGCAAGAAGCAGCAGCAAATTTAACATCGTTCCCCAGTTTATGGGCATCCTAAATCCATCCCTTCTGCCTGATGCGGCATCACCCCTTTTGTGGCTCAGCTGGGGCCAGCAAAAAGATTCTGGAAGCAATTCCTGACATGCAGAGTTGGGTCTGGAATCTGGCAGCCCCTGGATCTGCAGGCATCAGCCTGAAAACTGTTGCTCTGCAGCTGAAATGTAAGAAGCCACTGCGGACAGACGAGGGGCCAATTCTGCACAAGGCAGTGACCTTCCAGGTGAGCTCCCAGCACTTTCGGGGGTAAAACCCATCCCTTACCTTGCACAGCAAAACCAGAGCACTCTCCTTCCCAGCACAAAGCTGGGAAGCATCCGGGGAAGAATGGCCAAAGCTCCTCCAGCATGCAAATCGCTACTCAGGGAGCTCCATCCCTCCCTCCACCCCATCTGCCAGCCCTGATACCTGATCCAGGATGGGGACACTGTGCCAGGGCTCTCCAGGCTCTCCAGGCCCCCATCCCAGCAGCTTGCCAGAGGAGAGGGTGGATGCAGTGGGATGAATATCCACATTTAGGGGAGATCTGGGATTTCTTCCCCCACCCTACCACAATATCACAGGGTTGGATGTTGGTGTTGGGCACCTTGGCTAAGAAAAGACAGATGGAAAATGCTGAAGGTCAAACCTGTGAAGGTCAGACTTTTGGAGGTCAGTCCTGAGATGAAGCAGGGAGCTTAATCCAGCATAGTCCATCCTCCCTCTCTTGACAGCATCCTGCCCAAGCCCCACCCAGGAAAACGGGGCTGCAGAGGGGAGGTTTCCTCCTCTTGTCCCAATACCCAAGTTTTACTAGGCTGACCTCGATTCAAGTTTAAAAATCCTCTTCTTTCCCCCTCGCCCCTCTCCAGAAGCCACCAGGGGGACAGAGAAGTAAACAGAAGCAAATCAACAGGTCCCTGCAAACACAGGGATGCACACGGATGTGCAGAGAGCAGAGACACCAGGCTGAGGAACTGGAGACATTCCCAAAGCATTCTTTCCCTGGAAGCACACACCGTGACTCAGGAGCTCTGGTCTGGTATCCACCCCCCTCCCACTCCTCCGGCGCAACATTCTCCTTTGAAATTGGCACTGTTGCCTCTGAATCTTTCTCCCTTGTGTTTTTTTTAGGGCAGATTTCCCTTTATGAGCTCCTCTCCAGCACAAGCTAAGGGTCAAATCACAGGATACATCCCCCAATTGATATCAAATTCCCCCTGCCTAACAAAACAACCCCCTTTCCTCGGGAAAAGTGAAAGCTGAACCAAGCTGCCGGCTTTTCCTGCTTCCCTCCTGCCTCGGGACTGACAGAGTTGAACAGAGTCATCAAATCCATCCAGACAGAGCAAAGGGCAAACAAATCCCACCGTCCATGGAGATGAGAGGAGGGGGGAAACAGCTGAAAACGGCTCAAAACCTTTCAGGAAAGTGCACCAGCTCTCCTGCCAGGGCTGGAGGTGCTTATCTGGGGAGGCTGCTTCCCCTCCTCCCTCCCAGCAGCCCTGTTTCCGGCACATGGCCGGCTCCGCTTCCCCGCTCCCCGCGCACTCCTGCCTCCGGAGCACTGCTGCGGCATCCAGGGCCTCTCCTTCCCGCCAGCCCGGCTCGGATCAGGCTGAAGGGCTCCGCTCGGGCCGGACGGCACAGCCCGCCGAGGCGGCGGCGCAGGCTGCAGGTACGGGGAGGCAGCAGGAAGCAGCGGGCGGGGAGCAGGCAGGAGGCTCTGTGGCTCTGCAGAAGCACCTCCTGTGGCTGCCTGACCTTCAGAGAGCAAAACACGGGGGCAGGGGCGGGAAGGGTGCCACTCGGGGCCGGCCGTCCTCGCCGTGCTCCTTGTTTGGGGTCAGAAAAGCACTTTTTGCCTCTTTCAGGGATAGATAGCTGTGGGGTACCGGCTCCGGATGCAAGCCGGCATGGCAGCCCCCGGCCTCCATCCCAGGTGGCTGCGAGGAGGTGGACACTCACCTTGAGCAGGTAGCTCCGCGTCTCCATTTCGCTTTGTCACCCTGCGCAGAACATGAGCACGGCCGGGAGCCGGGAGCCCCAGCCCTCCGCCCCGCGCCCCCCCATGCCAGCGGCGTCCCTTACCTCTGTCCTCCGGCCGGACGAGTCACACCTTGGGAGCTGGTTCTTGCGCAGAGAGGAGGGAGGGAGGCAGGCAGAGGAGGGGGGGGGAGGACTTGGGAGTTTCCCACAATGCACCTCTGCAGACTGCATGAAGATGGAGAGCAGGGAGGGGAGAGAGGGCGCTCCAATCTAGAGGAAGGGCTGGGATCTGGAGGGGCAGGATGCCAAAGGGGGAGGCTGCAGCGTGGTAAAGGCAGCCCAGCTGCATCTCCATGTCCCCCTGGCATTTGGGGCTGAGCTGGCTCAGCAGTTCAGAGCTGTCCCTGCGGCAATGACCCCTCTGCTGCTCCATTTTGTTTCTCCTCCAAATTCTGCCTGGATTTGCAGCAATTACAGGAAACAAACAGCAAAGTAGGGGGGGACACACTGGGAAAAAAAACCTGGGAGGGGGCCAGCCTGATAAATTGGGATCTCTGTGTGTAGACCACAAGAAAAAGAGCTCTCCCCACCAGGATAAGGGATTTCCAAGTGAAATGATCCCTGGCAGTGAGTTAAGGAATGGCAAACTGACTTGCCAAACAGAAGCTCTGCACAGTGCAGGAAGGACACTGAAATGCTGCACCTTGGGGTAGTTTTGTCCCATTTATGCTTCCCTTCTCCCCACACTGCCCCTTGTCCCAGCAGGCTGGGGTTTGACATTCCTTCCCAGACCAGAGCTGGGCACGCAGCCCAGTCCCACTGCAGAGCACCAGCCAGCCACTGCCAGCCACAGCTTCCTCCTCTTCCACCTCTTCCTCCTCCTCATCCTCACCGGCTAAAAGCAAAGAGCCCTCCCTCTCACAGCCTCACCCCTCCAGCCAGGCACAGGGCTGAAATTCCCATCCCTGTGTCACTTCATGCCTGTCTCCCAGACTTCAGCAGGTTCTGGGATTGTCTGGAGCTCTTTTAGCCCTTATTTCAGAGCAAATCAGGCTATGTGCTGCTTGCCCATAAGCCTCCATCAGTGACTTGGGACCCACCAGTGCCCACTCAGGCTGCTTAAATCCCACTGCAGAGGGAAATCCTGTGTTTGAAGAGAGCTACAGGATGAGGAGCTGGATGCAAGAACCCAAATCTCCCAGGACAGGCCATGCTTGCAGGGGCTGCTTTGGGATGCAGCTACCCACACCCGCTCAGGGCAGGAATGAGCAAGGTTATTCTGCTGTAGTCCTTGGCTCCAGGAGCCAGCTCGGCTCAGACAGGCTGGCACAGACAGGATTAGCTGTGGCTGATACTGATGTTCCCTCTGTTCCCTGTCTGGTCCTGCACCCGGCAGTGCCGGCACTCCCTGCACTTTCAGGGACTTGTGCCAGGCACAGCCAGGACCTTTCCATGGCTCCAAACAGCTGTTTCCCCTTCCTAACGCCTCCCAGATCTGCTGATCTCCTGACAGCAGCAGAGGGGCTGAATTCCTGCAAAGCTGGTGGAAATCCACTGTTTAGTGCAGGAGACACCCCCAAACCACTGCTTCCCAGACTAGCAAACTGGTTTTGCTACTTATGTATCAGGCAGGAATATCCTCAAGGTGGCAGGAGGAGGGAGGGAGCCTCCTGCAAGTGGAAATCGTGGGGTCTGGCCCCAGAGCCTTGGATGAGCTGAGGCAGAGGGCTCCGGCAGCCGTTTCCTGACGTTCACACACACTGCCTCTGCCTTTGGAGATTATCAGCCTCACGTGATGCTCTCACATGCCTCGGAGTGGAACTCACATAATGTTTAAATTCTGAATTTAATTTTTTTTTAACTGAGGTAGGGAAAAGGGAAGCAAAGGAAAAGCTGTAAAAACAATAAACTTCCCCCCTCTCCCTGTGGCAGAGTCACATCCCCCTAACATGGTGCAGGCACAGCGAATAGCAACCCTGGCTGAGACACAGCAAGGTGAAAATGGCTTTTTCAAGGTCAGAGGGAGTGGGAAACCTTTAGAAACGGTGCTGCTGGATTTGCCCCCTCCCTCTTGGCTCGCAGCACCTCCCAGGAGGACTTAGCAGGGATAAGGACAGCCCTGGCTCCTGGGGATCTCCCCCCCTGCAAAACCCACAGGGAGGTGCTGGTGGCAGCAGCATCTTTGGGAGGGAACATAGAATCATGGAATTGTTCAGCTTGGAAGAGCCCTCTGAGATCATCATGTCCAAATGTTCCCCAGCACTTCTCAAGGCCATCACTATCCCATATCCCCAAGTGCCACATGCACATGGCTTTAAATCCATTCAGGGATGGGGACTCCACCTCTGCCCTGGGCAGCTGTGCCAGGGCTGGACAGCCCTTTCAGTGAAGGAATTTTCCCCAGCATTCAGTCTAAACCTCCCCTGGCACAACTTGAGACTATTTCCTTTCGAGAGAAACAGTTATCCCCAAAATTATTTTATGTCCTGCAGGCAGGAGGGACAGGGTGATGTCTGGCTCTGAGCAAGAAATAAGGAGTCCTTAAACTCCCAATGTGCCTTAAAACATTATTTCCCTCTTTCCTAGTATCCCTCACCGGCAGCTTTGTTCCTGAAGCTTTTTTCCCCCCCATCATGGAAAGAAAATCATCACTCATGGAAAATAAAATCATCAAGAGGGTTACCCCCTCCTAATCCAGACACAGGTACCCTATTCATAAACTGGAGCAAGCAAACCATGAATGGGTTCACACCCATTTCACCCCTGAGCATCCAAAGCTCCTAAAGGAGCCTCTCTCCTTTCCTAGAGCCCCAGTTAGAATCCACCCACGGCTGGAGAGGGAGGAGAAGGCTACACAGCAGCAAAACCCTGTGTCTGTTTTGGCAGCACCGTTTCTCCTTACCTCGAATTCCCGGGAAAGCAGGATGAAGGACGTTTCTCACAGTGGAATGACTTGCTGCAGCAGCCAAGGTGGGTTTGCCTGGCAGCAGGAAGTCCTTGCAGTGAAAATTCAAGCCCCACTGGGGGACTATTAATAGCCTGGAATGCTGAGCAGCCTCACCTGGAGCTTCCCCACCAGCTAGCATGGGCCTGGGCTCTGAGTTGAGTCCTGGGCACTCCCAGTTGAAGCAATGCTGGGGGACAGGGATGCCAGCTCTCTCCAGGCAGCGCACCCCTGCAGTGCATTACATGGGCTTGTAATTCCTCAATTAATTTAAACTAATTAAATTTTAACAAATTCAATTAAATTTAAACAAATGCATTGTTTAAAATCATGAAATCAGAATGGTCTGGGTTGGAAGTGACCTTAAAGCTCACCCAGTGTTCTCAGCACTTACCGGTAGCCTGGTGGGCAGATCCTTTCCTCCTGAGATGGGC
The DNA here is from genome assembly GCF_008360975.1 of Lichenostomus cassidix. Taxonomy (NCBI): domain Eukaryota; kingdom Metazoa; phylum Chordata; class Aves; order Passeriformes; family Meliphagidae; genus Lichenostomus; species Lichenostomus cassidix. The sequence continues at coordinate 62,037,686 of NC_139486.1, forward strand.
ATTAAGGATATCTCAGTGGAGATGTGTGTTCTAGAGCCCAGGGACAGTGCCTTTGTCCCCTGAAGCATGAGTCAGAGGCTGCATGAGCTGCAGGCAGCTCCAGGCCCTTGCATTTGCTCCCAGGTGGATGAGGATGATAAAAAAGTTAATAGATCAGGATCAGGACCCAGAAGAAAAACCCCTGACCAAGCAAATCCTCACAAATTATGTCCTTCTTGCCCCAAGCAGACTTAGGAAAGCCCTGAAACAAGTGGCTGGTGGTGTGTCAGGAGTGCAGATGGGCTGGTGGGGAACTCAGGAGTTTGTCTGTGCTTGGGACTAACCCTGCTCCTCATCAACACAGAGCACAGGTGGAACTGCAGGGAGCACATGGTCCGGGAGTCCAACCAGGCCAGGGAGCTGGGTGCCTGTCCCAGGGAGAGCCCGTCCTTCTGCAGCCGCTTCACTGCCCTGACCATCAGCACGGAGCCTCGGAGCGAGCACAGAGCCAAAGATGGAGCAGAGGGAACCAGCCGGGGATGTGCCAATTTCAGCGGCAGGACAGCCTCCACTGCCACCACCGCACTGTTTGAGCCTGACAGAGATGGGCAAACCCCCCAGGTGGTGGTGCTGGTGGGAGCCCCGGGGATGGGGAAGACGATGATGGTCAGGAAGGTGATGGCAGAGTGGGGAGAAGGGACACTCCACGAGCAGTTTGACTTTGTCTTCTGCATTGACTGCAAAGCCATTGCCCTTCCCATGGAAGCCAGTGTGGCAGACCTGGTTTCACAATGCTGTCCTGGCCAGCGAGTGCCGCCTGGGCAGATCCTGGATGACCAGAAGAAGATCCTGTTCATTTTTGATGGCTTTGAGGCCCTGGGATTTTCCTTGGTGCAGCCCAAAACTGAGCTGAGCTCTGACCCCAGGGAGGTGAAGCCTCTGGAGTTCACCCTGATGAGCTTGTTGAAGAAGACTCTTCTCCCCAAGGCCTCTTTGCTCATCACCACCAGACCAACAGCTCTTGGAAGCCTGGGGCGGTGCTTGGAGGGTCAGTATTACAGGGAGATACTGGGATTTTCGGCAGCCAGCAGGGAGGAGTATTTCCACAGGTATTTTGAGAACCAGAACAAAGCAGACATGGCCTTCAGGTTTGCCAGAGGCAACAAGATCCTCTACAGCTTGTGTGTCATCCCTGTCATGAGCTGGACCGTCTGCACCATTCTTGAACAAGAGCTTTGTGGGAAGAAAAACCTCCTTGAGTGCTCCAAAGCCACCACAGGGATGATGATGTTTTACCTCTCCCAGTTACTGAAGCACAGGGACAGGGACAACCCGCAGGTCCTCCAGCAGTTCCTACTCCAGCTTTGCTCCTTGGCTGCCGATGGCATCTGGAAGCACAAGGTCCTCTTTGAGGAGAAGGAAATCAAAGACTGTGGCTTGGACCAGCCAGGCCTTCTCCCCCTCTTCCTCAATGAAAGGATCCCAAGGAAAAGAGAAGACCATGGGAATGTCTATGCCTTCACCCACCTGCACCTCCAGGAGTTTTTTGCAGCAATGTTTTATGTTCTGGAGGATGATGGGGAGATGGTCAGCAGCTTGGGGAGGCTTGAGAAGGATGTACATAAATTATTAGAAAGCTACAGCAAGTCCAGGAAGGATTTGAATGTAACAGTGCAATTCCTCTTTGGTCTGGTCAGCCAAAAATCCATAGAGTACATGGACAAAATCATCGGGTGCAGAATTTCACCACGAGCCAGGGAAGAGCTGCTGAAGTGGCTTCAGGGGAGGCACAGAGGCTTCTCCCACCCTGGCCAAGCACTGAAGGTTTCGGAGATGGACACTTTCCACTTCCTGTTCGAGATGAATGAGAAGAGCTTTGCACAAAGTGCATTGGGTCATTTCACTGACCTGGACTTGCAGGACGTCAAGCTGACCCTGTACGACCAGATGGCTCTTTCCTTCTGCATCCAGCACTGGGATGGGCTGGGCGGCGTCACCCTCCAGGGATGCTGCTTCCACTGGCAGGACCCTGAGGCAGAGCTGGATGCGTCAGTGCCTAGGTAAGTCCTGCCCCTCTTTGCTTTAATGACCCAAAACTGCAGAGATTTCTCCTTCTCTGCACCAAAGGATCATTTTAAAGTTGTTTCAGCTCCTTCCTCCTGAACACCAGTTTGGCCTTTCCCTGGGTGTTTAGTTCCTCAGCAGAGGATTTACTTATTCTTGGGGAGAATAAGAAACACGTGGGCTCCTCCATCTGCTGCCCACTGTGGGATTGATGGTGATGGAGCTTCTTGGCTTGACCTGCCCAGGCCCATCTGTGCCCAGGTTTCTCTCTGGCTTCCTGTCCCACTTCTCCCTCCCACAGGGAGATCCTTCACACCTCCAAAAGCCACACAGGTCCCTCCCAAGGAGCCCTTCCACACGCTGGAGGCTCTGCTCGGGGGGACTGTGTGCCGGGAGCTCCCAGCACTGCTGAGGGCTGCACTTGCCCTGTGGCTCTGTTCCCCTGCAGCTCAGGAGTCTTGGAAGCCGGAGGATATCCTGGTGCCCTCACTGTGCAGCGGCAGGAGGAGCTGCCCTGCCCCATCCACCTGCTCTGCCGGGCGCTGCGGTACCGGGGCAGCACCCTGGAGGTGCTTCGGTGAGAGACATGCGTGGAGCCCAAACGTGGGGCTGGGATCTGGGGTGTGGGTGGGGGCACCCGAACCAGGGTGCAGCAGGTGAGTGCTGCTCTGCTGCTCCTTGGGGACATGGGCAGGTGGTCGAGGGGAGGCCAGGCCTCATTTAGCTGGGGATGGGGGATGGGTGTGGTCCCTCGGGATTGGTGGGCAGGTGAGCAACCGGGAGAGGTGTGCTGAGCCCCTGTTCTCCATGCCCTCCCGCAGGCTGCAGTGGTGCCAACTGACTGAGAGCTGCTGTGCGGAGCTGGCGGCACTGCTGGCGGAGCACCCTGGCCTGGCCCGGCTGGAGCTTGGTGACAGCTCGCTGGGTGACAGCGGCGTGCGCCTGCTCTGCGAGGGGCTGCGGCACCCAGGCTGCCGCCTGCGCGTCCTGCGGTGAGCACCCCCAGCATCCCTCAGGCATTCCCCACAGAAAGGACCTGAGACCTGGGGATGTGCCCCAAAGTCTCCCTCTGGGGCGGCATTGTGCTTCTGTCCCACTCTGCCAGGGCAAGGAGCTCCAGAGTTGTGGCACCAGGATGGGACCATCACCATGGTAGGGTGGAACTGGGGGCCCTCCGGCCGGTTCTGAGCGCTTTTCCTGGGGGTTCCCATCAGGCTGCGGTATTCCCGCCTCACCAGCGCCTGCTGTGAGGACCTCGCTGCTGTGCTGAGCACCAACAAGTCCCTGGAGGAGCTGGATTTGTCCTTCAGCGAGAAGCTGCGCGATGCTGGCGTGGAGCTGCTGTGTGAGGGGCTTGACCACTGTGCCTGCCCACTGCAGACTCTGCGGTAAGGGGCTGCGGGATGGGCCAGTGTCCCCTCCGTGCTACCCAGAGCTCCCTCCTTCCCCCCTGGAG
>NC_139486.1:62041682-62090665 GCF_008360975.1 Lichenostomus cassidix
CGCACGGACGGCACGGAGCGCTGAGCGGGGCCGCTGGCTGGAGGCACCCGAACCGGAGGGCGGTGTGTGCCTGGCTGGCTGCTGCCTCGGGCACAGGGGACAGGAGCTTGCCGGCTCCACGGATACCCCTGGGGACACTCGGGCCGCCTCTGAGCGTCTTTCCGAGATGTTCCCTTTCCGAGATGTTCCCTTTTACCTGCCCTATTCCCACCTCACCGGCCCCTGCTGCTGCTGCTGCTGCCAGGACCTCACCCGCTGCACTGCCCTTTCCCCCTGGAGCAGCTCAGCAAGTGGAGGCCAAAGCCCTCCTTGCCCGTTTCCCTCGGCCCCACAGGCTGGGGAGCTGCCGGCTGTCGGGCGCCTGCTGCCCAGCCCTGGCTGCGCAGCTGCTGCAGGGGCCCCGTCTCACCTGCCTGGACCTGAGTGACAACGAGCTGCAAGCCGACGGCGTCCTGCAGCTCTGCCACAAGCTCCGGCATCCCGCCTGCCCGCTGCGGAGCCTGGGGTGAGGGCTCTGCCACGGCCCTTTCCCCGCCCGGCATCCCCGAGCTGGGGAGCAGATGCTGCGGGACAGGCAGGGATGCACCTGCATCGCGGCTGCTTCAGCTCCTCCCTCCCCACAACCTCCAACACCTTCTCCTCTTTTCCTGCGTGCCCCAAGCCCAGGCTAAGCATGGAGGGTTTCAGCCAGGCCCTGCTGCAGGAACTGGATGCCCTGCAGGCACTGCAGCCCGCCCTGAGATTGGGAACCTCCTGGAGCCGACTGGGGCCATGGCCCGGCTGCCCTGCCACCGCGGGGTCCTGCTGCCGGGAAGGAAGGCACCTCCCACCTTCAGGAGACCATCCCTCCTTTAGGAAAAGTCCTTCCAACACCCACAGCCATTCCCAGCCCAGCTCTCCGTGCTGTGAGAGGCTCAGAGCCTGCCCCACTCTCATGGATTTGAGACAGGACATTGTTAGGAGGACGCACGAAATGAGGGTAACTAGGCTCTAAGCTTAAAGTTACAAAAAGTTGATTTAATTACCTAACAGAATTGGAGGGGAAATGTAAGGCAAAAATAAACTTTTTATACATTATTTTGTTCTCTTTTTCCACTTTCTTACGAACTTATAGTATTTACTTCTTATTTTTCTTTACAATCAACAAGCTGGGTAGGGGGCAGGGTGTAGGGTTTCTTTTCAGTCTTTAGAGCAAATTCTCAAATTTACTCATCACTACAATTCTTTTACTACAAATACTCTTTATCTTTACTTGTTTCTCTTTTTCTTCAGACAGTTTTTTCTGCTCTCACCCCCACCCTCTTAAGAAGCAGTTTCTGCACTTACCCCCCCTTCCTTTTTTCTAAACTAGCAACACAGACAGGGGGCAGGTTGAGGGGTCTTTTGGTCAGTTCAATCAGGAAAAGAGGTTCTTTACTTATCCACGGGGTCTTTTCCCACGAGAGACAGTTATTTGAGAACTTCTTTGGCGTGGGTCTAATTTCACAAGCAACATCCTGCCCGAATCCTGCTGCAACATGAGTCTTTTTGTCCATAAGGTGCTGTGCAGACTCTCCCGAGCTGAGGCCAGGCTGCTTCCATGCCAGGAGCAAGGCCTTTCTCTCCCTTGCAAGGCCTTTGCAGTTTTAACTCTTAGATGAGACTCTCACTGGTTCACAGTTTTTTCTAGGCATCCATCTGCTCCCCTTGAGAGGGCTGTGGGTGAATTTCTGCATCCTTATGGACTCCATGGGCTGCAGGAGAAACTTCTTGCTCCCCCCGTAGTTTTCACCACGGCTAGCAGAAAGTTATTCAGCTCTGGTGCTGGGAGCACTGGAGCACCCCTTCCTCTCCCTTTTTCACTGACCTTGCTGCTCTCTATGCTGTTCGTCTTCACTTATTTTCACCTCCACCTCCTCCTCCTCCAACTACAAAGCAGTGAAAGAAGTGCGTGCCTGCTTTGTTTTGATTTTTCCTTCAATATGTTTTCACAGAGGCGTAACCAGCACTTCCAATTAGCCTAAACTTGGCCAGCAGCATGTCCATCACCTTCAGAGCCATCAGAGATTGGCTCTGCTGGACCTGATGTAAAAATTTCCAGAACCTGCACTCAGGACACACAGGAGACATTTTTGTACCACACCCCACCCCTCAGACACCTCTCCAGGCCTACTAGAACAGCTTCTGAGGGATCCAAATTTCTCTTAGATGTTAAAAACACATCACTGATGTTTTAGGCTGACCGAAACCACCACACCACCCATGGGGCATATGGAGAAGATCCTGCTGCCTCTGCGGGGGCTGGTCCTGCCCTCTCCCTTTTCCCCTCAGCCTTTCTGGGAACAGTTGTGTGCATTTGGCAGTGCCAAATAAAGATCCCACAGCCAATCCCAGCAATCCCCCTGCGCTCTTCCCCGTAAGCCCACCATGCCCAGGGATGTGTCGGTGGTTCCAGTTCCTGCCACAAATCCCTGAGGGAAGGCTGATGTACCCGGGATGGAGGTTCCAGCCTCAAGGGAGATCCCAGCCCTGGGAGTGACTCTGACCAGTTTAAGTTTTATTAGGAAAAAATGGAAATTGACACCGAAATCAAAGATTTTCCCTACACAGGAACACATTTCCTGCAGTTCTGCCGTGCTGGGCACAGACAGGTGACCTCTGTGGGCAAGGCCACACTGCCTGGTGACAGTGCCACCCCACACTGCCGCACAGATGTCCCCAGGGCTGCGGCATGCCCAGGACATCCTCATGGTGACGTTCCCAGGATGCTGCTGCTGCCGACATCATCATAGTCCGTGTGCTCCGGGGGCTGTTCCGGGGGTTCCCTGGTGGCTCCTGGGGGACTTGGAGGGGAGTCGATCCCACCTTGGGGACAGCACAGAAAGGTGCCTCAGGGTGGCAGCCCCGTGTCCCCTCTGACCGACCCCACCCGGGATCTGGCTGCAGCCCCCTTGGATCTGTCGCTGGATCCCTGCCCACCCCCACAGCCAAACCCTGCCATGCAGTGCCTCTGCAGAGGCAACAGGGCAGCTGGGATCCCTTTTACCTGTGGGGAGGACACGGATCCACCTCCTCCATGCCACTCCCTCAGAGATGTCCCCGGTGCTGGGAGCAGGGGACTCCTCTGCCACATCCAGGGCATCATCATAGCCATCCAGGGTTCCATGCTCGAGCCAGGCAGGGGGACCTGGGACAGGCACAGGGGTCCATGGCAGCGACCCAGTGACCGTGACAGGGGTCATGCTGTGCCATCCCCTCCAGCATTGTCACCAGGCATGCTCTGGTGGCCCTCGGATCCCTCTAGGAAAGATGTTACTTTGCTGCACAATAACAAGGGGGGGAATTTGTTCCCTCAGCTCCCCAACCCAGGTGTGTCCTCTGTCCCCTCTGCTCCCCGTGGGCTTCCTGCCCTGTGCTCCTACCTGGGGCTGCGTCAGTGTCACTTCCCTCCATGCTGTCCTCAGTGTAATACGGCAGCTTCTTCACCGATCCCTCCGACACAGAGCCTGCAGGGGGTAAAGAGGGACTCAGCAGAGGCCTCAAGTGGCACCGCAGGTGGCACAACCTCACACGGCACGGGAGGAGCTGCCACGGGACCGAGGGAAAGCCCCAGCCCAGGGCGAGGAGCCAGGGCCAGGCCACCAGGACCCGGAGCTGCCGTGGGGCTGTGGCGCAGAGCCCTCTCTCCGGGCACAGCTGGGGCACTCGGGCTGCACCCACCTGGGCCACTGGGCACCTCCTGGTACTCCGGCATTGCCGTGTAGTCCAGCTCCTCGTAGACAGCGTTGGAGATGGCATCCGCAGCTCTGCCAGCGCCTGCAATGACAGGCAGCACTTACCTGGGGCCATGGGCACCCTGGGGGGCACCAGGACCACCCCTGCCCACCTTCGGAGCTGTTCTGCAGGGCGGGAGCCCCAGAACCCGCAAACCGGCTCTCTCCTGGCACCCACCCGCCGGGACCCACCTCGGCGCCAGGCGCGGGCACGGCACAGCAGCGCGGCCAGGGCACCCAGGGCCAGGCACAGCAGCGTCCCCAGCACCACACACAGCACAGCTGGCACGGACACAGTCCCCACGGCCCGCGTGGTTCTGATGGGGATGCCTGTGGGGACACGGGCAAGCAGTGAGGGGAGGGGGATCCCAGCCAGCCCGGCGTAGGGGGTGCCGACACCGGCAGAGATACCTGTGCTGCTGGCGTTGTCCGGATACGGAGTGGTGGCTGTCTCAGCGGTGCCATCAGTGTCCTCCTCCTCACAAGCCACGTAGGCGTCCCCGCCAGGGCCGCAGCTCTGCAAGCGCCAGGGTGCCGAGGGACACCCCCAGAGCGAGCGAGCCTCCTCCTCACAGCCCACCCACGCCAACCAGGCGGGGGCTGGCTGCTGGGCAGGGCCGGGCGACAGCCACCCCCTGTGCCCACAGCCGAGGTGGCGGCACACGGTGCCAGCCGTGCTGTCGCTGACGCCCTTGTCGCACACGCGGCCCCAGGTGTCGTTGCGGGACACCTCCAGGTACCCGCGGCAGCGCCCGCTGCCACCCGCCAGCCGCACGGAGAGCTGCTCTGCAAGAGGTGCGGGGGGGTCACAGCACAGCCCAGAAGCCCCCGAGGGGCTCCGCCGCACCCTGAGCTGGGGGCGCCCAGCACCCACCTGAGCACACGGCCCCTGCCCCGCCGCCGCGCTCGCACTCGTGCCCTTCCGAGCGCCCGCATTCCCAGAGAGACTCCTCGCTCCCGGAGCACTCGGGGATGTACGGCCACAGCGGCCCCGGGCCAGGAGCGAAGCGCGCCGAGCTCGGGGCCTCCAGCGCCGTGCCGCATCCCAGCTCCCGGCACACAACGGCCGCGTCCTGCAGGTCCCAGCCTTCCTGGCACACGCTGCTCCACCTGCCACCGGAATACACCTCCACCCGCCCGGCGCAGCGCCCAGAGCTCCCCGCCAGCCTCACCCGTCGGCTGCCTGCGGGCATGGAAGGACCCTGCTGGGGTGGCTGCTTGGGGCATCGGCACCTCCAGCCCTTCTCAGGACACTCACCTGAGCAGATGATGGCTGCCCCATGAGGAATGCCGGCTGATGCAGTTGTCATATTCCATGTATTGGTTTCAAAATCGATCTCGTTCCCGTCATTAGTCCTATTGGTCAGCATGGTGGTCATGTCCTTGATGGTTTTGATCACCCTGTGCATGATTGTCTGCTCCGTCGAGTTCAGTTGCCACAGCCTGGCCTAACCAGCGACAGCATCGCTCTTGTCTACCCCTCCACAGCCCAGCTCCCAGCACACTTTGCTGAAATTCCGTGTGATCGAAAGCTCTCCTGGCACACGGCGCCAATCCCCGGAGCTTATGGCCAACTCCAGCCACCCGTCACACCGAGTCTCACCCTCCACCAGCCGCAGGGACTCAACCATGCCTGTAAAATGACCTGACTCAGCCCTTCCCTTCACCCCAAAACAGCCCTGCCTCCTCTGATCGCAGTGCTTGGGGCGGCCCAAAAGCCCTCAGGGCTCCTCCCGCAGGTGCCATACACACCTGAGCAGTTGACGGCGGCGGCGTTTCCAGGGGCGCACGGGGCCTTGCCCAGCACGGCCACGGGGCACTCGCCCGGGTGCCGCTCGCTGCCGCTGCAGCCAAAAGCGTCCGGCCGCAGTGGCCCCTCGCCGCTGCCGAAGGAGCCTCCCGGCGGCACGGCCAAGGCGCGGCCGCAGCCCAGGTGGCGGCACAGGACGTGGGCGTCGGGCAGCTCCCACTCGCTGGCGCACACGGAGCCCCACGTGCCCCTCGCCGCCACCTCCACCCGCCCGGCGCATGCCGAGCTGCTGTTGCCCAGCCGGAAGCCCGTGTAGGCTGTGGCAGAAAGGCCAATGAGGGCGGTGACGCTGCAGGGAGCCCAGCAGCCCCCCGGTGTCCCTGACACTTACGGGAGCAGATGACGCTGGCGGGGCCGCTGCAGCCCTGGCCCTGGGGCGCTCGCTGGCCGCAGGCACTCAGGAGGGGCTCGCTGCCATTGCACTGGAAGCCCCCCTCCCAGAACGGCCCCCATCCCGCCCCAAACCGGCCACTGCCGCCCATGGCAAGCGCCGTGCCGCAGCCCAGCTCCCGGCACACCACCTGGGCCACCTTCATGTCCACCTCATCCTCGCACACACGGACCCAGGCCCGCCGCTGCCGCACCTCCAGACGCCCAGCGCACGCTCCATGGCCGCCGACCAGCCGGGAAAACCCTGCGGGAGCAGCACAGCCTCAGTGTCGAGGGATGTGCGTGAAGTGACAGAGCTCCCCATAGGCTGACTCCTACCTTGGCAGACAACAGCAGTGTCGTAGTCATGGATGATGCCACTATATGGTCCCCAGCCACGGATCTCACAGTCCCAGAGCGTTTCCTCATTCCCACTGCAGTTCACCAGGACGAGATTGACAGTCCCGTTCCCTGGGCCGAAGCGGTCGAGGGCAGAGTAGGCGCCGGCGGCCGAGCCACAGCCCAGCTGCTGGCACACCACCTCAGCGTCCTCCATGTCCCAGTTGTCGTCTGCCACTGAGCCCCAGTGTCCACGCAGCTTCACCTCCACCCTCCCAGCGCAGGGGCTGCTGCCGCCCGCCAGCCTCAGCTCCACGGCATCTGCACCGGGAAACCGACATAGCTCAGCCCTGCCCTGGACGTTCCAGCACAGTGCTGGTGCCCCAGCACGGTCAGCGTGTCCCCTCACCTGTACAGATCACCCCCACATCCCGCTCGTGGCCACAAAAGTGATTTCCCCATCCGAGGTGTGAACAATCTTCCAGCGAATCCTCGGTGCCGCTGCACAAGGGATGGAGCCAGATCCGCCCGCTGCCTTGCGTGATCGGGACGTACGGGGACGCTTTGGCCACCCGGCCACAGCCCAGCTGCCGGCACACCACCACGGCCCAGCGCGCTTCCCAGTCGAAGTCATAGACGCAGACGGAGCCCCACTCACCGCTGTGCTTCACCTCCACTCGCCCGGCACAGCGCCCGCCGCCGCCCACCAGGCGCAGCTCCGCGGAGCCTGCGGCACGGACGGAGCTCAGCCGGGCCCGGCACCGCCGCGGGCCCCGCTGCCAGCCGCCCGGCACTCACCCCCGCACAGCCGCACGCACAGCAGCAGCCCCAGCGCCGCCATCGGCCCCATGCCACCGGCCCCGAGCCCAGCGCAGCCACAGGATGTCTCGGCAGCGCCCCAGCCTATGCGGGCAGCAGCACCAGGGCGGCCTTTATGAGGCGCCTGATCGCCCGCCTGCGGGGCCACGGCACCAATAACCTGCTCCGTGCCCAAATATGAGCCTCGGCTCTGCTTCTGGCGTCACACGCCTCGCCACAGGGGGCTGGCACCCGGATGTCCCCGGGGGCACACAGCCCCCCCCGAAACACCTGGGCCGCGGGGGCCCTTCCTGTACCCCCCCGTGGCTCCAACTCAGCTGCTGAAGCCTGGCAGGAGCCATCCTCACGGCGACACACCGCACCCCAAATCCTAACGAGAGCCTCCCCGGGACCAGCCCCAGGTCCGGCAGGAGGCAACGCCCGAAGCCCCCATGCTCGGGGTGCTCCCCTCTCGGGGTGCCCGCAGCCCCCGCGGGGGGTGGCAGCAGCCCCCGGCTCCGCGCGGCGATGGCAGGTGGCAGCTCCCCGGTCCCTCGCGGCGGCGCTGGCACATGGATGGCGCTGCTGCCGCAGCTGTGGCCCCGCGCTCGCCTCGCCGCCAGCGCAGGAAGGAGGCGGTTTACCCCCCGGCGCCTCCCGGCCTCGCCATCGACCCACCGCGGCTCCTGACACCTGCGCGGCCCGCGATAACGCCGCGGCTCCGCGCTGCCCCTGCCCCGCCGCTCCGCTCCCCTGCAGCTCGGCAGCCGCGCCGCTCAGGAAACTTCCCCGCCCCATCATTTACGAGACTCGCTGTCAGCACACTCCCAACGCAGGAAACTCGCACTGCTGCCACCGGCGCCCCTTCACAGCCGCGGCTCCGCTGACCCACGGTGGCCCCAGTGGCTCCCGAAACCGGGAAGCCCACTCCCGCACCCAGACCTCGCTCCCTCATTAGTTCCATCCCAGGTTAATGATAAAAGTCTCTCTCCTCCGAGAGCGAAGGGCCCTGACACCCCCTCCCCCACCCACAACAGAGCCTCTTAGATGGAAGTGAAGAATAAACTATTTATTTGACAAAACCACGCAGAGTGCCCTGCAGGGCACAGGGGAAGGGGAAAACCAAGGTGAAAAGGAGTTATTCAACCTGATTAAAAAGTCCTTTTCCTCAGACACAGCCCCTCTCCTCCTCTCCCCCCACGGGGCCGGGTGGAGCTCCCTGGAGAGCTCTGCTGTCCTCTGGCCCTCCTGGGTCTCCAGGTGGCAAAGCAGATCGAAGAGAAGGGGTCCAAACGAGGAAAAAGAAAAAAATGGGAAAAAAACGGCAACAGAGCTCACTCCGACCTCCGTCCAGCACGCAGTCTCTGCCGAGCCACGAATCCTCCCCCGGAGCGAGGCTTGGGGAAAATGTTTTCTAAACAACCCGCGTTTCTCTCTTCGGCTGGGTGTAGTTAAAGAGACAGGACCACACATTTTTTCCCACATTTTTTTCTTTCCTGGGCATATAAGCCAACGATAGGGGATAAAGGATTATCATAACATCAATCCAAGACATTCCACCCCTTATTCCATAGCCTTGGCTTAACGCCCACCCTAACATCTTCCAACTTTAAACACACACACACATATATACACATATATACATACATACACATATACATATATACACATATACATATATACACATAACTATGTACAAATAATGTCATTCGGTGAACGGTGGTATGTTGCCATCCCAACCTTACATGTGGCCTTCACCCAAAATTAAATTTCCCTGAGGGACACATCGTGTTTTTCCATCTTCCTGCATTATCCACCAAGTACACCCTGGTCCCTGAGCAAAGACAAGCCCACGGATGGGTTTGTCTTTATGTGAGGCAGAATCAATGCAGACAGTTTTCCCTAACAAGCCTCTGGCATGTACTGCTGGGACCTTATCTCCATCCACTGTATGTAGAAGCTCAGATTGGGCAGGACCTGCTCGGTTGATGGAGCCTCGGGTATTGACTAACCAGGTGGCCTCTGCTAAATGTCGCTCCCAATTCTTATAAGTTCCCCCACCCAATGCCTTTAGGGTGGTTTTTAACAGTCCATTATACCGTTCCACTTTGCCAGCGGCTGGTGCATGATAGGGAATGTGGTACACCCACTCAATGCCATGGTCTCTAGCCCAGTTGTTTATGAGGCTATTTTTCAAATGAGTTCCGTTATCTGACTCAATTCTCTCAGGGGTACCATGCCTCCACAGGACTTGGTTTTCAAGGCCCAGGATGGTGTTACGAGCAGTGGCATGAGGCACAGGGTAGGTTTCCAGCCACCCCGTGGTGGCTTCTACCATTGTGAGCACGTAGCGCTTGCCATGGCGGGTTTGAGGCAGTGTGATGTAATCAATCTGCCAGGCCTCTCCATACTTATATTTAGACCACCTTCCACCATACCACAGGGGTTTCACCCGCTTGGCTTGCTTGATGGCAGCACACGTCTCACAATTATGGATTACCAGGGAGATACAGTCCATGGTTAGATCCACCCCTCGGTCTCGTGCCCACTTATAGGTGGCATCTCTGCCCTGATGGCCTGAGGCATCATGGGCCCATCGAGCTAGGAATAAATCTCCTTTATGCTGCCAATCCAAGTCTACCTGGGACACCTTTATCTTTGCAGCCTGATCTACCTGTTCATTGTTTCAGTGTTCCTCATTAGCTCGACTCTTGGGGACATGGGCGTCTACATGGCGGACCTTCACAGGTAGTCTCTCTGCCCCGCTAGCAATGTCTTTCCACTCTTCAGCTGCCCAAACTGGTTTTCCCCCTACGCTGCCAACCAGCCTTCTTCCACTTTTCCAGCCAACCCCACAGAGCATTGGCTACCATCCATGAATCAGTATGAAGGTAGAGCTTTGGCCATTTCTCTCTTTCAGCAATGTCCAGGGCTAACTGAACGGCTTTGAGCTCAGCGAATTGGCTCGATCCCCCCTCTTCTTCCCTAGCTTCTGCAACCCATCGTGTGGGGCTCCACACAGCTGCTTTCCATTTTCGTTTTGTCCCTACAAGACAACAGGAACCATCAGTGAAAAGAGCATAGCGTGTTTTGTCTGCTGGCAGTTGGTTGTATGGTGGGGCTTCCTCTGCACGGGTCACCTGTTCCAGCTCCTCTTCCTCAATCAGACTAAAATTTTCACCTTCAGGCCAATTTGTAATTATTTCCAAAATCCCAGGGTGTTGGGGAAGATGAAATAGGAAAGCCTTATAGATATGATTACCTTGCAAGAGATGTTGAGGATATGGAAAATATGAGTGATATTGAAATGAAGACAAGGTTCAAGTTGTAGAGTAACTAAAAAACAATGGTTTGGCCACGAAGGTAATCCCCCCTCTTGATAGAACAATGCCCTCTGCCCAGGCAGGTCCAAAGGTCAGAGCAGACCCTACCTGCCTGGTAGATATCCCAAAGGTTTTTAAGGTTTGAAACATGACCCTGTATGGTAATGTGCTGATTCTTATAGGTTGTATGTAAATGCTGTAGAGTTTGTAGCTTGTCTTAGATTGGTGAAAGGGAATTAGAATATTCAACAGAGAAGATGATTTATTGCATTGTAAACAGCAAATCACTCTCTTTTACTCTCTTCTTTCTGCTCTCTCTCTCTCTCTTTTCTCTGGCCTGCTTTGGGGTGCATCTTGCAGCCCAGCAGGCCTCTCATGCCCATGCTCTTTCGCAATAAACCCTCACGTTCTAAAACTCATCTTTAGAGATCTCTTGTCCCTATTTTATCCCCATAACTAAACCCCACGGAGTATATTCTTACACCAGGGCGATTCAGATTTCCCATACGGGCGCGCTGTGTGATAAGGGCAATCCATTTGCTCCACGTGCCATTGGTGGCATGATGAGTAGAGGGAACCTCTGCTTTAAACATCCACCCCAGCACTGGTAGTCGAGGTGCCAGGAGGAGTTGTGCTTCTGTGCCAATTACCTCTGAGGCAGCTTGGACTCCTTCACATGCTGCTAGGATTTCTTTCTCTGTTGGGGTGTAGTTGGCTTCAGACCCTCTGTAACTTCGGCTCCAAAATCCCAATGGACGACCCCGAGTCTCACCAGGCACCTTCTGCCAAAGGCTCCAGGACAGGCCATGGCTCCCAGCTGCAGAGTAAAGCACATTCTTTACTTGTGGCCCTGTCCTGACTGGGCCAAGGGCTACTGCATGAGCAATCTCCTGCTTGATCTGGGTGAAAGCTTGCTGCTGTTCAGGGCCCCAGTGGAAATCATTTTTCTTACGGGTAACCAGGTAGAGAGGACTCACAATCTGGCTGTACTCGGGGATGTGCATTCTCCAAAAGCCTATAGCTCCCAGAAAAGCTTGCGTCTCCTTCTTGTTGGTTGGGGGGGACATTGTGATGATTTTATTGATAACCTCAGTAGGAATCTGACGCCGTCCATCTTGCCACTTCACTCCTAGGAACTGGATCTCGTCGGCAGGCCCTTTGACTTTGCTCTTTTTTATAGCGAAACCGGCTTCCAGGAGAATCTGGATGATTTCCTTTCCTTTCTCAAATACTTCTTCTGCTGTGTCCCCCCACACAATGATGTCATCAATGTATTGCAAATGTTCTGGAGCCCCACCCTTTTCCAATGCAGCCTGGATCAGTCCATGGCAGATGGTGGGACTGTGTTTCCACCCCTGGGGCAGTCGGTTCCACGTGTACTGCACGCCCCTCCAGGTGAAAGCAAACTGAGGTCTGCACTCTGCTGCCAGAGGAATGGAGAAAAATGCATTTGCAATGTCAATAGTGGCATACCACTTTGCTGCTTTGGACTCTAGCTCATACTGGAGCTCCAGCATGTCTGGCACAGCAGCACTCAGAGGTGGAGTCACCTCATTCAAGGCACGATAGTCCACAGTCAATCTCCATTCTCCTTCAGATTTGTGCACAGGCCAGATGGGGCTGTTAAAGGATGAGTGGGTCCTGCTGACCACCCCTTGGCTCTCCAGCTCACGGATTAGTTTGTGAATGGGAATCACGGCATCACGAGTTGTCCGGTACTGTCGGCGGTGCACAATGGAGGTTGCAATCTGTACTTGTTGCTCTTCCCCTTTCAGGAGTCTACTGCAGATGGGTTCTCTGACAGTCCAGGCAAGGTGTTCAGTTGTTTTATGCCCTCTGTCTCTACAGCAGTGTGGTGGTTTTGATTGGCCCAAAACATCAGTGAAGTGTTTTTAACATCTAGGAGAAATTTGGACCCCTCAGAAGCTGTTCTAGTAGGCCTAGGGAGGTGTCTGAGGGGTGGGGTGTGGCACAAAGATGGCTCCTGTGTGTCCTGAGTGCAGGTTCTGGAAGTTCTTACATCAAGTCCAGCAGAGCCAATCTCTGATGGCTCTGAAGGTGATGGACATGCTGCCGGCCAAGTTTGGGCCAATTGGAGGTGCTGGTTACGCCTCTGTGAAAACTTATTTAAGAAAAATTCAAAACAAAGCAGGCACACACTTCTTTCACTTTGTAGTTGGAGGAGGAGGAGGTGGAGGTGAAAATATGTGAGGGAGAACAGCATGGAGAGTGCCAAGGTCAGTGAAGAAGGTGGGGGAGGAGGTACTCCAGTGCTGGAGCTGAAAAACCCTCTGCTAGCCACAGTGAAGGCCATGGGGGGGCAGGAGGTCCCCCTGCAGCCCATGGAGTCCACAGGAGTGCAGAAATTCTGCCCACAGCCCACGCCAGAAGGGCAGGTGGATGCCTGGAAAAGACTGTGAACCAGTGGGAGTCTCATTTAAGAGTTAAAACTGCAAAGGCCTTGCAAGGGAGAGAAAGGCCTTGCTTCTGGGATGGAAGCAGCCTGGCCTCAGCTTGGGAGAGTCTGCACAGCACCCTATGGACTAAAAGACTCATGTTGCAGCAGGATTCAGGCGGGATGTTGCTCGTGAGATTGGACCACGCCAAAGAAGGTCTCAGAGGACTGTCTCTCATGGGAAGGAGCCCTGGCTAAGTAGAGAACCTCTTTTCCTGATTGGACTGACCAGAGGACCCCTCAACCTGCCCCCTGTCTGTGTTGCTGGTTTGGAAAGAGGGAAAGGGGGGGGTGAGTGCAGAGACTGCTTCTTAAGAGGGTGGGGGTGAGAGCAGAAAACTGTCTGGCGAGAGAGAGAGAGAGACAAGTAGAGATACAGAGTATTTGTAGTAGAAAAATTGTAGTGATGAATAAATTTGAGAATCTGCTCTGTGGACTGAAAAGAGACCCCACACCCTGCCCCCACCACCCGGCTTGTTGACTGTAAAGGAGGAAAGGGGGTGAATACTATAGGTTCTTAAGAGGGAGGGGGGAATGAACAAAAATTGTATGAAAAGTTTATTTTAGCCTGCATTTATCCTCCAACTCTGTTAGGTAATTAAACACTTGTTGCAACTTTAAGCTTGAAGCCTGTTTGCCTTTTTTTCATGTGTCCTCCTGGCAAATGTCCTTGTCTCGAACCCATGACAAGCAGCTATCCCAAATGCCCACTTGAGTCCCTTTGGGTCTTTGAAATATCCATTTTGGAGGAAGTCTATACCCAAAATACATGGAGCCTCTGGGCCAGTCACAATGGAATGTTCTTTCCACTCTCTTCCAGTCAGGCTCACCTCAGCTTTCACCAGGGTCAAGTCTTGTGATCCTCCTGTCACGCCGGAAATACAAACAGGTTCTGTCCCCACATGTCGCGATGGGATTATCGTGCATTGTGCACCAGTGTCAACTAAAGCCTCGTATTCTTGTGGCTCTGATGTGCCAGGCCACCGAATCCACACTGTCCAAAAAATTCGGTTTTGCCTGGCCTCTACCTGGCTAGAGGCAGGGCCCCTCTAACCATGGTGGGCATTCATGTTAGAGGTTCCTTCAAGGGAATCAGACATGTTGAGTAGAGCTACTTCCCTTCTGGTGGAGTTCCCTCTCTGAGTCTTGCCCTCCTTCAATTCACGCACTCGTCGTGCCAGGACAGCAGTGGGTTGTCCATCCCACCTGTTCATGTTTTCTCCACTGTCACACAGGAAATACCACAACTCACGTCGAGGGATATATCCAGTTCTCATAGCTGAGGAGCGTCTGCGTGGGGTAACAGAACCTCTGATCTGTACTGCTGAGATTTGGAGAAGGCTGTCTTTAATCTCTTTACTGAGTTTCTCATGATTCTTCTCTATCTTATTTTCTAGTTTCTGCAGATTTGTTTCCACAGTTGAGATTCTTGCATTCATTGGGCTATGCACGACATCTGCATACGCTCGGAGTTTCCTTGTCATATCACGCACAGTCTCATGCCCGTCACCTCGCTTCATAATGGCTAAAGCAGAAGCATACCCTGATGGCCCAAGCTTTAGGAGTTTCCGCCACATCACAGGTGTACATTCTATCCTATCTGGGTCTATAAAGGGATCTGGGTTTGCTATGTCCTCTGAGAAGACAATTTCTACCACCGCCATTTCTCTCAAGCGTTGAATCTCTTGTTCTATGGTTCTCCACTGGGTTTGTTGCGAATAGAGATCGTCGGGATGTAGGTATCTTTCCCTCGCAGCTCTGATAGCTCGTCTCCAGAGGCTGCTGCAGTCAGGCCCATCTCGTACAGTTTGGTTGATATCTGGGTCACGTGACACAGTCCCTAAATGCCTTGCCTCAGTAGGATCTAGAAGTGTAACTTCGCCTGCAGCATCCCAAAGACGGACTAACCAACTAATCACAGATTCATCATCTCGTTGGACATAATCTTTTCTTAGGCTGTGAAGGTCTCTCACATTCATGGATTCAACAATGACCTCTGACTCAGTTGCTGACCTTGAGGGTCCCTCCCCACTGTCATCTGGGCGATCAGTCTTAACTTGGGCTTTCCTGCTCCTTGTAACAGGAGCAACTGCCACTGGCTTAGGCTCCCTTCCTTCCTGTTCTAGAATATCCCACAGTGTACGGTAAGTATATGCCAGGGCCCAACATATTGCACTGCAGTTGTCTCTGCACTTCTCTTTCAGATACTTCCCCACCTCAGCTGGTCTCGGGATTTGTCCAGGGGAAATTCCCAGTCTATTGGATCAGAGAATTTCTTTAAAGTTTTACCTATGTCCTCCCATACTCCACACCATTCACATTTCCTCACATCTGGATTAGGTGCCTGCTCCTGCTCAGCCCCTCTGGACTTCTCAGCCCTCATTCTGGTAAAACTGAACATCATATACATGCAACCTCCCAGGTAAAGCACCTGTACTACCAAGTTAATGGTCTCTTGAACATCCAGGGGAAACTGAATATTCTCAAAAGATGATCTACCAGATTTAAAGGGAAAGAGATGGGTGAGGAGCCAGGAAGCTTCACCCTCTACTTCTCTAACAGGTTGGGTAATATTACTAACAAAACTCCAAAACACGTTACTAAAACTAGAGGAGGAAACTAACAGAGCATGTACATCTTTAACTGTTTCCCATACCTTCTTACAGATCGTCAGTATCACGCACATTACTATAACCAGCCGGAGTCGTGTCCCTGATTGGTGGAAATTATACATTAGGGACAAGATTGCCCCTACCTGTTGGTAGGGGAACAAACCTGTGTGCCAAACAGACAGTATTACATCAAACAACCTCCCATCAAACAGCATAGTGACTACTGATGGCTGTAATTCAATACCAAGCGTTTAAAACCAGAATGCAATTATTAGGATTTTTTCTTCACTTTCTCTAACCCCACAAAAGGTGTAGAACAAGTAATCAAGGCCCCCTAAGTTGGGCGCCAAATACTGTCCCGGGTTAATGATAAAACTCTCCCTCCTCCGAGAGCGAAGGGCCCTGACACCCCCTCCCCCACCCACAACAGAGCGTCTTAGATGGAAGTGAAGAAAAAACTATTTCTTTGACAAAACCACGCAGAGTGCCCTGCAGGGCACAGGGGAAGGGGAAAACCAAGGTGAAAAGGAGTTATTCAACCTGATTAAAAAGTCCTTTTCCTCAGACGCAGCCCCTCTCCTCCTCTCCCCCCCGGGGCCGGGTGGAGCTCCCTGGAGAGCTCTGCTGTCCTCTGGCCCTCCTGGCTCTCCAGGTGGCAAAGCAGATCGAAGAGAAGGGGTCCAAACGAGGAAAAAAGAAAACAATGGGAAAAAAACGGCAACAGAGCTCACTCCGACCTCCGTCCAGCACGCAGTCTCTGCCGAGCCACGAATCCTCCCCCGGAGCGAGTCTTGGGGAAAATGTTTTCAAAACAACCCGCGTTTCTCTCTTCGGCTGGGTGTAGTTAAAGAGACAGGACCACACATATTTTTACACATTTTTTTCTTTCTTGGGCATATAAGCTAACGATAGGGGATAAAGGATTATCATAACATCAATCCAAGACACCCATGCTACACTCCCAGGTGTCTCACTGAAGAAATCCACTTACTCTTGCACAGGAGCACAGAATCAGCCTGAGCTGCAGCCTCCGAGAAGGGTCCCTGTGCTCTGACCCCTCACATTCCAACCAAAGTGTCACTCTTCCTCCTGATCCTCGTCTCCTGCTGTCTCTCTCCGCGCCTCTCACCTGGCCCTTTGTTATGCTAAGGGTTGGCACATCCCGGCCTCTTGTCTCGGCCTCCCAGCCAGAGCAAAGCGAGCAGCTGGAGCTGCAGCTGCTCCCCACCCACCTGCAGCACAGCAATTCCTCAGCAGCACACCGCGGCGCTCCCTCGCTGTGCGGCGGCGGGAAGAGCTGCGCTGCCCCAGCCCCCCGCGCTGCCGGGCACCGGGCCCGGACTGCTCCGCTGACACACGCACGGACGGCACGGAGCGCTGAGCGGGGCCGCTGGCTGGAGGCACCCGAACCGGAGGGCGGTGTGTGCCTGGCTGGCTGCTGCCTCGGGCACAGGGGACAGGAGCTTGCCGGCTCCACGGATACCCCTGGGGACACTCGGGCCGCCTCTGAGGGTCTTTCCGAGACGTTCCCTTTGAGCTGCCGTATTCCCACCTCACCGGCCCCTGCTGCTGCTGCTGCCAGGACCTCACCCGCTGCACTGCCCTTCCCCCCTGGAGCAGCTCACCAAGTGGAGGCCAAAGCCCTCCTTGCCCGTTTCCCTCGGCCCCACAGGCTGGGGAGCTGCCGGCTGTCGGGCGCCTGCTGCCCAGCCCTGGCTGCGCAGCTGCTGCAGGGGCCCCGTCTCACCTGCCTGGACCTGAGTGACAACGAGCTGCAAGCCGACGGCGTCCTGCAGCTCTGCCACAAGCTCCGGCATCCCGCCTGCCCGCTGCGGAGCCTGGGGTGAGGGCTCTGCCACGGCCCTTTCCCCGCCCGGCATCCCCGAGCTGGGGAGCGGATGCTGCGGGACAGGCAGGGATGCACCTGCATCGCGGCTGCTTCAGCTCCTCCCTCCCCACAACCTCCAACACCTTCTCCTCTTTCCTGCATCCTTCCCACTCAGGCTGAGCACGGAGGGCTTCAGCCAGGCCCTGCTGCAGGAACTGGATGCCCTGCGGGCACTGCAGCCCGACCTGAAGATTGGGAACTTCCTGGAGCCGACTGCGGCCATAGCCCGGCTGCCCTGCCACCGCGGGGTCCGGCTGCGGGGCAGGAAGGCACTCCCCTCCTTCAGGAGACATCCCCTCCTTTAGGAAAAGTCCTTCCTACACCCAGAGCCATTCCCAGCCCAACTCTCCGTGCTGTGAGAGGCTCAGAGCCTGCCCCACCCATGGGGCACAGCGAGCAGATCCTGCTGCCTCTGCGGGGGCTGGTCCTGCCCTCTCCCTTTTCCCCTCAGCCTTGGCGGGAACAGTTGTGTGCATTTGGCAGTGCCAAATAAAGATCCCATAGCCAATCCCAGCAATCCCCCTGCGCTCTTCCCCGTAAGCCCACCATGCCCAGGGATATGTCGGTGGTTGCAGTTCCTGCCACAAATCCCCAAGGGATTACTGATGTACCCGAGATGACGGTGCCAGCCTCAAGGGTGGTCCCAGCCCTGGGAGTGACTCTCTGACCAGTTTGTGTTTTAATAGGAAAAAAGGGAAATTCACACGGAAATCAAAGATTTTCCCCACACAGAAACAGTTTTCTTGCACTGCCGGGCACAGACAGGTGGCCTCTGTGGACAAGGTCACACTGCCTGGGGACAGGGCCACCCCACACTGCCGCACGCATGTCCCCAGGGAAACAGCCTGGCCAGGGCATCCTCACGGTGACGTTCCCAGGATGCTGCTGCTGCCGACATCATCATAGTCCGTGTGCTCCGGGGGCTGTTCCGGGGGGTCCCTGGTGGCTCCTGGGGGACTTGGAGGGGAGTCGATCCCACCTTGGGGACAGCACAGAAAGGTGACCCCTCTGACCCACCCCACCAGGGATCTGGCTGCAGCCCCCTTGGATCTGTCGCTGGATCCCTGTCCACCCCCACAGCCAAACCCTGCCATGCAGTGCCTCTGCAGAGGCAACAGGGCAGCTGGGATCCCTTTTACCTGTGGGGAGGACACGGATCCCTCTCCTACATGCCACTCCCTCAGAGATGTCCCAAGTGCTGGGAGCAGGGGACTCCTCTGCCACATCCAGGGCATCATCATAGCCATCCAGGGTTCCATGCTCGGGCCGGGCAGGGGGATCTGGGACAGGCACAGGGGTCCATGGCAGTGACCCAGTGGCCGTGACAGGGGTCATGCTGTGCCATCCCCTCCAGCATTGTCACCAGGCATGCTCTGGTGGCCCTCGGGTCCCCCTGGGAAAGACGTTACTTTGCTGCACAATAACAAGGGGGAGAATTCGTTCCCTCAGATCCCCAACCCAGGTGTGTCCTCTGACCCCTGTGCTCCCCGTGGGCTTCCTGCCCTGTGCTCCTACCTGGGGCTGCCTCGGTGTCACTTCCCTCCATGCTGTCCTCAGTGTAATACAGCAGCTTCTTCACCGATCCCTCTGACACAGAGCCTGCAGGGGGTAAAGAGGGACTCAGCAGAGGCCTCAAGTGGCACCGCAGGTGGCACAACCTCACACGGCACAGCCGAGCTACCACGGGACCGAGGGAAAGCCCCAGCCCATGGCGAGGAGCCAGGGCCAGGCCACCAGGACCCGGAGCTGCCGTGGGGCTGTGGCGCAGAGCCCTCTCTCCGGGCACAGCTGGGGCACTCGGGCTGCACCCACCTGGGCCACTGGGCACCTCCTGGTACTCGGGCATTGCCGTGTAGTCCAGCTCCTCGTAGACAGCGTTGGAGATGGCATCCGCAGCTCTGCCAGCGCCTGCAATGACAGGCAGCACTTACCTGGGGCCATGGGCACCCTGGGGGGCACCAGGACCACCCCTGCCCGCCTTCGGAGCTGTTCTGCAGGGCGGGAGCCCCAGAACCCGCAACCCGGGTCTCTCCTGGCACCCACCCGCCGGGACCCACCTCGGCGCCAGGCGCGGGCACGGCACAGCAGCGCGGCCAGGGCACCCAGGGCCAGGCACAGCAGCGTCCCCAGCACCACACACAGCACAGCTGGCACGGACACAGACCCCACGGCCCGGGTGGTTCTGATGGGGATGCCTGTGGGGACACGGGCAAGCAGTGAGGGGAGGGGGATCCCAGCCAGCCCGGCGCAGGGGGTGCCGACACCGGCAGAGATACCTGTGCTGCTGGCGTTGTCCGGATACGGAGTGGTGGCTGTCTCAGCCGTGCCATCAGTGTCCTCCTCCTCACAAGCCACGTAGGCGTCCCCGCCAGGGCCGCAGCTCTGCAAGCGCCAGGGTGCCGAGGGACACCCCCAGAGCGAGCGAGCCTCCTCCTCACAGCCCACCCACGCCAACCAGGCGGGGGCTGGCTGCTGGGCAGGGCCGGCCGACAGCCACCCCCTGTGCCCACAGCCCAGCTGACGACAGACGGTGCCAGCCGTGCTGTCGCTGGTGTCGTTGGCGCACACGCGGCCCCAGGTGCCGTTGCGGGACACCTCCAGGTACCCGCGGCAGCGCCCGCTGCCACCCGCCAGCCGCACGGAGAGCTGCTCTGCAAGAGGTGCGGGGGGGTCACGGCACAGCCCAGAAGCCCCCGGGGGGCTCCGCCGCACCCTGAGCTGGGGGCGCCCAGCACCCACCTGAGCACACGGCCCCTGCCCCGCCGCCGCGCTCGCACTCGTGCCCTTCCGAGCGCCCGCATTCCCAGAGAGACTCCTCGCTCCCGGAGCACTCGGGGATGTACGGCCACAGCGGCCCCGGGCCAGCAGCGAAGCGCGCCGAGCTCGGGGCCTCCAACGCCGTGCCGCATCCCAGCTCCCGGCACACAACGGCCGCGTCCTGCAGGTCCCAGCCTTCCTGGCACACGCTGCTCCACCTGCCACCGGAATACACCTCCACCCGCCCGGCGCAGCGCCCAGAGCTCCCCGCCAGCCTCACCCGTCGGCTGCCTGCGGGCATGGAAGGACCCTGCTGGGGTGGCTGCTTGGGGCATCGGCACCTCCAGCCCTTCTCGGGACACTCACCTGAGCAGAAGATGGCTGCCCCATAAGGGATGCCGGCTGATGCAGTGGTCATAGACCCTTCAATGTTTTCAAAATCGAAATCGTTCCTGTCTTTGGTCCTATTGGTCAGCATGGTGGTCATGCCCTGGATGGTTTTGATCACCCTGTACATGATGGCCCGCTCCGTCTCGTTCAATGCAGACAGCGTGGCCTCGCCAGAGACAGCATCGCTCTTGTCTACCCCTCCACAGCCCAGCTCCCAGCACACTTTGCTGAAATTCCGCGTGATCGAAAGCTCTCCTGGCACACGTCGCCAATCCCCGGAGCTTATGGCCAACTCCAGCCACCCGTCACACCGAGTCTCACCCTCCACCAGCCGCAGGGACTCCACCATGCCTGTAAAATGACGTGACTCAGCCCTTCCCTTCACCCCAAAACAGCCCGGCCTGCTCTGATCGCAGTGCTTGGGGCGGCCCAAAAGCCCTCAGGGCTCCTCACGCAGGTGCCATACACACCTGAGCAGTTGACGGCGGCGGCGTTTCCAGGGGCGCACGGGGCCTTGCCCAGCACGGCCACGGGGCACTCGCCCGGGTGCCGCTCGCTGCCGCTGCAGCCAAAAGCGTCCGGCCGCAGTGGCCCCTCGCCGCTGCCGAAGGAGCCTCCCGGCGGCACGGCCAAGGCGCGGCCGCAGCCCAGGTGGCGGCACAGGACGTGGGCGTCGGGCAGCTCCCACTCGCTGGCGCACACGGAGCCCCACGTTCCCTTCGCCGCCACCTCCACCCGCCCGGCGCATGCCGAGCTGCTGTTGCCCAGCCGGAAGCCCGTGTAGGCTGTGGCAGAAAGGCCAATGAGGGCGGTGACGCTGCAGGGAGCCCAGCAGCCCCCCGCTGTCCCCGGCACTTACGGGAGCAGATGACGCTGGCGGGGCCGCTGCAGCCCTGGCCCTGGGGCGCTCGCTGGGCGCAGGCACTCAGGAGGGGCTCGCTGCCATTGCACTGGAAGCCCCCCTCCCAGAACGGCCCTCGTCCCGCCCCAAACCGGCCACTGCCGCCCATGGCAAGCGCCGTGCCGCAGCCCAGCTCCCGGCACACCACCTGGGCCACCTTCATGTCCACCTCATCCTCGCACACACGGACCCAGGCCCGCCGCTGCCGCACCTCCAGACGCCCAGCGCACGCTCCATCGCCGCCGACCAGCCGGGAAAACCCTGCGGGAGCAACACAGCCTCAGTGTCGAGGGATGTCCGTGAAGTGCCACAGCTCCCCACAGCCTGACGCCTACCTTGGCAGACAACAGCAGTGTCCAAGTCATGGAGGGTGCTATTATATGGTCCCCAGCCACGGATCTCACAGTCCCAGAGCGTGGCCTCATTCCCACTGCAGTCCACCTTAACCACACTGACAGTCCCGTTCCCTGCGCCGAAGTGGTCGAGGGCAGAGTAGGCGCCGGCGGCCGAGCCACAGCCCAGCTGCTGGCACACCACCTCAGCGTCCTCCATGTCCCAGCTCTTGTCTGCCACTGAGCCCCAGTGTCCACGCAGCTTCACCTCCACCCTCCCAGCGCAGGGGCTGCTGCCGCCCGCCAGCCTCAGCTCCACGCCATCTGCACCGGGGAACCGACATAGCTCAGCCCTGCCCTGGACGTTCCAGCACAATGCTGGTAGCCCAGCACGGCCAGCGTGTCCCCTCACCTGTGCAGGTCACCCCCACATCCCGATCGTGGTCACACAAGTGCTGTCCCCATCCGCGGTGTGGACACTTCTCCAGTTCATCCTCGGTGCCGCCGCACAAGGGATGGAGCCAAATCCGCCCGCTGCCTGGCCCGAACGGGGCGTACGTGGACGCTTTGGCCACCCGGCCACAGCCCAGCTGCCGGCACACCACCACGGCCCAGCGCGCTTCCCAGTAGAAGTCGAAGGCGCAGACGGAGCCCCACTCACCGCTGTGCTTCACCTCCACTCGCCCGGCACAGCGCCCGCCGCCGCCCACCAGGCGCAGCTCCGCGGAGCCTGCGGCACGGACGGAGCTCAGCCGGGCCCGGCACCGCCGCGGGCCCCGCTGCCAGCCGCCTGGCACTCACCCCCGCACAGCCGCACGCACAGCAGCAGCCCCAGCGCCGCCATCGGCCCCATGCCACCGGCCCCGAGCCCAGCGCAGCCACGGGATGTCTCGGCAGCGCCCCAGCCTATGCGGGCAGCAGCACCAGGGCGGCCTTTATGAGGCGCCTGATCGCCCGGCTGCGGCGCCACGGCACCAATAACCTGCTCCGTGCCCAAATATGAGCCTCGGCTCCGCTTCTGGCGTCACACGCCTCGCCACAGGGGGCTGGCACCCGGATGTCCCCGGGGGCACACAGCCCCCCCCGAAACACCTGGGCCGCGGGGGCCCTTCCTGTACCCCCCCGTGGCTCCAACTCAGCTGCTGAAGCCTGGCAGGAGCCATCCTCACGGGGACACACCGCACCCCAAATCCTAACGAGAGCCTCCCCGGGACCAGCCCCAGGTCCGGCAGGAGGCAACGCCCGAAGCCCCCATGCTCGGGGTGCTCCCCTCTCGGGGTGCCCGCAGCCCCCGCGGGGGGTGGCAGCAGCCCCCGGCTCCGCGCGGCGATGGCAGGTGGCAGCTCCCCGGTCCCTCGCGGCGGCGCTGGCACATGGATGGCGCTGCTGCCGCAGCTGTGGCCCCGCGCTCGCCTCGCCGCCAGCGCAGGAAGGAGGCGGTTTACCCCCCGGCGCCTCCCGGCCTCGCCATCGACCCACCGCGGCTCCTGACACCTGCGCTGCCCGCGATAACGCCGCGGCTCCGCGCTGCCCCTGCCCCGCCGCTCCGCTCCCCTGCAGCTCGGCAGCCGCGCCGCTCAGGAAACTTCCCCGCCCCATCATTTACGAGACTCGCTGTCAGCACACTCCCAACGCAGGAAACTCGCACTGCTGCCACCGGCGCCCCATCACAGCCGCGGCTCCGCTGACCCACGGTGGCCCCAGTGGCTCCCCACACCGGGAAGCCCACTCCCGCACCCAGACCTCGCTCCCTCATTATTTCCATCCCAGGTTAATGATAAAACTCTCTCTCCTCCGAGAGCGAAGGGCCCTGACACCCCCTCCCCCACCCACAACAGAGCCTCTTAGATGGAAGTGAAGAAAAAACTATTTCTTTGACAAAACCACGCAGAGTGCCCTGCAGGGCACAGGGGAAGGGGAAAACCAAGGTGAAAAGGAGTTATTCAACCTGATTAAAAAGTCCTTTTCTCAGACGCAGCCCCTCTCCTCCTCGCCCCCCCCCGGGGCCGGGTGGAGCTCCCTGGAGAGCTCTGCTGTCCTCTGGCCCTCCTGGGTCTCCAGGTGGCAAAGCAGATCGAAGAGAAGGGGTCCAAACGAGGAAAAAAGAAAAAAATGGGAAAGAAACGGGAACAGAGCTCACTCCGACCTCCGTCCAGCACGCAGTCTCTGCCGAGCCACGAATCCTCCCCCGGAGCGAGGCTTGGGGAAAATGTTTTCTAAACAACCCGCGTTTCTCTCTTCGGCTGGGTGTAGTTAAAGAGACAGGACCACACATTTTTTTCCACTTTTTTTTTCTTTCTTGGGCATATAAGCCAACGATAGGGGATAAAGGATTATCATAACATCAATCCAAGACACCCATGCTACACTCCCAGGTGTCTCACTGAAGAAATCCACTTACTCTTAGCACAGGAGCACAGAATCAGCCTGAGCTGCAGCCTCCGAGAAGGGTCCCTGTGCTCTGACCCCTCACATTCCAACCAAAGTCTCCCTCTTCCTCCTGATCCTCGTCTCCTGCTGTCTCTCTCCGCGCCCCTCACCTGGCCCTTTGTTATGCTAAGGGTCCGCACTTCCCGGCCTCTTGTCTCGGCCTCCCAGCCAGAGCAAAGCGAGCAGCTGGAGCTGCAGCTGCTCCCCACCCACCTGCAGCACAGCAATTCCTCAGCAGCACACCGCGGCGCTCCCTCGCTGTGCGGCGGCGGGAAGAGCTGCGCTGCCCCAGCCCCCCGCGCTGCCGGGCACCGGGCCCGGACTGCTCCGCTGACACACGCACGGACGGTACGGAGCGCTGAGCGGGGCCGCTGGCTGGAGGCACCCGAACCGGAGGGCGGTGTGTGCCTGGGTGGCTGCTGCCTCGGGCACAGGGGACAGGAGCTTGCCGGCTCCACGGATACCCCTGGGGACACTCGGGCCGCCTCTGAGGGTCTTTCCGAGACGTTCCCTTTGAGCTGCCCTATTCCCACCTCACCGGCCCCTGCTGCTGCTGCTGCTGCCAGGACCTCACCCGCTGCACTGCCCTTCCCCCCTGGAGCAGCTCAGCAAGTGGAGGCCAAAGCCCTCCTTGCCCGTTTCCCTCGGCCCCACAGGCTGGGGAGCTGCCGGCTGTCGGGCGCCTGCTGCCCAGCCCTGGCTGCGCAGCTGCTGCAGGGGCCCCGTCTCACCTGCCTGGACCTGAGTGACAACGAGCTGCAAGCCGACGGCGTCCTGCAGCTCTGCCACAAGCTCCGGCATCCCGCCTGCCCGCTGCGGAGCCTGGGGTGAGGGCTCTGCCACGGCCCTTTCCCCGCCCGGCATCCCCGAGCTGGGGAGCGGATGCTGCGGGACAGGCAGGGATGCACCTGCATCGCGGCTGCTTCAGCTCCTCCCTCCCCACAACCTCCAACACCTTCTCCTCTTTTCCTGCGTGCCTCAAGCCCAGGCCGAGCATGGAGGGCTTCAGCCATGCCCTGCTGCAGGAACTGGATGCCCTGCGGGCACTGCAGCCCGCCCTGAAGATTGGGAACCTCCTGGAGCCGACTGGGGCCATGGCCCGGCTGCCCTGCCACTGCGGGGTCCTGCTGCGGGGCAGGAAGGCACTTCCCACCTTCAGGAGACCATCCCTCCTTTAGGAAATGTCCTTCCAACACCCACAGCCATTCCCAGCCCTGCTCTCCTGGCTGTGAGAGGCTCAGAGCCTGCCCCACTCTCATGGATTTGAGACAGGACATTGTTTCGAGGACGCACGAAATGAGGGTAACTAGGCTCTAAGCTTAAAGTTACAAAAAGGTGTTTAAATTACCTAACAGAATTGGAGAAGAAATATAAGGCAAAAATAAACTTTTTATACATTATTTTGGTCACTTTTTCCCCTTTCTTATGAACTTATAGTATTAACTTCTTTTTTATATTTACAATCAACAAGCTGGGTAGGGGGCAGGGTGTAGGGTTTCTTTTCAGTCTATAGAGCAGATTCTCAAATTTACTCATCACTACAATTCTTTTACTACAAATACTCTTTATCTTTACTTGTTTTTCTTTTTCTTCGGACAGTTTTTCTGCTCTCACCCCCACCCTCTTAAGAAGCAGTTTCTGCACTTACCCCCCCTTCCTTTTTTCTAAACTAGCAACACAGACAGGGGGCAGGTTGAGGGGTCCTCTGGTCAGTTCAATCAGGAAACAAGGTTCTCTACTTAGCCACGGGGTCCTTCCCACGAGAGACAGTCCTCTGGGAACTTCTTTGGCGTGGGTCTAATTTCACAAGCAACATCCTGCCCGAATCCTTCTGCAACGTGAGTCTTTTTGTCCATAAGGTGCTGTGCAGACTCTCCCGAGCCGAGGCCAGGCTGCTTCCATGCCAGGAGCAAGGAAAAGGCCTTTCTCTCCCAATCAAGGCCTTGTGCAGTTTTAACTCTTAGATGAGACTCTCACTGGTTCACAGTCTTTTCTAGGCATCCACCTGCTCCTCTGGAGTGGGCTGTGGGTGAATTTCTGCATCCTTATGGACTCTATGGGCTGCAGGAGAAACTTCTTGCTCCCCCCGTAGTTTTTACCATGGCTAGCAGAAAGTTATTCAGCTCCGGTGCCGGGAGCACTGGAGCACCCCTTCCTCTCCCTTTTCCACTGACCTTGGTGCTCTCTATGCTGTTCTTCACAAATTTTCACCTCCACCTCCTCCTCCTCCAACTACAAAGCAGTGAAAGAAGTGCGTGCCTGCTTTGTTTTGATTTTTCCTTAAATAAGTTTTCACAGAGGCATAACCAGCACCTCCAATTGGCCCAAACCTGGCCAGCAGCATGTCCATCACTTTCAGAGCCACCAGAGATTGGCTCTGCTGGACTTGATTTAAAAACTTCCAGAACTTGCACGCAGGACACACAGGAGCCATCTTTGTGCCACTCCCCACCCCTCAGACACCTCCCCAGGCCTACCACAACAGCTTTTGAGGGGTCCAAATTTCTCTTACATTTTAAAAACACTTCACTGATGTTTTAGGCTAAACACCCACCCATGGGGCATATGGAGAAGATCCTGCTGCCTCTGCGGGGGCTGGTCCTGCCCTCTCCCTTTTCCCCTCAGCCTTGCTGGGAACAGTTGTGTGCATTTGGCAGTGCCAAATAAAGATCCCACAGCCAATCCCAGCAATCCCCCTGCACTCTTCCCCGTAAGCCCACCATGCCCAGGGATGTGTCGGTGGTTCCAGTTCCTGCCACAAATCCCCAAGGGATGGCTCATGCTGCCGGAATGGAAGTGCCAGCCTCAAGGGTGGCCCCAGCCCTGGGAGTGACTCTCTGACCAATTCGCGTTTTAATAGGAAAAAAGGGAAATTCACACTCAAATCAAAGGTTTTCCTTGCACAGGAACACTTTTCCTGCACTACTGCAGTGCTGGGCACAGACAGGTGACCTCTGTGGACAAGGCCACGCTGCCTGGTGACAGTGCCACCCCACACTGCCACACACATGTCCCCAGGGAAGCAGCATGGCCAGGGCATCCTCATGGTGATGTTCCCAGGATGCTGCTGCTGCCGACATCATCATAGTCCGTGTGCTCCGGGGGCTGTTCCAGGGGGTCCCTGGTGGCTCCTGGGGGACTTGGAGGGGAGTCGATCCCACCTTGGGGACAGCACAGAAAGGTGCCTCAGGGTGGCAGCTCCGTGTCCCCTCTGACCCACCCCACCCGGGATCTGGCTGCAGCCCCCTTGGATCTGTCGCTGGATCCCTGCCCACCCCCACAGCCAAACCCTGCCATGCAGTGCCTCTGCAGAGGCAACAGGGCAGCTGGGATCCCTTTTACCTGTGGGGAGGACACAGATCCACCTCCTCCATGCCACTCCCTCAGAGATGTCCCCGGTGCTGGGAGCAGGGGACTCCTCTGCCACATCCAGGGCATCATCATAGCCATCCAGGGTTCCATGCTCGGGCCAGGCAGGGGGATCTGGGACAGGCACAGGGGTCCATTGCAGCGACCCAGTGGCCATGACAGGGGTCATGCCTTGCCATGACCTCCAGCACTGCCACCAGGCATGTGCTGGTGGCCCTCGGATCCCTCTAGGAAAGACGTTACTTTGCTGCACAGTAACAAGGAGGGGATTTGTTCCCTCAGATCCCCAACCCAGGTGTGTCATCTGTCCCCTGTGATCCCCGTGGGCTTCCTGCCCTGTGCTCCTACCTGGGGCTGCCTCGGTGTCACTTCCCTCCATGCTGTCCTCAGTGTAATACGGCAGCTTCTTCACCGATCCCTCTGACACAGAGCCTGCAGGGGGTAAAGAGGGACTCAGCAGAGGCCTCAAGTGGCACCGCAGGTGGCACAACCTCACACCTCACGGGAGGAGCTGCCACGGGACCGAGGGAAAGCCCCAGCCCATGGCGAGGAGCCAGGGCCAGGCCACCAGGACCCGGAGCTGCCGTGGGGCTGTGGCGCAGAGCCCTCTCTCCGGGCACAGCTGGGGCACTCGGGCTGCACCCACCTGGGCCACTGGGCACCTCCTGGTACTCGGGCATTGCCGTGTAGTCCAGCTCCTCGTAGACAGTGTTGGAGATGGCATCCGCAGCTCTGCCAGCGCCTGCAATGACAGGCAGCACTTACCTGGGGCCATGGGCACCCTGGGGGGCACCAGGACCACCCCTGCCCACCTTCTCAGCTGTTCTGCAGGGCGGGAGCCCCAGAACCCGCAACCCGGGTCTCTCCTGGCACCCACCCGCCGGGACCCACCTCGGCGCCAGGCGCGGGCACGGCACAGCAGCGCGGCCAGGGCACCCAGGGCCAGGCACAGCAGCGTCCCCAGCACCACACACAGCACAGCTGGCACGGACACAGTCCCCACGGCCCGGGTGGCTCTGATGGGGATGCCTGTGGGGACACGGGCAAGCAGTGAGGGGAGGGGGATCCCAGCCAGCCCGGCGCAGGGGGTGCCGACACCGGCAGAGATACCTGTGCTGCTGGCGTTGTCCGGATACGGAGTGGTGGCTGTCTCAGCGGTGCCATCAGTGTCCTCCTCCTCACAAGCCACGTAGGCGTCCCCGCCAGGGCCGCAGCTCTGCAAGCGCCAGAGTGGGGAGAAGGGACACTCCACGAGCAGTTTGACTTTGTCTTCTGCATTGACTGCAAAGCCATTGCCCTTCCCATGGAAGCCAGTGTGGCAGACCTTGTTTCACAGTGCTGTCCTGGCCAGCAAGTGCCACCTGGGAAGATCCTGGATGACCAGAAGAAGATCCTGTTCGTTTTTGGTTGCCTTGAGGCCCTGGGATTTTCCTTGGTTGAGCCCAAAACTGAGCTGAGCTGTGACCCCAGGGAGGTGAAGCCTCTGGAGTTCACCCTGATGAGCTTGTTGAAGAAGACTCTTCTCCCCAAGGCCTCTTTTCTCATCACCACGAGACCAACAGCTCTTGGAAGCCTGGGGCGGTGCTTGGAGGGTCAGTATTACAGGGAGATACTGGGATTTTCGGCAGCCAGCAGGGAGGAGTATTTCCACAGGTATTTTGAGAACCAGAACAAAGCACACATGGCCTTCAGGTTTGCCAGAGGCAACAAGATCCTCTACAGCTTGTGTGTCATCCCTGTCATGAGCTGGACCGTCTGCACCATTCTTGAACAAGAGCTTTGTGGGAAGAAAAACCTCCTTGAGTGCTCCAAAGCCACCACAGGGATGATGATGTTTTACCTCTCCCAGTTACTGAAGCACAGGGGCAGGGACAACCCGCAGGTCCTCCAGCAGTTCCTACTCCAGCTTTGCTCCTTGGCTGCCGATGGCATCTGGAAGCACAAGGTCCTCTTTGAGGAGAAGGAAATCAAAGACTGTGGCTTGGACCAGCCAGGCCTTCTCCCCCTCTTCCTCAATGAAAGGATCCCAAGGGAAGGAGAAGACCATGGGAATGCCTATGCCTTCACCCACCTGCACCTCCAGGAGTTTTTTGCAGCAATGTTTTACGTTCTGGAGGATGATGGGGAGATGGTCAGCAGCTTGGGGAGGCTTGAGAAGGATGTACATAAATTATTAGAAAGCTACAGCAAGTCCAGGAAGGATTTGAATGTAACAGTGCGATTCCTCTTTGGTCTGGTCAGCCAAAAATCCATAGAGTACATGGACAAAATCATCGGGTGCAGAATTTCACCACGAGCCAGGGAAGAGCTGCTGAAGTGGCTTCAGGGGAGGCACAGAGGCTTCTCCCACCCTGGCCAAGCACTGAAGGTTTCGGAGATGGACACTTTCCACTACCTGTTCGAGATGAATGAGAAGAGCTTTGCACAAAGTGCATTGGGTCGTTTCACTGACCTGGACTTGCAGGACGTCAAGCTGACCCTGTACGACCAGATGGCTCTTTCCTTCTGCATCCAGCACTGGGATGGGCTGGGCGACGTCACCCTCCAGGGATGCTCCTTCCACTGGCAGGACCCTGAGGCAGCGCTGGATGTATCAGCGCCTTGGTAAGTCCTGCCCCTCCTTGCTTTAATGACCCAAAACTGCAGAGATTTCTCCTCCATCTGCACCAAAGGATCATTTTAAAGTTGTTTCAGCTCCTTCCTCCTGAACACCAGTTTGGCCTTTCCCTGGGTGGTTAGTTCCTCAGCAGAGGATTTACTTATAAAATCTTGGGGAGAATAAGGAACACATGGGTTCCTCCATCTGCTGCCCACTGTGGGATTGATGGTGATGGAGCTTCTTGGCTTGACCTGCCCAGGCCCACCTGTGCCCAGGTTTCTCTCTGGCTTCCTGTCCCACTTCTCCCTCCCACAGGGAGATCCTTCACACCTCCAAAAGCCACACAGGTCCCTCCCGAGGAGCCCTTCCACACGCTGGAGGCTCTGCTCGGGGGGACTGTGTGCCAGGAGCTCCCAGCACTGCTGAGGGCTGCACTTGCCCTGTGGCTCTGTTCCCCTGCAGCTCAGGAGTCTTGGAAGCCGGAGGATATCCTGGTGCCCTCGCTGTGCAGCGGCAGGAGGAGCTGCCCTGCCCCATCCACCTGCTCTGCCGGGCGCTGCGGTACCGGGGCAGCACCCTGGAGGTGCTTCGGTGAGAGACATGCGTGGAGCCCAAACGTGGGGCTGGGATCTGGGGTGTGGGTGGGGGCACCCGAACCGGGGTGCAGCGGGTGAGTGCTGCTC
Organism: Lichenostomus cassidix; assembly: GCF_008360975.1. Classification (NCBI taxonomy): domain Eukaryota; kingdom Metazoa; phylum Chordata; class Aves; order Passeriformes; family Meliphagidae; genus Lichenostomus; species Lichenostomus cassidix. Next base: position 62,072,490 of record NC_139486.1, read on the forward strand.
TGCTGCTCCTTGGGGACATGGGCAGGTGGTCGGGGGGAGGCCAGGCCTCATTTAGCTGGGGATGGGTGTGGTCCCTCGGGATTTTTGGGCAGGTGAGCAACCGGGAGAGGTGTGCTGAGCCCCTGTTCTCCATGCCCTCCCGCAGGCTGCAGTGGTGCCAACTGACTGAGAGCTGCTGTGCGGAGCTGGCGGCACTGCTGGCGGAGCACCCTGGCCTGGCCCGGCTGGAGCTTGGGGACAGCTCGCTGGGTGACAGCGGCGTGCGCCTGCTCTGCGAGGGGCTGCGGCACCCAGGCTGCCGCCTGCGCGTCCTGCGGTGAGCACCCCCAGCATCCCTCAGGCATTCCCCACAGAAAGGACCTGAGACCTGGGGATGTGCCCCAAACTCTCCCTCTGGGGCGGCATTGTGCTTCTGTCCCACTCTGCCAGGGCAAGGAGCTCCAGAGTTGTGGCACCAGGATGGGACCACCACCATGGTAAGGTGGAACTGGGAGCCCTCCGGCCGGTTCTGAGGGCTTTTCCTGGGGGTTCCCATCAGGCTGCGGTATTCCCGCCTCACCAGCGCCTGCTGTGAGGACCTCGCTGCTGTGCTGAGCACCAACAAGTCCCTGGAGGAGCTGGATTTGTCCTTCAGCGAGCAGCTGCGCGATGCTGGCGTGGAGCTGCTGTGTGAGGGGCTTGACCACTGTGCCTGCCCACTGCAGACTCTCGGTAAGGGGCTGCGGGATGGGCCAGTGTCCCCTCCTTGCTACCCAGAGCTCCCTCCTTCCCGCCTGGAGCAGCTCAGCAAGTGGAGGCCAAAGCCCTCCTTGCCCGTTTCCCTCGGCCCCACAGGCTGGGGAGCTGCCGGCTGTCGGGCGCCTGCTGCCCAGCCCTGGCTGCGCAGCTGCTGCAGGGGCCCCGTCTCACCTGCCTGGACCTGAGTGACAACGAGCTGCACGCCGACGGCGTCCTGCAGCTCTGCCACAAGCTCCGGCATCTCGCCTGCCCGCTGCGGAGCCTGGGGTGAGGGCTCTGCCACGGCCCTTTCCCCGCCCGGCATCCCCGAGCTGGGGAGCGGATGCTGCGGGACAGGCAGGGATGCACCTGCATCGCGGCTGCTTCAGCTCCTCCCTCCCCACAACCTCCAACACCTTCTCCTCTTTTCCTGCGTGCCCCAAACCCAGGCTGAGCATGGAGGGTTTCAGCCAGGTCCTGCTGCAGGAACTGGATGCCCTGCGGGCACTGCAGCCCGACCTGAAGATTGGGAACTTCCTGGAGTCGACTTGGGCCATGGCCCGGCTGCCCTGCCACCGCGGGGTCCTGCTGCGGGGCAGGAAGGCACTTCCCTCCTTCAGGAGACCATCGCTCCTTTAGGAAAAGTCCTTCCAACACCCACAGCCATTTCCCGCCCTGCCCTCCGTGCTGTGAGAGGCTCAGAGCCTGCCCCACTCTCATGGATTTGAGACAGGACATTGTTAGGAGGACGCACGAAATGAGGGTAACTAGGCTCTAAGCTTAAAGTTACAAAAAGGTGATTTAATTACCTAACAGAATTGGAGGAGAAATGTAAGGCAAAAATAAACTTTTTATACATTATTTTGTTCACTTTTTCCTCTTTCTTACGAACTTATAGTATTCACTTCTTTTTTTTTTTTACAATCAACAAGCTGGGTAGGGGGCAGGGTGTAGGGTTTCTTTTCAGTCTATAGAGCAGATTCTCAAATTTACTCATCACTACAATTCTTTTACTACAAATACTCTTTATCTTTACTTGTTTCTCTTTTTCTTCAGACAGTTTTTTTCTGCTCTCACCCCCACCCTCTTAAGAAGCAGTTTCTGCACTTACCCCCCCCCTTCCTTTTTTCTAAACTAGCAACACAGACAGGGGGCAGGTTGAGGGGTCTTTTGGTCAGTTCAATCAGGAAAAGAGGTTCTCTACTTAGCCACGGGGTCCTTCCCACGAGAGACAGTTCTTTGAGAACTTCTTTGGCGTGGGTCTAATTTCACAAGCAACATCCCACCCGAATCCTGCTGCAACGTGAGTCTTTTTGTCCATAAGGTGCTGTGCAGACTCTCCCGAGCCGAGGCCAGGCTGCTTCCATGCCAGGAGCAAGGAAAAGGCCTTTCTCTCCCAATCAAGGCCTTGTGCAGTTTTAACTCTTAGATGAGACTCTCACTGGTTCACAGTCTTTTCTAGGCATCCACCTGCTCCTCTGGAGTGGGCTGTGGGTGAATTTCTGCATCCTTATGGACTCCATGGGCTGCAGGAGAAACTTCTTGCTCCCCCCATAGTTTTTACCACGGCTAGCAGAAAGTTATTCAGCTCCGGTGCCGGGAGCACTGGAGCACCCCTTCCTCTCCCTTTTTCACTGACCTTGGTGCTCTCTATGCTGTTCTTCTTCACATATTTTCACCTCCACCTCCTCCTCCTCCAACTACAAAGAAGTGAAAGAAGTGCGTGCCTGCTTTGTTTTGATTTTTCCTTAAATAAGTTTTCACAGAGGCATAACCAGCACCTCCAATTGGCCCAAACTTGGCCGGCAGCATGTCCATCACCTTCAGAGCCATCAGAGATTGGCTCTGCTGGACTTGATGTAAAAACTTCCAGAACTTGCACTCAGGACACACAGGAGCCATCTTTGTGCCACTCCCCACCCCTCAGACACCTCTCCAGGCCTACCACAACAGCTTCTGAGGGGTCCAAATTTCTCTTAGATGTTAAAAACACTTCACTGATGTTTTAGGCTAATCAAAACCACCACACCACCCATGGGGCATATGGAGAAGATCCTGCTGCCTCTGCGGGGGCTGGTCCTGCCCTCTCCCTTTTCCCCTCAGCCTTGCTGGGAACAGTTGTGTGCATTTGGCAGTGCCAAATAAAGATCCCACAGCCAATCCCAGCAATCCCCCTGCACTCTTCCCCGTAAGCCCACCATGCCCAGGGATGTGTCAGTGGTTCCAGTTCCTGCCACAAATCCCCAAGGGAAGGCTGGTGCTCCCGGGATGGAGGCTCCAGCCTCAGGAGAGGTCCCAGCCCTGGGAGTGACTCTGACCAATTTGTGTTTTAATAGGAAAAAGGGAAATTCACACAAAATAAAAGATTTTCTCTACACAGAAACTCTTTTCCTGCACTGCTGAAGTGCTGGGAAAAGAGAGGTGACCTCACTGAGCAAGGCCACACTGCCTGGTGACAGGGCAACCACACACTGCTGCACACATGTCCCCAGGGCTGCGGCACGCCCAGGACATCCTCATGGCATTCCCAGGATGCTGCTGCTGCCGACATCATCATAGTCTGTGTGCTCCGGGGGCTGTTCCGGGGGGTCCCTGGTGGCTCCTGGGGGACTTGGAGGGGAGTCGATCCCACCTTGGGGACAGCACAGAAAGGTGCCTCAGGGTGGCAGCTCCGTGTCCCCTCTGTCCCCTCCCACCAGGGATCTGGCTGCAGCCCCCTTGGATCTGTCACTGGATCCCTGCCCACCCCCACAGCCAAACCCTGCCATGCAGTGGCTCTGCAGAGGCAACAGGGCAGCTGGGATCCCTTTTACCTGTGGGGAGGACACAGATCCCTCTCCCCAATGCCACTCCCTCAGAGATGTCCCCAGTGCTGGGAGCAGGAGACTCCTCTGCCACATCCAGGGCATCATCATAGCCATCCAGGGTTCCATGCTCGGGCCGGGCAGGGGGACCTGGGACAGGCACAGGGGTCCATGGCAGTGACCCAGTGGCCGTGACAGGGGTCATGCTGTGCCATCCTCTCCAGCATTGCCACCAGGGATGTGCTGGTGGCCATCAGGTCCCTCTAGGAAAGACGTTACTTTGCTGCACAATAACAAGGGGAGGGGAATTTGTTCCCTCAGCTCCCCAACCCAGGTGTGTCCTCTGTCCCCTGTGATCCCCGTGGGCTTCCTGCCCTGTGCTCCTACCTGGGGCTGCCTCGGTGTCACTTCCCTCCATGCTGTCCTCAGTGTAATACGGCAGCTTCTTCACCGATCCCTCTGACACAGAGCCTGCAGGGGGTAAAGAGGGACTCAGCAGAGGCCTCAAGTGGCACCGCAGGTGGCACAACCTCACACGGCACGGGAGGAGCTGCCACGAGACCGAGGGAAAGCCCCAGCCCATGGTGAGGAGCCAGGGCCAGGCCACCAGGACCCGGAGCTGCCGTGGGGCTGTGGCGCAGAGCCCTCTCTCCGGGCACAGCTGGGGCACTCGGGCTGCACCCACCTGGGCCACTGGGCACCTCCTGGTACTCGGGCATTGCCGTGTAGTCCAGCTCCTCGTAGACAGCGTTGGAGATGGCATCCGCAGCTCTGCCAGCGCCTGCAATGACAGGCAGCACTTACCTGGGGCCATGGGCACCCTGGGGGGCACCAGGACCACCCCTGCCCGCCTTCGGAGCTGTTCTGCAGAGCGGGAGCCCCAGAACCCGCAAACCGGCTCTCTCCTGGCACCCACCCGCCGGGACCCACCTCGGCGCCAGGCGCGGGCACGGCACAGCAGCGCGGCCAGGGCACCCAGGGCCAGGCACAGCAGCGTCCCCAGCACCACACACAGCACAGCTGGCACGGACACAGTCCCCACGGCCCGGGTGGCTCTGATGGGGATGCCTGTGGGGACAGGGACAAGCAGTGAGGGGAGGGGGATCCCAGCCAGCCCGGCGTAGGGGGTGCCGACACCGGCAGAGATACCTGTGCTGCTGGCGTTGTCCGGATACGGAGTGGTGGCTGTCTCAGCCGTGCCATCAGTGTCCTCCTCCTCACAAGCCACGTAGGCGTCCCCACCAGGGCCGCAGCTCTGCAAGCGCCAGGGTGCCGAGGGACACCCCCAGAGCGAGCGAGCCTCCTCCTCACAGCCCACCCACGCCAACCAGGCGGGGGCTGGCTGCTGGGCAGGGCCGGCCGACAGCCACCCCCTGTGCCCACAGCCCAGCTGGCGGCAGACGGTGCCAGCCGTGCTGTCGCTGGTGCCGTTGGCGCACACGCGGCCCCAGGTGCCGTTGCGGGACACCTCCAGGTACCCGCGGCAGCGCCCGCTGCCACCCGCCAGCCGCACGGAGAGCTGCTCTGCAAGAGGTGCGGGGGGGTCACGGCACAGCCCAGAAGCCCCCGGGGGGCTCCGCCGCACCCTGAGCGGGGGGCGCCCAGCACCCACCTGAGCACACGGCCCCTGCCCCGCCGCCGCGCTCGCACTCGTGCCCTTCCGAGCGCCCGCATTCCCAGAGAGACTCCTCGCTCCCGGAGCACTCGGGGATGTACGGCCACAGCGGCCCCGGGCCAGCAGCGAAGCGCGCCGAGCTCGGGGCCTCCAGCGCCGTGCCGCATCCCAGCTCCCGGCACACAATGGCCGCGTCCTGCAGGTCCCAGCCTTCCTGGCACACGCCGCTCCACCTGCCACCGGAATACACCTCCACCCGCCCGGCGCAGCGCCCAGAGCTCCCCGCCAGCCTCACCCGTCGGCTGCCTGCGGGCATGGAAGGACCCTGCTGGGGTGGCTGCTTGGGGCATCGGCACCTCCAGCCCTTCTCGGGACACTCACCTGAGCAGATGATGGCTGCCCCATGAGGAATGCCGGCTGATGCAGTGGTCATAAACTGTATATAGGTTTCAAAATCGATCTGGTCCCTCTGGTTGGTCCTGTTGGTCAGCATGGTGGTCATGCCCTTGATGGTTTTGATCACCCTGTACATGATGGCCTTCTCCGTCGAGTTCAGTTGCCACAGCCTGGCCTCACCAGCAACAGCATCGCTCTTGTCCACCCCTCCACAGCCCAGCTCCCAGCACACTTTGCTAAAATTCCGTGTGATCGAAAGCTCTCCTGGCACACGGCGCCAATCCCCGGAGCTTATGGCCAACTCCAGCAGCCCGTCACACCGAGTCGCACCCTCCACCAGCCGCAGGGACTCCACGATGCCTGTGAAATGACGTAACTCAGCCCTTCCCTTCACCCCAAAACAGCCCTGCCTGCTCTGATCGCAGTGCTTGGGGCGGCCCAAAAGCCCTCAGGGCTCCTCCCGCAGGTGCCATACACACCTGAGCAGTTGACGGCGGCGGCGTTTCCAGGGGCGCACGGGGCCTTGCCCAGCACGGCCACGGGGCACTCGCCCGGGTGCCGCTCGCTGCCGCTGCAGCCAAAAGCGTCCGGCCGCAGTGGCCCCTCGCCGCTGCCGAAGGAGCCTCCCGGCGGCACGGCCAAGGCGCGGCCGCAGCCCAGGTGGCGGCACAGGACGTGGGCGTCGGGCAGCTCCCACTCGCTGGCGCACACGGAGCCCCACGTGCCCCGAGCCGCCACCTCCACCCGCCCGGCGCATGCCGAGCTGCTGTTGCCCAGCCGGAAGCCCGTGTAGGCTGTGGCAGAAAGGCCAATGAGGGCGGTGACGCTGCAGGGAGCCCAGCAGCCCCCCGGTGTCCCCGGCACTTACGGGAGCAGATGACGCTGGCGGGGCCGCTGCAGCCCTGGCCCTGGGGCGCTCGCTGGGCGCAGGCACTCAGGAGGGGCTCGCTGCCATTGCACTGGAAGCCCCCCTCCCAGAACGGCCCCCATCCCGCCCCAAACCAGCCACTGCCGCCCATGGCAAGCGCCGTGCCGCAGCCCAGCTCCCGGCACACCACCTGGGCCACCTTCATGTCCACCTCATCCTCGCACACACGGACCCAGGCCCGCCGCTGCCGCACCTCCAGACGCCCAGCGCACGCTCCATCGCCGCCGACCAGCCGGGAAAACCCTGCGGGAGCAGGACAGCCTCAGTGCCAAGGGATGTGCATGAAGTGCCACAGCTCCCCATAGCCTGGCTCCTACCTTGGCAGACAACAGCAGTGTCCAAGTCATGAATGATGCCACTATAGGGTCCCCAGCCACGGATCTCACAGTCCCAGAGCGTGGCCTCATTCCCACTGCAGTTCACCACGACGAGACTGACAGTCCCGATCCCTGCGCCGAAGAGGTCGAGGCCAGAGTAGGCGCCGGCGGCCGAGCCACAACCCAGCTGCTGGCACACCACCTCAGCGTCCTCCATGTCCCAGCTGTCGTCTGCCACTGAGCCCCAGTGTCCACGCAGCTTCACCTCCACCCTCCCAGCGCAGGGGCTGCTGCCGCCCGCCAGCCTCAGCTCCACGCCATCTGCACAGGAAAACCGACATAGCTCAGCCCTGCCCTGGACGTTCCAGCACAATGCTGGTGGCCCAGCACGTCCAGTGTGTCACCTCACCTGTGCAGGTCACCCCCACATCCCGATCGTGGCCACAGTAGTGCTCTCCCCATCCGAAGTGTGGACACTGCTCCAGCGCATCCTCGGTGCCACGGCAGAAGTAGGGCTGGAGCCAGATCCGCCCGCTTCCTGGCCCGAACGGGGCGTACGGGGACGCTTTGGCCACCCGGCCACAGCCCGGCTGCCGGCACACCACCACGGCCCATCGCCCTTCCCAGTCGAAGTCGAAGACGCAGACGGAGCCCCACTCACCGCTGTGCTTCACCTCCACTCGCCCGGCACAGCGCCCGCCGCCGCCCACCAGGCGCAGCTCCGCGGAGCCTGCGGCACGGACGGAGCTCAGCCGGGCCCGGCACCGCCGCGGGCCCCGCTGCCAGCCGCCCGGCACTCACCCCCGCACAGCCGCACGCACAGCAGCAGCCCCAGCGCCGCCATCGGCCCCATGCCACCGGCCCCGAGCCCAGCGCAGCCACGGGATGTCTCGGCAGCGCCCCAGCCTATGCGGGCAGCAGCACCAGGGCGGCCTTTATGAGGCGCCTGATCGCCCGCCTGCGGGGCCACGGCACCAATAACCTGCTCCGTGCCCAAATATGAGCCTCGGCTCTGCTTCTGGCGTCACACGCCTCGCCACAGGGGGCTGGCACCCGGATGTCCCCGGGGGCACACAGCCCCCCCCGAAACACCTGGGCCGCGGGGGCCCTTCCTGTACTCCCCCGTGGCTCCAACTCCGCTGCTGAAGCCTGGCAGGAGCCATCCTCACGGGGACACACCGCACCCCAAATCCTAACGAGAGCCTCCCCGGGACCACCCCCAGGTCCGGCAGGAGGCAACGCCCGAAGCCCCCATGCTCGGGGTGCTCCCCTCTCGGGGTGCCCGCAGCCCCCGCGGGGGGTGGCAGCAGCCCCCGGCTCCGCGCGGCGATGGCAGGTGGCAGCTCCCCGGTCCCTCGCGGCGGCGCTGGCACATGGATGGCGCTGCTGCCGCAGCTGTGGCCCCGCGCTCGCCTCGCCGCCAGCGCAGGAAGGAGGCGGTTTACTCCCCGGCGCCTCCCGGCCTCGCCATCGACCCACCGCGGCTCCTGACACCTGCGCTGCCCGCGATAACGCCGCGGCTCCGCGCTGCCCCTGCCCCGCCGCTCCGCTCCCCTGCAGCTCGGCAGCCGCGCCGCTCAGGAAACTTCCCCGCCCCATCATTTACCAGACTCGCTGTCAGCACACTCCCAACGCAGGAAACTCGCACTGCTGCCACCGGCGCCCCTTCACAGCCGCGGCTCCGCTGACCCACGGTGGCCTCAGTGGCTCCCCAAACCGGGAAGCCCACTCCCACACCCAGACCTCGCTCACTCATTAGTTCCATCCCAGGTTAATGATAAAACTCTCTCTCCTCCGAGAGCGAAGGGCCCTGACACCCCCTCCCCCACCCACAACAGAGCCTCTCAGATGGAAGTGAAGAAAAAACTATTTCTTTGACAAAACCACGCAGAGTGCCCTGCAGGGCACAGGGGAAGGGGAAAAACAAGGAGTTATTCAACGTGATTAAAAAGTCCTTTTCCTCAGACACAGCCCCTCTCCTCCTCTCCCCCCCGGGGCCGGGTGGAGCTCCCTGGAGAGCTCTGCTGTCCTCTGGCCCTCCTGGGTCTCCAGGTGGCAAAGCAGATCGAAGAGAAGGGGTCCAAACGAGGAAAAAGAAAAAAATGGGAAAAAAACGGCAACAGAGCTCACTCCGACCTCCGTCCAGCACGCAGTCTCTGCCGAGCCACGAATCCTCCCCCGGAGCGAGGCTTGGGGAAAATGTTTTCAAAACAACCCGCGTTTCTCTCTTCGGCTGGGTGTAGTTAAAGAGACAGGACCACACATTTTTTCCCACATTTTTTTCTTTCTTGGGCATATAAGCCAACGATAGGGGATAAAGGATTATCATAACATCAATCAAAGACATTCCACCCCTTATTCCATAGCGTTGGCTTAAGGCCCACCCTAACATCTTCCAACTTTAAACACATACACACATATATACACATATATACATACATACACATATACATATATACATATATACATATATACACATAACTATGTACAAATAATGTCATTCGGTGAACGGTGGTATGTTGCCATCCCAACCTTACATGTGGCCTTCACCCAAAATTAAATTTCCCTGAGGGACACATCGTGTTTTTCCATCTTCCTGCATTATCCACCAAGTACACCCTGGTCCCTGAGCAAAGACAAGCCCACGGATGGGTTTGTCTTTATGTGAGGCAGAATCAATCCAGACAGTTTTCCCTAACAAGCCTCTGGCATGTACTGCTGGGACCTTATCTCCATCCACTGTATGTAGCAGCTCAGATTGGGCAGGACCTGCTCGGTTGATGGAGCCTCGGGTGTTGACTAACCAGGTGGCCTCTGCTAAATGTCGCTCCCAATTCTTATAAGTTCCCCCACCCAATGCCTTTAGGGTGGTTTTTAACAGTCCATTATACCGTTCCACTTTGCCAGCGGCTGGTGCATGATAGGGAATGTGGTACACCCACTCAATGCCATGGTCTCTAGCCCAGTTGTTTATGAGGCTATTTTTAAAACGAGTTCCGTTATCTGACTCAATTCTCTCAGGGGTACCATGCCTCCACAGGACTTGGTTTTCAAGGCCCAGGATGGTGTTACATGCAGTGGCATGAGGCACAGGGTAGGTTTCCAACCACCCCGTGGTGGCTTCTACCATTGTGAGCACGTAGCGCTTGCCATGGTGGGTTTGAGGCAGTGTGATGTAATCAATCTGCCAGGCCTCTCCATACTTATATTTAGACCACCTTCCACCATACCACAGGGGTTTCACCCGCTTGGCTTGCTTGATGGCAGCACACGTCTCACAATTATGGATTACCTGGGAGATACAGTCCATGGTTAGATCCACCCCTCGGTCTTGTGCCCACTTATAGGTGGCATCTCTGCCCTGATGGCCTGAGGCATCATGGGCCCATCGAGCTAGGAATAAATCTCATTTATGCTGCCAATCCAAGTCTACCTGGGACACCTTTATCTTTGCAGCCTGATCTACCTGTTCGTTGTTTCGGTGTTCCTCATTAGCTCGACTCTTGGGGACATGGGCGTCTACATGGCGGACCTTCACAGGTAGTCTCTCTGCCCGACTAGCGATGTCTTTCCACTCTTCAGCTGCCCAAATTGGTTTGCCCCCTACGCTGCCAACCAGCCTTCTTCCACTTTTCCAGCCAACCCCACAGAGCATTGGCTACCATCCATGAATCAGAATGAAGGTAGAGCTTTGGCCATTTCTCTCTTTCAGCAATGTCCAGGGCTAACTGAACGGCTTTGAGCTCAGCGAATTGGCTCGATCCTCCCTCTTCTTCCCTAGCTTCTGCAACCCATCATGTGGGGCTCCACACAGCTGCTTTCCATTTTTGTTTTGTCCCTACAAGACGACAGGAACCATCAGTGAAAAGAGCATAGCGTGTTTCGTCTGCTGGCAGTTGGTTGTATGGTGGAGCTTCCTCTGCACGGGTCACCTGTGCCAGCTCCTCTTCCTCAATCAGACTAAAATTTTCACCTTCAGGCCAATTTGTAATTGTTTCCAAATTCCCAGGGCGATTCAGATTTCCCATACGGGCGCGCTGTGTGATAAGGGCAATCCATTTGCTCCACGTGCCATTGGTGGCATGATGAGTAGAGGGAACCTCTGCTTTAAACATCCACCCCAGCACTGGTAGTCGAGGTGCCAGGAGGAGTTGTGCTTCTGTGCCGATTACCTCTGAGGCAGCTTGGACTCCTTCATATGCTGCTAGGATTTCTTTCTCTGTTGGGGTGTAGTTGGCTTCAGACCCTCTGTAATTTCGGCTCCAAAATCCCAATGGACGACCCCGAGTCTCACCAGGCACCTTCTGCCAAAGGCTCCAGGACAGGCCATGGCTCCCAGCTGCAGAGTAAAGCACATTCTTTACTTCTGGCCCTGTCCTGACTGGGCCAAGGGCTACTGCATGAGCAATCTCCTGCTTGATCTGGGTGAAAGCTTGCTGTTGTTCAGGGCCCCAGTGGAAATCATTTTTCTTACGGGTAACCAGGTAGAGGGGACTCACAATCTGGCTGTACTCGGGGATGTGCATTCTCCAAAAGCCTATAGCTCCCAGGAAAGCTTGCATCTCCTTCTTGTTGGTTGGGGGGGACATTGTGATGATTTTATTGATAACCTCAGTAGGAATCTGACGCCGTCCATCTTGCCACTTCACTCCTAGGAACTGGATCTCGTCGGCAGGCCCTTTGACTTTGCTCTTTTTTATAGCGAAACCGGCTTCCAGGAGAATCTGGATGATTTCCTTTCCTTTCTCAAATACTTCTTCTGCTGTGTCCCCCCACACAATGATGTCATCAATGTATTGCAAATGTTCTGGAGCCCCACCCTTTTCCAATGCAGCCTGGATCAGTCCATGACAAATGGTGGGACTGTGTTTCCACCCCTGGGGCAGTCGGTTCCACGTGTACTGCACGCCCCTGCAGGTGAAAGCAAACTGAGGTCTGCACTCTGCTGCCACAGGAATGGAGAAAAATGCATTTGCAATGTCAATAGTGGCATACCATTTTGCTGCTTTGGACTCTAGCTCATACTGGAGCTCCAGCATGTCTGGCACAGCAGCACTCAGAGGTGGAGTCACCTCATTCAAGGCACGATAGTCCACAGTCAATCTCCATTCTCCTTCAGATTTTCGCACAGGCCAGATGGGGCTGTTAAAGGATGAGTGGGTCCTGCTGACCACCCCTTGGCTCTCCAGCTCACGGATTAGTTTGTGAACGGGAATCACGGCATCACGAGTTGTCCGGTACTGTCGGCGGTGCACAATGGAGGTTGCAATCTGTACTTGTTGCTCTTCTCCTTTCAGGAGTCCTACTGCAGATGGGTTCTCTGACAGTCCAGGCAAGGTGTTCAATTGTTTCATAACCTCTGTCTCTACAGCAGTGTGGTGGTTTTGATTGGCCCAAAACATCAGTGAAGTGTTTTTAACATCTAGGAGAAATTTGGACCCCTCAGAAGCTGTTCTAGTAGGCCTGGGGAGGTGTCTGAGGGGTGGGGTGTGGCACAAAGATGGCTCCTGTGTGTCGTGAGTGCAAGTTCTGGAAGTTTTTACATCAAGTTCAGCAGAGCCAATCTCTGATGGCTCTGAAGGTGATGGACATGCTGCTGGCCAAGTTTGAGCCAATTGGAGGTGCTGGTTACGCCTCTGTGAAAACTTATTTAAGAAAAATTCAAAACAAAGCAGGCACACACTTCTTTCACTTTTTTGCAGTTGGAGGAGGAGGAGGTGGAGGTGAAAATATGTAGAGGGAGAGCAGCATGGAGAGTGCCAAGGTCAGTGAGGAAGGTGGGGGAGGAGGTGTTCCAGTGCTGGAGCTGAAAAACCCTCTGCTAGCCACAGTGAAGGCCATGGGGGGGCAGGAGGTCCCCCTGCAGCCCATGGAGTCCACAGGAGTGCAGAAATTCTGCCCACAGCCCACACCAGAAGGGCAGGTGGATGCCTGGAAAAGACTGTGAACCAGTGGGAGTCTCATTTAACAGTTAAAACTGCAAAGGCCTTGCAAGAGAGAGAAAGGCCTTGCTCCTGGCATGGAAGCAGCCTGGCCTCAGCTCGGGAGAGTCTGCACAGCACCCTATGGACAAAAAGAGTCATGTTGCAGCAGAATTTCGGGCGGGATGTTGCTCATGAGATTGGACCCACGCCAAAGAAGGTCTCAGAGGACTGTCTCTCGTGGGAAGGAGCCCTGGCTAAGTAGAGAACCTCTTTTCCTGATTGGACTGACCAGAGGACCCCTCAACCTGCCCCTGTCTGTGTTGCTGGTTTGGAAAGAGGGAAAGGGGGGCGGGGATGAGTGCAGAGACTGCTTCTTAAGAGGGTGGGGTGAGAGCAGAAAACTGGGGAGAGAGAGACAGAGACAAGTAGACATAAAGAGTATTTGTAGTAGAAGAATTGTAGTGATGAATAAATTTGAGAATCTGCTCTGTGGACTGAAAAGAGACCCCACACCCTGCCCCCCCCACCCGGCTTGTTGACTGTAAAGGAGGAAAGGGGGTGAATACTATAGGTTCTTAAGAGGGAGGGGGAAGTGAACAAAAAACTGTATGAAAAGTTTATTTTAGCCTGCATTTATCCTCCAACTCTGTTAGGTAATTAAACACTTGTTGCAACTTTAAGCTTGAAGCCTGTTTGCCTTTTTTTCGTGCGTCCTCCTGGCAAATGTCCTTGTCTCGAACCCATGACAAGCAGCTATCCCAAATGCCCACTTGAGTCCCTTTGGGTCTTTGAAATATCCATTTCAGAGGAAGTCTATACCCAAAATACATGGAGCCTCTGGGCCAGTCACAATGGAATGTTCTTTCCACTCTCTTCCAGTCAGGCTCACCTCAGCTTTCACCAGGGTCAAGTCTTGTGATCCTCCTGTCACGCCGGAAATAGAAACAGGTTCTGTCCCCACATGTCACGATGGGATTATCGTGCATTGTGCACCAGTGTCAACTAAAGCCTCGTATTCTTGTGGCTCTGATGTGCCAGGCCACCGAATCCACACTGTCCAAAAAAATCGGTTTTCCCTGGCCTCTACCTGGCTAGAGGCAGGGCCCCTCTAACCATGGTGGGCATTCATGTTAGAGGTTCCTTCAAGGGAATCAGACATGTTGAGTAGAGCTACTTCCCTTCTGGTTGAGTTCCCTCTCTGAGCCTTGCCCTCCTTCAATTCACGCACTCGTCGTGCCAGGACAGCAGTGGGTTGTCCATCCCACCTGTTCATGTTTTCTCCACTGTCACACAGGAAATACCACAACTCACGTCGAGGGATATATCCAGTTCTCATAGCTGAGGAGCGTCTGCGTGGGGTAACAGAACCTCTGATCTGCACTGCTGATATTTGGAGAAGGCTGTCTTTAATCTCTTTACTAAGTTTCTCATGATTCTTCTCTATCTTATTTTCTAGTTTCTGCAGATTTGTTTCCACAGCTGAGATTCTTGCATTCATTGGGCTATGCATGACATCTGCATACGCTCGGAGCTTCCTTGCAATATCACGCACAGTCTCATGCCCGTCATCTCGCTTCATAATGGCTAAAGCAGAAGCATACCCTGATGGCCCAAGCTTTAGGAGTTTCCGCCACATCACAGGTGTACGTTCTATCCTATCTGGGTCTATAATCGGATCTGGGTTTGCTATGTCCTCTGAGAAGACAATTTCTACCACCGCCATTTCTCTCAAGCGTTGAATCTCTTGTTCTATGGTTCTCCACTGGGTTTGTTGCGAATAGAGATCGTCGGGATGTAGGTATCTTTCCCTCGCAGCTCTGATAGCTCGTCTCCAGAGGCTGCTGCAGTCAGGCCCATCTCGTACAGTTTGGTTGATATCTGGGTCACGTGACACAGTCCCTAAATGCCTTGCCTCAGTAGGATCTAGAAGTGTAACTTCGCCTGCAGCATCCCAAAGACGGACTAACCAACTAATCACAGATTCATCATCTCGTTGAACATAATCTTTTCTTAGGCTGTGAAGGTCTCTCACATTCATGGATTCAACAATGACCTCTGACTCAGTTGCTGACCTTGAGGGTCCCTCCCCACTGTCATCTGGGCGATCAGTCTTGACTTGGGCTTTCCTGCTCCTTGTAACAGGAGCAACTGCCACTGGCTTAGGCTCCCTTCCTTCCTGTTCTAGAATATCCGACAGAGCACGATAAGCATATGCCAGGGCCCAACATATTGCACTGCAGTTGTCTCTGCACTTCTCTTTCAGATACTTCCCCACCTCAGCTGGTCTCGGGATTTGTCCAGGGGGAAATTCCCAGTCTATTGGATCAGAGAATTTCTTTAAAGTTTTACCTATGTCCTCCCATACTCCACACCATTCAAATTTCCTCACATCTGGATTAGGTGCCTGCTCCTGCTCAGCCCCTCTGGACTTCTCAGCCCTCATTCTGGTAAAACTGAACATCATATACATGCAACCTCCCAGGTAAAGCACCTGTACTACCAAGTTAATGGTCTCTTGAACATCCAGGGGAAACTGAATATTCTCAAAAGATGATCTACCAGATTTAAAGGGAAAGAGATGGGTGAGGAGCCAGGAAGCTTCACCCTCTACTTCTCTAACACGTTGGGTAATATTACTAACAAAACTCCAAAACAGGTGACTAAAACTAGAGGAGGAAACTAACAGAGCATGTACATCTTTAACTGTTTCCCATACCTTCTTACAGATCGTCAGTATCACGCACATTACTATAACAAGCCGGAGTCGTGTCCCTGATTGGTGGAAATTATACATTAGGGACAAGATTGCCCCTACCTGTTGGTAGGGGAACAAACCGGTGTGCCAAACAGACAGTATTACATCAAACAACCTCCCATCAAACAGCATAGTGACTACTGATGGCTGTAATTCAATACCAAGTGTTTAAAAGCAGAATGCAATTATTAGGGTTTTTTCTTCACTTTCTCTAACCCCACAAAAGGTGTAGAACAAGTAATCAAGGCCCCCTAAGTTGGGCGCCAAATACTGTCCCGGGTTAATGATAAACCTCTCTCTCCTCCGAGAGCGAAGGGCCCTGACACCCCCTCCCCCACCAACAACAGAACCTCTTAGATGGAAGTGAAGAAAAAACTGTTTATTTGACAAAACCATGCAGAGTGCCCTGCAGGGCACAGGGGAAGGGGAAAACCAAGGTGAAAAGGAGTTATTCAACCTGATTAAAAAGTCCTTTTCCTCAGACGCAGCCCCTCTCCTCCTCTCCCCCCCGGGGCCGGGTGGAGCTCCCTGGAGAGCTCTGCTGTCCTCTGGCCCTCCTGGGTCTCCAGGTGGCAAAGCAGATCGAAGAGAAGGGGTCCAAACGAGGAAAAAAGAAAAAAATGGGAAAAAAACGGGAACAGAGCTCACTCCGACCTTCGTCCAGCACGCAGTCTCTGCCGAGCCACGAAACCTCCCCCGGAGCGAGGCTTGGGGAAAATGTTTTCAAAACAACCCGCGTTTCTCTCTTCGGCTGGGTGTAGTTAAAGAGACAGGACCACACATTTTTTTCCACTTTTTTTTCTTTCTTGGCCATATAAGCCAACGATAGGGGATAAAGGATTATCATAACATCAATCCAAGACACCCATGCTACACTCCCAGGTGTCTCACTGAAGAAATCCACTTACTCTTGCACAGGAGCACAGAATCAGCCTGAGCTGCAGCCTCCGAGAAGGGTCCCTGTGCTCTGACCCCTCACATTCCAACCAAAGTCTCTCTCTTCCTCCTGATCCTCGTCTCCTGCTGTCTCTCTCCGCATCCCTCACCTGGCCCTTTTGACTCAGGAAAATGAGGCAAAACTTCACAAGCTATATAATTTTAAGTTGTAAAGCCGGCGCGTTTATTACAGCGCCGGGCACATGGGAGGTAGCCCTTCAAAGACCTGCGCGCCCGTATATCCCGGTATATATATGGTTACACTGTTACACATTCCTGGAATTTCTCAATCCACTTATACATATGTAAAACCTGTCCCCTCTTCGTATTATAATGAGTTCAAAAGTCATTTCCATATCCTCGAGCCTGTGTAGATCCGTTTGGTGGGTGGGGGAGGCTCCGGGGGTCTTTTATAAAAAAGGACAGGAGATCCTCTTTAAGGCATGCGTTCTGAGTCTCTGTCCAAAGGCCCAAAAACATATTTGATTTTTTGGGAGCATGGAGGTTACATTAGTATCATAGTCCTTGTTTGGAAAACACAGTGAATGTCAAGTAAACAATACTCTGTTTATTAGGTTATCAAGCTGTCTATCAAATACTCGCTACAAGTTATCCTTTAACTTCTGATTCCCTTGAATCACTTTGTTATGCTATGTGTCCGCACATCCCGGCCTCTTGTCTCGGCCTCCCAGCCAGAGCAAAGCGAGCAGCTGGAGCTGCAGCTGCTCCCCACCCACCTGCAGCACAGCAATTCCTCAGCAGCACACCGCGGCGCTCCCTCGCTGTGCGGCGGCGGGAAGAGCTGCGCTGCCCCAGCCCCCCGCGCTGCCGGGCACCGGGCCCGGACTGCTCCGCTGACACACGCACCTGTTGTAAGGCACCTTACTAGCTGCTTTGCAGTATTAGGCAAACCCAAAGCTATCAAGACAGACAATGGACCTGTTTATTGTAGTGCCTTGTTAAAAAAATACATGCAACTCTGGGACATAAAGCATACTACAGGAATTCCTCAGGGAAATACAGGTAACCATTGAAGCTGGATGACCTGAATTGGTACTTACAGAATTCCATGGAACTCCAAGCAGCGCTGCTGGAAGAGGGAACACTCATCAGTATCCGACCTCTCCAGCCTCCTACGCTGGCGTGGATGTCCAACCACCGATGGTTGGTAAAGCCAGTGCGGTCAGCCCCCCCGCTCTCAGGGGCGGTGACTGTCTATACAGAGCCGGCAAACGCTCCCGTACAGCTGCTGCGACGTGGATGGAGGAGAAGCAATGGCGACACAAAATCATTCCCGCAACATCAGAGGACTCGTTACAAACCCTAGAACTGTCGGCAGTGGCCTGGGTCTTTACCAACTGGATGAGCCAATCTGTTAACATCGTCACAGACTCACTTTACGTTGCAGATATTGCCAACAGAATTGAGCAAGCGATGATTAGAGATGTTCAAAAGCGCCGACTAGCGGAACTCCTGATGGCACTTAAGCGCTCCATTGACCAAAGGACAGACCCGTACGCCGTGCTACATATAAGGAGTCATCAGTGGTCAAAAGGAATGTAGAATAGCCAGCAAGAATGCAGAAAACCAGACAAAAAGTTAATATGTATCTATACATAGGGCAAGCAGCCAGATTTAGGACGTTGAAACAGTCAATAATGATACGCGGTTACAGAATATGCATTATCTAATTAACCACACTATAAGAATGTATGCTGAAGCTCAAATAAACGAAGCTTGTTGCGCACTCATATTGGGTGGTCGAGTCCTCCTTGTCTCGGCAC
>NC_139486.1:62091161-62193879 GCF_008360975.1 Lichenostomus cassidix
TCTTCTCCATATGCCCCATGGGTGGTGTGGTGGTTTTGATTAGCCTAAAACATCAGTGAAGTGTTTTTAACATCTAAGAGAAATTTGGATCCCTCAGAAGCTGTTCTAGTAGGCCTAGGGAGGTGTCTGAGGGGTGGGGTGTGGTACAAAAATGTCTCCTGTGTGTCCTGAGTGCAAGTTCTGGAAGTTTTTACATCAAGTCCAGCAGAGCCAATCTCTGATGGCTCTGAAGGTGATGGACATGCTGCCGGCCAAGTTTGGGCTAATTGGAAGTGCTGGTTACGCCTCTGTGAAAACATATTGAAGGAGAAATCAAAACAAAGCAGGCACACACTTCTTTCACTTCTTTGTAGTTGGAGGAGGAGGAGGTGGAGGTGAAAATAAGTGAAGAAGAACAACATAGAGAGCACCAAGGTCAGTGAAAAATGGAGAGGAAGGGGTGCTCCAGGGCTCCCGACACCAGAGCTGAATAACTTTCTGCTAGCCATGGTGAAAACTATGGGGGGAGCAAGAAGTTTCTCCTGCAGCCCATGGAGTCCATAAGGATGCAGAAATTCACCCACAGCCCACTCCAGAGGAGCAGGTGGATGCCTAGAAAAAACTGTGAACCAGTGAGAGTCTCATCTAAGAGTTAAAACTGCACAAGGCCTTGATTGGGAGAGAAAGGCCTTTTCCTAGCTCCTGGCATGGAAGCAGCCTGGCCTTGGCCTGGGAGAGTCTGCACAGCACCCTAGGGACAAAAAGACTCACATTGCAGCAAGATTTGGGCGGGATGTTGCTTGTGAAATTAGACCCACGCCAAAGAAGTTCTCAAAGAACTGTCTCTCGTGGGAAAAGACCCCGTGGCAAAGTAGAGAACCTCTTTTCCTGATTGAACTGACCAAAAGACCCCTCAACCTGCCCCCTGTCTGTGTTGCTAGTTTAGAAAAAAGGAAGGGGGGGTGGTAAGTGCAGAAACTGCTTCTTAAGAGGGTGGGGGTGAGAGCAGAAAAAAACTGTCTGAAGAAAAAGAGAAACAAGTAAAGACAAAGATAAAGATAAAGAGTATTTGTAGTAAAAGAATTGTAGTGATGAGTAAATTTGAGAATCTGCTCTATAGACTGAAAAGAAACCATACACCCTGCCCCCTACCCAGCTTGTTGATTGTAAAGAAAAAAAGAAGTGAATACTATAAGTTCGTAAGAAAGGGGAAAAAGTGAACAAAATAATATATAAAAACTTTATTTTTGCCTTACATTTCTCCTCCAATTCTGTTAGGTAATTAAATGACCTTTTTGTAACTTTAAGTTTAGAGCCTAGTTACCCTCATTTCGTGTGTCCTCCTTACAATGTCCTGTCTCAAATCCATGAGAGTGGGGCAGGCTCTGAGCCTCTCACAGCACGGAGGGCAGGGCGGGAAATGGCTGTGGGTGTTGGAAGGACTTTTCCTAAAGGAGGGATGGTCTCCTGAAGGAGGGAAGTGCCTTCCTGCCCCGCAGCAGGACCCCGCGGTGGCAGGGCAGCCGGGCCATGGCCCAAGTTGACTCCAGGAAGTTCCCAATCTTCAGGTCGGGCTGCAGTGCCCGCAGGGCATCCAGTTCCTGCAGCAGGACCTGGCTGAAGCCCTCCATGCTCAGCCTGGGTTTGGGGCACGCAGGAAAAGAGGAGAAGGTGTTGGAGGTTGTGGGGAGGGAGGAGCTGAAGCAGCCGCAATGCAGGTGCATCCCTGCCTGTCCCGCAGCATCCGCTCCCCAGCTCGGGGATGGCGGGCGGGGAAAGGGCCGTGGCAGAGCCCTCACCCCAGGCTCCGCAGCGGGCAGGCGGGATGCCGGAGCTTGTGGCAGAGCTGCAGGACGCCGTCGGCTTGCAGCTCGTTGTCACTCAGGTCCAGGCAGGTGAGACGGGGCCCCTGCAGCAGCTGCGCAGCCAGGGCTGGGCAGCAGGCGCCCGACAGCCGGCAGCTCCCCAGCCTGTGGGGCCGAGGGAAACGGGCAAGGAGGGCTTTGGCCTCCACTTGCTGAGCTGCTCCAGGGGGGAAGGGCAGTGCAGCGGGTGAGGTCCTGGCAGCAGCAGCAGGGGCCGGTGAGGTGGGAATACGGCAGCTCAAAGGGAACGTCTCGGAGAGACGCTCAGAGGTTGCCCGAGTGTCCCCAGGGGTATCCGTGGAGCCGGCAAGCTCCTGTCCCCTGTGCCCGAGGCAGCAGCCACCCAGCCACACACCACCCTCCGGTTCGGGTGCCTCCAGCCAGCGGCCCCACTCAGCGCTCCGTGCCGTCCGTGCGTGTGTCAGCGGAGCAGTCCGGGCCCGGTGCCCGGCAGCGCGGGGGGCTGGGGCAGCGCAGCTCTTCCCGCCGCCGCACAGCGAGGGAGCGCCGCGGTGTGCTGCTGAGGAATTGCTGTGCTGCAGGTGGGTGGGGAGCAGCTGCAGCTCCAGCTGCTCGCTTTGCTCGGGCTGGGAGGCCGAGACAAGAGGCCGGGATGTGCCGATCCTTAGCATAACAAAGTGATTCAAGGGAATCAGAAGTTAAAGGATAACTTGTAGAGAGTATTTGATAGACAGCTTGATAACCTAATAAACAGAGTATTGTTTACTTGACATTCACTGTGTTTGCCAAACAAGGACTATGATACTCATGTAACCTCCACGCTCCCAAAAAATCAAATATATTTTTAGGCCTTTGGACAGAGACTCAGAACGCATGCCTTAAAGAGGATCTCCTGTCCTTTTTCATAAAAGACCCCCGGAGCCTCCCCCACCCACCAAACGGAACTACACAGGCTCGAGGATATGGAAATGACTTTTGAACTCATTATAATACGAAGCGGAGACAGGTTTTACATATGTATAAGTGGATTGAGAAATTCCAGGAATGTGTAACAGTGTAACCATATATATACCGGGATATACGGGCGCGCAGGTCTTTGAAGGGCTACCTCCCATGTGTCCTGCGCTGTAATAAACGTGCCGGCTTTACAACTTAAAATTATATAGCTTGTGAAGTTTTGCCTCTTTTTCCTAAGTCAAAAGGGCCAGGTGAGGGATGCGGAGAGAGACAGCAGGAGACGAGGATCAGGAGGAAGAGTGAGACTTTGGTTGGAATGTGAGGGGTCAGAGCACAGGGACCCTTCTCGGAAGCTCCAGCTCAGGCTGATTCTGTGCTCCTGTGCAAGAGTAAGTGGATTTCTTCAGTGAGACACCTGGGAGTGTAGCATGGGTGTCTTGGATTGATGTTATGATAATCCTTTATCCCCTATCGTTGGCTTATATGCCCAAGAAAGAAAAAAATGTGTAAAAAAATGTGTGGTCCTGTCTCTTTAACTACACCCAGCCGAAGAGAGAAACGCGGGTTGTTTTGAAAACATTTTCCCCAAGCCTCGCTCCGGGGGAGGATTCGTGGCTCGGCAGAGACTGCGTGCTGGACGGAGGTCGGAGTGAGCTCTGTTCCCGTTTTTTTCCCATTTTTTTCTTTTTTCCTCGTTTGGACCCCTTCTCTTCGATCTGCTTTGCCACCTGGAGACCCAGGAGGGCCAGAGGACAGCAGAGCTCTCCAGGGAGCTCCACCCGGCCCCGGGGGGCCAAGAGGAGGAGAGGGGCTGCGTCTGAGGAAAAGGACTTTTTAATCAGGTTGAATAACTCCTTTTCACCTTGGTTTTCCCCTTCCCCTGCAGGGCACTCTGCGTGGTTTTGTCAAAGAAATAGTTTTTTCTTCACTTCCATCTAAGAGGCTCTGTTGTGGGTGGGGGAGGGGGTGTCAGGGCCCTTCGCTCTCGGAGGAGAGAGAGTTTTATCATTAACCCGGGACAGTATTTGGCGCCCAACTTAGGGGGCCTTGATTACTTGTTCTACACCTTTTGTCGGGTTAGAGAAAGTGAAGAAAAAACCCTAATAATTGCATTCTGGTTTAAAACGCTTGGTATTGAATTACAGCCATCAGTAGTCACTATGCTGTTTGATGGGAGGTTGTTTGATGTAATACTGTCTGTTTGGCACTGTCCTAGGTTGCAATATAGATGTAGTTAAGTATTCTATTACCACCAGCTGTGGGCCGTTAGCTGCCATCACCTGCTAATGACCCACTCTGGATGACAGACAATGGGCCATCCGTTAGCTGTTGTCAGCCACTAATGACCCACCCCGCATGACAGGCAATGGGCCATCAGGGACCCACCGTGTGACTCATGGACTTATCTCATCCCATTGTGAGATGCTCTGCCGAGGAGGGAGGAGCCAGGTGTTCCCACGTGGATATAACGTGGCCTTGGAACTGCCTGAGCTAGGCCTGTCTACTGGCTTCCCAGAGGACCAGAGTTACTACTGGATCTTCTGCTGGAGACTAGACCTTCACAGGATCACCGCTTCAACTGGACTACTTCAGTTGGACTGCTACTACCACCCTAACAGGGTGTTAGGTTGTATCTGACTTTGTCAGTGCTTTTCCTTGTATTATTTCACTTATTTTTAATTTCACTCTTGACTTGTGATCTCCCACTGGTTTGTTTTCAAACCAAGACAGGCACATAGGTTTGTTCCCCTACCAACAGGTAGGGGCAATCTTGTCCCTAATGTATAATTTCCACCAATCAGGGACACGACTCCGGTTGTTATAGTAATGTGCGTGATACTGACGATCTGTAAGAAGGTATGGGAAACAGTTAAAGATGTACATGCTCTGTTAGTTTCCTCCTCTAGTTTTAGTCACCTGTTTTGGAGTTTTGTTAGTAATATTACCCAACCTGTTAGAGAAGTAGAGGGTGAAGCTTCCTGGCTCCTCACCCATCTCTTTCCCTTTAAATCTGGTAGATCATCTTTTGAGAATATTCAGTTTCCCCTGAATGTTCAAGAGACCATTAACTCGGTAGTACAGGTGCTTTACCTAGGAGGTTGCATGTATATGATGTTCAGTTTTACCAGAATGAGGGCTGAGAAGTCCAGAGGGGCTGAGCAGGAGCAGGCACCTAATCCAGATGTGAGGAAATTTGAATGGTGTGGAGTATGGGAGGACATAGGTAAAACTTTAAAGAAATTCTCTGACCCAATAGACTGGGAATTTCCCCCTGGACGAATCCCGGGACCAGCTGAGGTGGGGAAGTATCTGAAAGAGAAGTGCAGAGACAACTGCAGTGCAATATGTTGGGCCCTGGCATATGCTTATCGTACACTGTGGGATATTCTAGAACAGGAAGGAAGGGAGCCTAAGCCAGTGGCAGTTGCTCCTGTTACAAGGAGCAGGAAAGCCCAAGTCAAGACTGATCCCCCAGATGACAGTGGGGAGGGACCCTCAAGGTCAGCAACTGAGTCAGAGGTCATTGTTGAATCCATGAATGTGAGAGACCTTCACAGCCTAAGAAAAGATTATGTCCAACGAGATGATGAATCTGTGATTAGTTGGTTAGTCCATCTTTGGGATGCTGCAGGCGAAGTTACACTTCTAGATCCTACTGAGGCAAGGCATTTAGGGACTGTGTCACATGACCCAGATATCAACCAAACTGTACGAGATGGGCCTGACTGCAGCAGCCTCTGGAGACGAGCTATCAGAGCTGCGAGGGAAAGATACCTACATCCCGACGATCTCTATTCACAACAAACCCAGTGGAGAACCACAGAACAAGAGATTCAACGCTTGAGAGAAATGGCGGTGGTAGAAATTGTCTTCTCAGAGGACATAGCAAACCCAGATCCGATTATAGACCCAGATAGGATAGAATGTACACCTGTGATGTGGCGGAAACTCCTAAAGCTTGGGCCATCAGGGTATGCTTCTGCTTTAGCCATTATGAAGCGAGATGACGGGCATGAGACTGTGCGTGATATGACAAGGAAACTCCGAGCGTATGCAGATGTCGTGCATAGCCCAATGAATGCAAGAATCTCAGCTGTGGAAACAAAGCTGCAGAAACTAGAAAATAAGTGTCGTGGGTTTGAGACAGGACCCTTGCCAGGAGGACGCACAAAAAGGGCAAACAGGCTTCCAGCTCAAAGTTGCAAAAAGTGTTTAATTACCTAACAGAATTAGAGGAAAAATGCAAGGCAAAAATATACTTTTCATACATTATTTTGTTCACTCCCCCCCTCCCTCTTACGAACCTATAGTATTCACCCCCTTTCCTGCTCTACAATCCACAAGCCAGGTGGGGGGTGGGCAGGGTGTGGGGTCTCTTTTCAGTCCACAGAGCAGATTCTCAAATTTACTCATCACCACAATTCTTCTACTACAAATACTCTTTATCTCTACTTGTTTCTCTCTCTCTCCAGACAGTTTTCTGCTCTCACCCCCACCCTCTTAAGAAGCAGTCTCTGCACTCACCCCCCCCCTTTTCCCTCTTTGCAAACTAGCAACACAGACAGGGGGCAGGTTGAGGGGTCTTCTGGTCAGTCCAATCAGGAAAAGAGGTTCTCTACTTAGCCAGGGGTCCTTCCCACGAGAGACAGTCCTCTGAGACCTTCTTTGGCGTGGGTCCAATCTCATGAGCAACATCCCGCTCGAATTTTTGCTGCAACATGAGTCTTTTGTCCATAAGGTGCTGTGCAGACTCTCCCGAGCTGAGGCCAGGCTGCTTCCATGCCAGGAGCAAGGCCTTTCTCTCTGAGTCAAGGCCTTTTGCAGTTTTAACTCTTAAATGAGACTCCCACTGGTTCACAGTCTTTTCCAGGCATCCACCTCCTCTTCTGGAGAGAGCTGTGGGTGTATTTCTGCATCTTTATGGACTCCACGGGCTGCAGGAGGAATTTCTGGCTCCCCCATAGCTTCCACCACGGCTAGCAGAAAGTTTCAGCTCTGGTGCTGGAAGCACTGGAGCACCTCTTTCTCCCACCTTCTTCACTGACCTTGGCACTCTCCATGCTGGTCTCCCTCTACATATTTTCACCTCCACCTCCTCCTCCTCCAACTACAAAGTGAAAGAAGTGCGCACCTGCTTTGTTTTGACTTTTTCTTAAATATGTTTTCACAGAGGCGTAACCAGCACCTCCAATTGGCCCAAACTTGGCCAGCAGCATGTCCATCACCTTCAGAGCCATCAGAGATTGGCTCTGCTGGACTTGATGTAAAAGCTTCCAGAACTTGCACTCAGGACACACAGGAGCCATCTTTGTGCCACACCCCACCCCTCAGACACCTCCCTAGGCCTATTAGAACAGCTTCTGAGGGGCCCAAATTTCTCCTAGATGTTAAAAACACTTCACTGATGTTTTGGGCCAATAAAAACCACCACAATAAGATAGAGAAGAATCAAGAGAAACTCAGTAAAGAGATTAAAGACAGCCTTCTTTTCTCTCCCTTGCAAGGCTTTTGCAGTTTTAACTCTTAAATGAGACTCCCACTGGTTCACAGTCTTTTCCAGGCATCCACCTGCCCTTCTGGCGTGGGCTGTGGGCAGAATTTCTGCACTCCTGTGGACTCCATGGGCTGCAGGGGGACCTCCTGCCCCCCCCCATGGCCTTCACTGTGGCTAGCAGAGGGTTTTCAGCTCCAGCACCGGAGCACCTCCTCCCCCACCTTCTTCACTGACCTTGGCACTCTCCATGCTGTTCTCCCTCTACATATTTTCACCTCCACCTCCTCCTCCTCCAACTACAAAGAAGTGAAAGAAGTGCGTGCCTGCTTTGTTTTGAATTTTTCTTAAATATGTTTTCACAGAGGCGTAACCAGCACCTCCAATTGGCCCAAACTTGGCCAGCAGCATGTCCATCACCTTCAGAGCCATCAGAGATTGGCTCTGCTGGACTTGATGTAAAAACTTCCAGAACTTGCACTCAGGACACACAGGAGACATCTTTGTGCCACTCCCCACCCCTCAGACACCTCCCTAGGCCTACTAGAACAGCTTCTGAGGGGTCCAAATTTCTCCTAGATGTTAAAAACACTTCACTGATGTTTTGGGCCAATCAAAACCACCACACTGCTGTAGAGACAGAGGGCATAAAACAATTGAACACCTTGCCTGGACTGTCAGAGAACCCATCTGCAGTAGGACTCCTGAAAGGGGAAGAGCAACAAGTACCGATTGCAACCTCCATTGTGCACCGCCGACAGTACCGGACAACTCGTGATGCCGTGATTCCCATTCGCAAACTAATCCGTGAGCTGGAGAGCCAAGGGGTGGTCAGCAGGACCCATTCATCCTTTAACAGCCCCATCTGGCCTGTGCACAAATCTGAAGGAGAATGGAGATTGACTGTGGACTATCGTGCCTTGAATGAGGTGACTCCACCTCTGAGTGCTGCTGTGCCAGACATGCTGGAGCTCCAGTATGAGCTAGAGTCCAAAGCAGCAAAGTGGTATGCCACTATTGACATTGCAAATGCATTTTTCTCCATTCCTCTGGCAGCAGAGTGCAGACCTCAGTTTGCTTTCACCTGGAGGGGCGTGCAGTACACGTGGAACCGACCGCCCCAGGGGTGGAAACACAGTCCCACCATCTGTCATGGACTGATCCAGGCTGCATTGGAAAAGGGTGGGGCTCCAGAACATTTGCAATACATTGATGACATCATTGTGTGTGGGGACACAGCAGAAGTATTTGAGAAAGGAAAGGAAATCATCCAGATTCTCCTGGAAGTCAGTTTCGCTATAAAAAAGAGCAAAGTCAAAGGGCCTGCTGAAGAGATCCAGTTCCTAGGAGTGAAGTGGCAAGATGGACGGCGTCAGATTCCTACTGAGGTTATCAATAAAATCATCACAATGTCCCCCCCAACCAACAAGAAGGAGATGCAAGCTTTCCTGGGAGCTCTAGGCTTTCGGAGAATGCACATCCCCGAGTACAGCCAGATTGTGAGTCCTCTCTACCTGGTTACCCGTAAGAAAAATGATTTCCACTGGGGCCTTGAACAACAGCAAGCTTTCACCCAGATCAAGCAGGAGATTGCTCATGCAGTAGCCCTTGGCCTAGTCAGGACAGGGCCAGAAGTAAAGAATGTGCTTTACTCTGCAGCTGGGAGCCATGGCCTGTCCTGGAGCCTTTGGCAGAAGGTGCCTGGTGAGACTCGGGGTCGTCCATTGGGATTTTGGAGCCGAAGTTACAGAGGGTCTGAAGCCAACTACACCTCACCAGAGAAAAAAATCCTAGCAGCATACGAAGAAGTCCAAGCTGCCTCAGAGGTAATTGGCACAGAAGCACAACTCCTCCTGGCACCTCGACTACCAGTGCTGGAGTGGATGTTTAAAGCAGAGGTTCCCTCTACTCATCATGCCACCAATGGCACGTGGAGCAAATGGATTGCCCTTATCACACAGTGCGCCCGTATGGGAAATCTGAATCGCCCTGGGGTAAGAATATACTCAGTGGGGTTTAGTTATGGGGATAAAACAGGGACAAGAGATCTCTAAAGATGAGTTTTAGAACGTGAGGGTTTATTGCGAAAGAGCATGGGCGTGAGAGGCCTGCTGGGCTGCAAGACGCAGCCCAAAGCAGGCCAGAGAAAAGAGAGAGAGAGAGCAGAAAGAAGAGAGTAAAAGAGAGTGATTTGCTGTTTACAATGCAATAAATCATCTTCTCTGTTGAATATTCTAATTCCCTTTCACCAATCTAAGACAAGCTACAAACTCTACAGCATTTACATACAACCTATAAGAATCAGCACATTACCATACAGTGTCATGTTTCAAACGTTAAAAAACTGCCTTTTTTGGGATTTCTACCAGGCAGGTAGGGTCTGCTCTGACCTTTGGACCTGCCTGGGCAGAGGGCATTGTTCTATCAAGAGGGGGGATTACCTTCGTGGCCATACCATTGTTTTTTAGTTACTCTACAACTCGAACCTTGTCTTCATTTCAATATCGCTCATATTTTCCATATCCTCAACATCTCTTGCAAGGTAATCATATCTATAAGGCTTTCCTATTTCATCTTCCCCAACACCCTGGGATTTTGGAAATAATTACAAATTGGCCTGAAGGTGAAAATTTTAGTCTGATTGAGGAAGAGGAGCTGGAACAGGTGACCCGTGCAGAGGAAGCTCCACCATACAACCAACTGCCAGCAGACGAAACATGCTATGCTCTTTTCACTGATGGTTCCTGTCATCTTCTGGGACAAAACGAAAATGGAAAGCAGCTGTGTGGAGCCCCACACGATGGGTTGCAGAAGCTAGGGAAGAAGAGGGAGGATCGAGCCAATTCGCTGAGCTCAAAGCCGTTCAGTTAGCCCTGGACATTGCTGAAAGAGAGAAATGGCCAAAGCTCTACCTTTATACTGATTCATGGATGGTAGCCAATGCTCTGTGGGGTTGGCTGGAAAAGTGGAAGAAGGCTGGTTGGCAGCGTAGGGGAAAACCAATTTGGGCAGCTGAAGAGTGGAAAGACATCGCTAGCGTGGCAGAGAGACTACCTGTGAAGGTCTGCCATGTAGATGCCCATGTCCCCAAGAGTTGAGCTAATGAGGAACACCGAAACAACGAACAGGTAGATCAGGCTGCAAAGATAAAGGTGTCCCAGGTAGACTTGGATTGGCAGCATAAAGGAGATTTATTCCTAGCTCGATGGGCCCATGATGCCTCAGGCCATCAGGGCAGAGATGCCACCTATAAGTGGGCACGAGACCGAGGGGTGGATCTAACCATGGACTGTATCTCCCAGGTAATCCATAATTGTGAGACGTGTGCTGCCATCAAGCAAGCCAAGCAGGTGAAACCCCTGTGGTATGGTGGAAGGTGGTCTAAATATAAGTATGGAGAGGCCTGGCAGATTGATTACATCACACTGCCTCAAACCTGCCATGGCAAGCGCTACGTGCTCACAATGGTAGAAGCCACCACGGGGTGGTTGGAAACCTACCCTGTGCCTCATGCCACTGCCTGTAACACCATCCTGGGCCTTAAAAACCAAGTCCTGTGGAGGCATGGTACCCCTGAGAGAATTGAGTCAGATAACAGAACTCATTTGAAAAATAGCCTCATAAACAACTGGGCTAGAGACCATGGCATTGAGTAGGTGTACCACATTCCCTATCATGCCCCAGCCGCTGGCAAAGTGGAACGGTATAATGGACTGTTAAAAACCACCCTAAAGGCATTGGGTGGGGGAACTTATAAGAATTGGGAGCGACATTTAGCAGAGGCCACCTGGTTAGTCAATACCCGAGGCTCCATCAACCGAGCAGGTCCTGCCCAATCTGAGCTTCTACATACAGTGGATGGAGATAAGGTCCCAGCAGTACATGCCAGAGGCTTGTTAGGGAAAACTGTCTGCATTGATTCTGCCTCACATAAAGACAAACCCATCCGTGGGGTTGTCTTTCCTCAGGGACCAGGGTGTACTTGGCGGATAATGCAGGAAGATGGAAAAACACAATGTGTCCCTCAGGGAAATTTAATTTTGGGTGAAGGCCACATGTAAGGTTGGGATGGCAACATACCACCGTTCACCGAATGACATTATTTGTACATAGTTATGTGTATATATGCATATGTGTTTATATGTATATGTGTATGTATGTATATATGTGTATATATGTGTGTGTGTGTTTAAAGTTGGAAGATGTTAGGGTGGGCCTTAAGCCAACGCTGTGGAATAAGGGGTGGAATGTCTTGGATTGATGTTATGATAATCCTTTATCCCCTATCGTTGGCTTATATGTCCAAGAAAGAAAAAAATGTGTAAAAAAATGTGTGGTCCTGTCTCTTTAACTAGACCCAGCCGGAGAGAGAAACGCGGGTTGTTTTGAAAACATTTTCCCCAAGCCTCGCTCCGGGGGAGGATTCGTGGCTCGGCAGAGACTGCGTGCTGGACGGAGGTCGGAGCGAGCTCTGTTCCCGTTTTTTTCCCATTTTTTTCTTTTTTCCTCGTTTGGACCCCTTCTCTTCGATCTGCTTTGCCACCTGGTGACCCAGGAGGGCCAGAGGACAGCAGAGCTCTCCAGGGAGCTCCACCCGGCCCCGGGGGGGAGAGGAGGAGAGGGGCTGCGTCTGAGGAAAAGGACTTTTTAATCACGTTGAATAACTCCTTTTCACCTTGGTTTTCCCCTTCCCCTGTGCCCTGCAGGGCACTCTGCGTGGTTTTGTCAAATAAACATTTTTTTCTTGACTTCCATCTAAGAGGCTCTGTTGTGGGTGGGGGAGGGGGTGTCAGGGCCCTTCGCTCTCGGAGGAGAGAGAGTTTTATCATTACCTCGGGTTGGAACTAATGAGTGAGCGCGGTCTGGGTGCGGGTGTGGGCTTCCCGGTTTCGGGAGCCACTGGGGCCACCGTGGGTCACCGGAGCCGCGGCTGTGAAGGGGCGCCGGTGGCAGCAGTGCGAGTTTCCTGCGTTGGGAGTGTGCTGACAGCGAGTCTGGTAAATGATGGGGCGGGGAAGTTTCCTGAGCGGCGCGGCTGCCGAGCTGCAGGGGAGCGGAGCGGCGGGGCAGGGGCAGCGCGGAGCCGCGGCGTTATCGCGGGCAGCGCAGGTGTCAGGAGCCGCGGTGGGTCGATGGCGAGGCCGGGAGGCGCCGGGGGGTAAACCGCCTCCTTCCTGCGCTGGCGGCGAGGCGAGCGCGGGGCCACAGCTGCGGCAGCAGCGCCATCCATGTGCCAGCGCCGCCGCGAGGGACCGGGGAGCTGCCACCTGCCATCGCCGCGCGGAGCCGGGGGCTGCTGCCACCCCCCGCGGGGGCTGCGGGCACCCCGAGAGGGGAGCACCCCGAGCATGGGGGCTTCGGGCGTTGCCTCCTGCCGGACCTGGGGGTGGTCCCGGGGAGGCTCTCGTTAGGATTTGGGGTGCGGTGTGTCGCCGTGAGGATGGCTCCTGCCAGGCTTCAGCAGCGGAGTTGGAGCCACGGGGGGTACAGGAAGGGCCCCCGCGGCCCAGGTGTTTCGGGGGGGGCTGTGTGCCCCCGGGGACATCCGGGTGCCAGCCCCCTGTGGCGAGGCGTGTGACGCCAGAAGCAGAGCCGAGGCTCATATTTGGGCACGGAGCAGGTTATTGGTGCCGTGGCCCCGCAGCCGGGCGATCAGGCGCCTCATAAAGGCCGCCCTGGTGCTGCTGCCCGCATAGGCTGGGGCGCTGCCGAGACATCCCGTGGCTGCGCTGGGCTCGGGGCCGGTGGCATGGGGCCGATGGCGGCGCTGGGGCTGCTGCTGTGCGTGCGGCTGTGCGGGGGTGAGTGCCGGGCGGCTGGCAGCGGGGCCCGCGGCGGTGCCGGGCCCGGCTGAGCTCCGTCCGTGCCGCAGGCTCCGCGGAGCTGCGCCTGGTGGGCGGCGGCGGGCGCTGTGCCGGGCGAGTGGAGGTGAAGCACAGCGGTGAGTGGGGCTCCGTCTGCGTCTTCGACTATGACTGGGAAGCGCTTTGGGCCGTGGTGGTGTGCCGGCAGCTGGGCTGTGGCCGGGTGGCCAAAGCGTCCCCGTACGCCCCGTTCGGGCCAGGCAGCGGGCGGATCTGGCTACAGCCCTTCTTCTGCCGCGGCACCGAGGATGTGCTGGAGCAGTGTCCACACTTCGGATGGGGACAGCATTTGTGTGGCCACGATCGGGATGTGGGGGTGACCTGCACAGGTCAGGGGGCACGCTGTTAGTGCTGGGCCACCAGCATTGTGCTGGAACGTCCAGGGCAAGGGCTGAGCTATGTCGGTTCTCCGGTGCAGATGCCGTGGAGCTGAGGCTGGCGGGCGGCAGCAGCCCCTGTGCTGGGAGGGTGGAGGTGAAGCTGCGTGGACACTGGGGCTCAGTGGCAGACGAGGACTGGGACATGGAGGACACTGAGGTGGTGTGCCAGCAGCTGGGCTGTGGCTCGGCCGCCGGCGCCTACTCTGCCCTCGAGCGCTTCGGCCCAGGGAACGGGACTGTCAGTCTAGCCCTGGTGATCTGCAATGGGAATGAGACCACGCTCTGGGACTGTCAGATCCGTGGCTGGGGACCATATGGCAGGATCAATGACTTGGACACTGCTGTTGTCTGCCAAGGTAGGCATCAGGCTATGGGGAACTCTGTCACTTCACGGACATCCCTCGACACTGAGGCTGTGTTGCTCCCGCAGGGTTTTCCCGCCTGGTCGGCGGCGATGGAGCGTGCGCTGGGCGTCTGGAGGTGCGGCAGCGGCTGGCCTGGGTCCGTGTGTGCGAGGATGAGGTGGACATGAAGGTGGCCCAGGTGGTGTGCCGGGAGCTGGGCTGCGGCACGGCGCTTGCCATGGGCGGCAGTGGCCGGTTTGGGGCGGGATGGGGGCCGTTCTGGGAGGGGGGCTTCCAGTGCAATGGCAGCGAGCCCCTCCTGAGTGCCTGCGGCCAGCGAGCGCCCCAGGGCCAGGGCTGCAGCGGCCCCGCCAGCGTCATCTGCTCCCGTAAGTGCCGGGGACAGCGGGGGGCTGCTGGGCTCCCTGCAGCGTCACCGCCCTCATTGGCCTTTCTGCCACAGCCTACACGGGCTTCCGGCTGGGCAACAGCAGCTCGGCATGCGCCGGGCGGGTGGAGGTGGCGGCTCGGGGCACGTGGGGCTCCGTGTGCGCCAGGGAGTGGGAGCTGCCCGACGCCCACGTCCTGTGCCGCCACCTGGGCTGCGGCCGCGCCTTGGCCGTGCCGCCGGGAGGCTCCTTCGGCAGCGGCGAGGGGCCACTGCGGCCGGACGCTTTTGGCTGCAGCGGCAGCGAGCGGCACCCGGGCGAGTGCCCCGTGGCCGTGCTGGGCAAGGCCCCGTGCGCCCCTGGAAACGCCGCCGCCGTCAACTGCTCAGGTGTGTATGGCACCTGCGTGAGGAGCCCTGAGGGCTTTTGGGCCGCCCCAAGCACTGCGATCAGAGCATGCAGGGCTGTGTTGGGGTGAAGGGGAGGGCTGAGTCACGTCATTTTACAGGCATGGTGGAGTCCCTGCGGCTGGTGGAGGGTGAGACTCAGTGTGACGGGTGGCTGGAGTTGGCCATAAGCTCCGGGGATTGGCGGCGTGTGCCAGGAGAGCTTTCGATCACACGGAATTTCAGCAAAGTGTGCTGGGAGCTGGGCTGTGGAGGGGTAGACAAGAGCAGTGCTGTCGCTGGTGAGGCCACGCTGTGGCGACTTAACTCAACGGAGCAGACAATCATGCACAGGGTGATCAACACCATCCCGGGCATGACCACCATGCTGACCAATAGGACTAACGATGAGAATCAGATCGACTTTGAAACCAATACAGGGAATATGACCACTGCTCCAGCCGGCATTCCTCACGGGGCAGCCATCATCTGCTCAGGTGAGTGTCCCGAGAAGGGCTGGAGGTGCCGATGCCCCAAGCAGCCACCCCAGCAGTGTCTTTCCTTGCCCGCAGGCAGCCGACGGGTGAGGCTGGCGGGGAGCTCTGGGCGCTGCGCCGGGCGGGTGGAGGTGTATTCCGGTGGCAGGTGGAGCAGCGTGTGCCAGGAAGGCTGGGACCTGCAGGACGCGGCCGTTGTGTGCCGGGAGCTGGGATGCGGCACGGCGCTGGAGGCCCCGAGCTCGGCGCGCTTCGCTCCTGGCCCGGGGCCGCTGTGGCCGTACATCCCCGAGTGCTCCGGGAGCGAGGAGTCTCTCTGGGAATGCGGGCGCTCGGAAGGGCACGAGTGCGAGCGCGGCGGCGGGGCAGGGGCCGTGTGCTCAGGTGGGTGCTGGGCGCCCCCAGCTCAGGGTGCGGCGGAGCCCCCCGGGGGCTTCTGGGCTGTGCCGTGACCCCCCCGCACCTCTTGCAGAGCAGCTCTCCGTGCGGCTGGCGGGTGGCAGCGGGCGCTGCCGCGGGTACCTGGAGGTGTCCCGCAACGACACCTGGGGCCGCGTGTGCGCCAACGGCACCAGCGACAGCACGGCTGGCACCGTCTGCTGGCAGCTGGGCTGTGGGCACAGGGGGTGGCTGTCGGCCGGCCCTGCTCAGCAGCCAGCCCCCGCCTGGTTGGCGTGGGTGGGCTGTGAGGAGGAGGCTCGCTCGCTCTGGGGGTGTCCCTCGGCACCCTGGCGCTTGCAGAGCTGCGGCCCTGGCGGGGACGCCTACGTGGCTTGTGAGGAGGAGGACACTGATGGCACCGCTGAGACAGCCACCACTCCGTATCCGGACAACGCCAGCAGCACAGGTATCTCTGCCGGTGTCGGCACCCTCTACGCCGGGCTGGCTGGGATCCCCCTCCCCTCACTGCTTGCCCGTGTCCCCACAGGCATCCCCATCAGAACCACCCGGGCCGTGGGGACTGTGTCCGTGCCAGCTGTGCTGTGTGTGGTGCTGGGGACGCTGCTGTGCCTGGCCCTGGGTGCCCTGGCCGCGCTGCTGTGCCGTGCCCGCGCCTGGCGCCGAGGTGGGTCCCGGCGGGTGGGTGCCAGGAGAGACCCGGTTTGCGGGTTCTGGGGCTCCCGCCCTGCAGAACAGCTGAGAAGGTGGGCAGGGGTGGTCCTGGTGCCCCCCAGGGTGCCCATGGCCCCAGGTAAGTGCTGCCTGTCATTGCAGGCGCTGGCAGAGCTGCAGATGCCATCTCCAACGCTGTCTACGAGGAGCTGGACTACACGGCAATGCCCGAGTACCAGGAGGTGCCCAGTGGCCCAGGTGGGTGCAGCCCGAGTGCCCCAGCTGTGCCCGGAGAGAGGGCTCTGCGCCACAGCCCCACGGCAGCTCCGGGTCCTGGTGGCCTGGCCCTGGCTCCTCGCCATGGGCTGGGGCTTTCCCTCGGTCCCGTGGCAGCTCCTCCGGTGCCGTGTGAGGTTGTGCCACCTGCGGTGCCACTTGAGGCCTCTGCTGAGTCCCTCTTTACCCCCTGCAGGCTCTGTGTCAGAGGGATCGGTGAAGAAGCTGCCGTATTATACTGAGGACAGCATGGAGGGAAGTGACACCGAGGCAGCCCCAGGTAGGAGCACAGGGCAGGAAGCCCACGGGGAGCAGAGGGGACAGAGGAAACACCTGGGTTGGTGGGCTGAGGAAACAAATTTCCCCCTTGTTATTGTGCAGCAAAGTAACGTGTTTCCCAGGGGGACCCGAGGGCCACCAGCACATGCCTGGTGACAATGCTGGATGGGATGGCACAGCATGACCCCTGTCACGGCCACTGGGTCGCTGCCATGGACCCCTGTGCCTGTCCCAGATCCCCCTGCCCGGCCCGAGCATGGAACCCTGGATGGCTATGATGATGCCCTGGATGTGGCAGAGGAGTCCCCTGCTCCCAGCACTGGGGACATCTCTGAGGGAGTGGCATTGGGGAGAGGGATCGGTGTCCTCCCCACAGGTAAAAGGGATCCCAGCTGCCCTGTTGCCTCTGCAGAGGCACTGCATGGCAGGGTTTGGCTGTGGGGGTGGGCAGGGATCCAGCCACAGATCCAAGGGGGCTGCAGCCAGATCCCTTGTGGGTGGGTCGGTCAGAGGGGTAACCTTTCTGTACTGTCCCCAAGGTGGGATCGACTCCCCTCCAAGTCCCCCAGGAGCCACCAGGGACCCCCCGGAACAGCCCCCGGAGCACACGGACTATGATGATGTCGGCAGCAGCAGCATCCTGGGAATGCCATGAGGATGTCCTGGGCGTGCCGCAGCCCTGGGGACATGTGTGCGGCAGTGTGTGGTTGCCCTGTCACCAGGCAGTGTGGCCTTGCTCAGTGAGGTCACCTCTCTTTTCCCAGCACTTCAGCAGTGCAGGAAAAGAGTTTCTGTGTAGAGAAAATCTTTTATTTTGTGTGAATTTCCCTTTATTCCTATTAAAAACACAAATTGGTCAAAGAGTCACTCCCAGGGCTGGGACCTCTCCTGAGGCTGGAACCTCCATCCCGGGAGCACCAGCCTTCCCTTGGGGATTTGTGGCAGGAACTGGAACCACTGACACATCCCTGGGCATGGTGGGCTTACGGGGAAGAGTGCAGGGGGATTGCTGGGATTGGCTGTGGGATCTTTATTTGGCACTGCCAAATGCACACAACTGTTCCCAGCAAGGCTGAGGGGAAAAGGGAGAGGGCAGGACCAGCCCCCGCAGAGGCAGCAGGATCTTCTCCATATGCCCCATGGGTGGTGTGGTGGTTTTTATTAGCCGAAAACATCAGTGAAGTGTTTTTTAACATCTAAGAGAAATTTGGACCCCTCAAAAGCTGTTGTACTAGGCCTGGAGACGTGTCTGAGGGGTGGGGAATGGCACAAAGATGGCTCCTGTGTGTCATGAGTGAACGTTCTGGAAGATTTTACATCAAGTCCAGCAGAACCAATCTCTGATGGCTCTGAAGGTGATGGACATGCTGCTGGCCAAGTTTGGGCCAATTGGAGGTGCTAGTTATGCCTCTGTGGAAACTTATTTAAGGAAAAATCAAAACAAAGCAGGCACGCACTTCTTTCACTTTGTAGTTGGAGGAGGAGGAGGTGGAGGTGAAAATATGTGAAGAAGAACAGCATGGAGAGCACCAAGGTCAGTGAAAAAGGGAGAGGAAGGGGTGCTCCAGTGCTCCCGGCACCGGAGCTGAATAACTTTCTGCTAGCCGTGGTAAAAACTATGGGGGGAGCAAGAAGTTTCTCCTGCAGCCCATGGAGTCCATAAGGATGCAGAAATTCACCCACAGCCCACTCCAGAGGAGCAGGTGGATGCCTGGAAAAGACTGTGAACCAGTGAGAGTCTCATCTAAGAGTTAAAACTGCACAAGGCCTTGATTGGGAGAGAAAGGCCTTTTCCTTGCTCCTGGCATGGAAGCAGCCTGGCCTCAGCTCGGGAGAGTCTGCACAGCACTTTATGGACAAAAAGACTCATGTTGCAACAGGATTCGGGTGGGATGTTTCTCATGAAATTAGATCCACGCCAAAGAAGTTCTCAAAGAACTGTCTCTCATGGGAAAAGACTCTGTGGCTAAGTAGAGAACCTCTTTTCCTGATTGAACTGACCAAAAGACTCCTCAACCTGCCCCCTGTCTGTGTTGCTAGTTTAGAGAAAAGGAAGGGGGAGGGGGTAAGTGCAGAGACTGCTTCTTAAGAGGGTGGGGGTGAGAGCAGAAAAAAACTGTCTGAAGAAAAAGAGAAACAAGTAAAGATAAAGAGTATTTGTAGTAAAAGAATTGTAGTGATGAGTAAATTTGAGAATCTGCTCTATAGACTGAAAAGAAACCCTACACCCTGCCCCCTACCCAGCTTGTGGATTGTAAAGATAAAAAAGAAGTGAATACTATAAGTTCGTAAGAAAGAGGAAAAAGTGAACAAAATAATGTATAAAAAGTTTATTTTTGCCTTATATTTCTCCTCCAACTCTGTTAGGTAATTAAATCACCTTTTTGTAACTTTAAGCTTAGAGCCTAGTTACCCTCATTTCGTGCGTCCTCCTAACAATGTCCTGTCTCAAATCCATGAGAGTGGGGCAGGCTCTGAGCCTCTCACAGCACGGAGAGCAGGGCTGGGAATGGCTGTGGGTGTTGGAAGGACTTTTCCTAAAGGAGGGAAGGTCTCCTGACAGAGGGAAGCGCCTTCCTGCCCCGCAGCAGGACCCCGCGGTGGCAGGGCAGCCGGGCCATGGCCCCTGGCTGCGGCACGTCGTGCTCCAGGAGGTTCCCAATCTTCAGGGCGGGCTGCAGTGCCCGCAGGGCATCCAGTTCCTGCAGCAGGGCCGGGCTGAAGCCCTCCGTGCTCAGCCTGGGCATGGGGGATGCAAGAAAGAGGAGGTGTTGGAGGTTGTGGGGAGGGAGGAGCTGAAGCAGCCGCGATGCAGGTGCATCCCTGCCTGTCCTGCAGCATCCGCTCCCCAGCTCGGGGATGCCGGGCGGGGAAAGGGCCGTGGCAGAGCCCTCACCCCAGGCTCCGCAGCGGGCAGGCGGGATGCCGGAGCCTGTGGCAGAGCTGCAGGACGCCGTCGGCTTGCAGTTCGTTGTCACTCAGGTCCAGGCAGGTGAGACGGGGCCCCTGCAGCAGCTGCGCAGCCAGGGCTGGGCAGCAGGCGCCCGACAGCCGGCAGCTCCCCAGCCTGTGGGGCCGAGGGAAACGGGCAAGGAGGGCTTTGGCCTCCACTTGCTGAGCTGCTCCAGGGGGGAAGGGCAGTGCAGCGGGTGAGGTGCTGGCAGCAGCAGCAGGGGCCGGTGAGGTGGGAACACGGCAGCTCAAAGGGAACCTCTCGGAAAGACCCTCAGAGGCGGCCCGAGTGTCCCCAGGCGTGTCCGTGGAGCCGGCAAGCTCCTGTCCCCTGTGCCCGAGGCAGCAGCCAGCCAGGCACACACCGCCCTCCGGTTCGGGTGCCTCCAGCCAGCGGCCCCGCTCAGCGCTCCGTGCCGTCCGTGCGTGTGTCAGCGGAGCAGTCCGGGCCCGGTGCCCGGCAGCGCGGGGGGCTGGGGCAGCGCAGCTCTTCCCGCCGCCGCACAGCGAGGGAGCGCCGCGGTGTGCTGCTGAGGAATTGCTGTGCTGCAGGTGGGTGGGGAGCAGCTGCAGTTCCAGCTGCTCGCTTTGCTCTGGCTGGGAGGCCGAGACAAGAGGCCGGGAAGTGCGGACCTTTAGCATAACAAAGGGCCAGGTGAGGGGCGCGGAGAGAGACAGCAGGAGACGAGGATCAGGAGGAAGAGTGAGACGTTTGGGTGCTTGGAATGTGAAGGGTCAGAGCACAGGGACCCCTCTTGGAAGCTCCATCGCAGGCTGATTCTGTGCTCCTATGCAAGAGTAAGTGGATTTCTTCAGTGAGACACCTGGGAGTGTAGCATGGGTGTCTTGGATTGATGTTATGATAATCCTTTATCCCCTCTCGTTGGCTTATATGCCCAAGAAAGAAAAAAATGTGGAAAGAAATGCGTGGTCCTGTCTCTTTAACTACACCCAGCCGAAGAGAGAAACGCGGGTTGTTTTGAAAACATTTTCCCCAAGCCTCGCTCCGGGGGAGGATTCGTGGCTCGGCAGAGACTGCGTGCTGGACGGAGGTCGGAGTGAGCTCTGTTCCCGTTTTTTCCCCATTTTTTTCTTTTTTCCTCGTTTGGACCCCTTCTCTTCGATCTGCTTTGCCACCTGGAGACCCAGGAGGGCCAGAGGACAGCAGAGCTCTCCAGGGAGCTCCACCCGGCCCCGGGGGGGAGAGGAGGAGAGGGGCTGCGTCTGAGGAAAAGGACTTTTTAATCAGGTTGAATAACTCCTTTTCACCTTGGTTTTCCCCTTCCCCTGTGCCCTGCAGGGCACTCTGCGTGGTTTTGTCAAATAAATAGATTTTCTTCACTTCCATCTAAGACGCTCTGTTGTGGGTGGGGGAGGGGGTGTCAGAGCCCTTCGCTCTCGGAGGAGAGAGAGTTTTATCATTAACCCGGGACAGTATTTGGCGCCCAACTTAGGGGGACTTCATTACTTGTTCTACACCTTTTGTGGGGTTAGAGAAAGTGAAGAAAAAACCCTAATAATTGCATTCTGGTTTTAAACGCTTGGTATTGAATTACAGCCATCAGTAGTCACTCTGCTGTTTGATGGGAGGTTGTTTGATGTAATACTGTCTGGCACATAGGTTTGTTCCCCTACCAACAGGTAGGGGCAATCTTGTCCCTAATGTATAATTTCCACCAATCAGGGACACGACTCCGGCTTGTTATAGTAATGTGCGTGATACTGACGATCTGTAAGAAGGTATGGGAAACAGTTAAAGATGTACATGCTCTGTTAGTTTCCTCCTCTAGTTTTAGTAACCTGTTTTGGAGTTTTGTTAGTAATATTACCCAACCTGTTAGAGTAGTAGAGGGTGAAGCTTCCTGGCTCCTCACCCATCTCTTTCCCTTTAAATCTGGTAGATCATCTTTTGAGAATATTCAGTTTCCCCTGGATGTTCAAGAGACCATTAACTTGGTAGTACAGGTGCTTTACCTAGGAGGTTGCATGTATATGATGTTCAGTTTTACCAGAATGAGGGCTGAGAAGTCCAGAGGGGCTGAGCAGGAGCAGGCACCTAATCCAGATGTGAGGAAATTTGAATGGTGTGGAGTATGGGAGGACATAGGTAAAACTTTAAAGAAATTCTCTGACCCAATAGACTGGGAATTTCCCCCTGGACAAATCCCGAGACCAGCTGAGGTGGGGAAGTATCTGAAAGAGAAGTGCAGAGACAACTGCAGTGCAATATGCTGGGCCCTGGCATATGCTTATCGTACACTGTGGGATATTCTAGAACAGGAAGGAAGGGAGCCTAAGCCAGTGGCAGTTGCTCCTGTTACAAGGAGCAGGAAAGCCCAAGTTAAGACTGATCGCCCAGATGACAGTGGGGAGGGACCCTCAAGGTCAGCAGCTGAGTCAGAGGTCATTGTTGAATCCATGAATGTGAGAGACCTTCACAGCCTAAGAAAAGATTATGTCCAACGAGATGATGAATCTGTGATTAGTTGGTTAGTCCCTCTTTGGGATGCTGCAGGCGAAGTTACACTTCTAGATCCTACTGAGGCAAGGCATTTAGGGACTGTGTCACGTGACCCAGATATCAACCAAACTATACGAGATGGGCCTGACTGCAGCAGCCTCTGGAGACGAGCTATCAGAGCTGCGAGGGAAAGATACCTACATCCCGACGATCTCTATTCGCAACAAACCCAGTGGAGAACCATAGAACAAGAGATTCAACGCTTGAGAGAAATGGCCGTGGTAGAAATTGTCTTCTCAGAGGACATAGCAAACCCAGATCCGATTACAGACCCAGATAGGATAGAATGTACACCTGTGATGTGGTGGAAACTCCTAAAGCTTGGGCCATCAGGGTATGCTTCTGCTTTAGCCATTATGAAGCGAGATGACAGGCATGAGACTGTGCGTGATATGACAAGGAAACTCCGAGCGTATGCAGATGTCGTGCATAGCCCAATGAATGCAAGAATCTCAGCTGTGGAAACAAATCTGCAGAAACTAGAAAATAAGATAGAGAAGAATCATGAGAAACTCAGTAAAGAGATTAAAGACAGCCTTCTCCAAATCTCAGCAGTACAGATCAGAGGTTCTGTTACCCCACGCAGATGCTCCTCAGCTATGAGAACTGGATATATCCCTCGACGTGAGTTGTGGTATTTCCTGTGTGACAGTGGAGAAAACATGAACAGGTGGAATGGACAACCCACTGCTGTCCTGGCACGACGAGTGTGTGAATTGAAGGAGGGCAAGACTCAGAGAGGGAACTCCACCAGAAGGGAAGTAGCTCTGCTCAACATGTCTGATTCCCTTGAAGGAACCTCTAACACGAATGCCCACCATGGTTAGAGGGGCCCTGCCTCTAGCCAGGTAGAGGCCAGGGAAAACCGAATTTTTTGGACAGTGTGGATTCGGTGGCCTGGCACATCAGAGCCACAAGAATACGAGGCTTTAGTTGACACTGGTGCACAATGCACGATAATCCCATCGCGACATGTGGGGACAGAACCTGTTTCTATTTCCGGCGTGACAGGAGGATCACAAGGCTTGACCCTGGTGAAAGCTGAGGTGAGCCTGACTGGACGAGAGTGGAAAGAACATTCCATTGGGACTGGCCCAGAGGCTCCATGTCTTTTGGGTATAGACTTCCTCCGAAATGGATATTTCAAAGACCCAAAGGGACTCAAGTGGGCATTTGGGATAGCTGCTTGTCATGGGTTCGAGACAAGGACATTTGCCAGGAGGACGCACGAAAAAAAGGCAAACAGGCTTCAAGCTTAAAGTTGCAACAAGTGTTTAATTACCTAACAGAGTTGGAGGATAAATGCAGGCTAAAATAAACTTTTCATACAGTTTTTTGTTCAGTCCCCCCTCCCTCTTAAGAACCTATAGTATTCACCCCCTTTCCTCCTTTACAGTCAACAACCGGGTGGGGGGGGCAGGGTGTGGGGTCTCTTTTCAGTCCACAGAGCAGATTCTCAAATTTATTCATCACTACAATTCTTCTACTACAAATACTCTTTATGTCTACTTGTCTCTCTCTCTCTCTCTCCCCAGTTTTCTGCTCTCACCCCCACCCTCTTACGAAGCAGTCTCTGCACTCACCCCCCCCCGCTTTCCCTCTTTCCAAACCAGCAACACAGACAGGGGCAGGTTGAGGGGTCCTCTGGTCAGTCCAATCAGGAAAAGAGGTTCTCTACTTAGCCAGGGGTCCTTCCCACGAGAGACAGTCCTCTGAGACCTTCTTTGGCATGGGTCCAATCTCATGAGCAACATCCCGCCCGAAATTCTGCTGCAATATGAGTCTTTTTGTCCCTAGGGTGCTGTGCAGACTCTCCCGAGCTGAGGCCAGGCTGCTTCCATGCCAGGAGCAAGGCCTTTCTCTCTCTTGCAAGGCCTTTGCAGTTTTAACTCTTAAATGAGACTCCCACTGGTTCACAGTCTTTTCCAGGCATCCACCTGCCCTTCTGGCGTGGGCTGTGGGCAGAATTTCTGCACTCCTGTGGACTCCATGGGCTGCAGGGGGACCTCCTGCCCCTCCATGGCCTTCACTGTGGCTAGCAGAGGGTTTTCAGCTCCAGCACCGGAGCACCTCCTCCCCCACCTTCTTCACTGACCTTGGCACTCTCCATGCTGCTCTCCCTCTACATATTTTCACCTCCACCTCCTCCTCCTCCAACTACCAAGTGAAAGAAGTGCGTGCCTGCTTTGTTTAGAATTTTTCTTAAATATGTTTTCACAGAGGCGTAACCAGCACCTCCAATTGGCTCAAACTTGGCCGGCAGCATGTCCATCACCTTCAGAGCCATCAGAGATTGGCTCTGCTGGACTTGATGTAAAAACTTCCAGAATTTGCACTCACAACACACAGGAGCCATCTTTGTGCCACACCCCACCCCTCAGACACCTCCCTAGGCCTACTAGAACAGCTTCTGAGGGGTCCAAATTTCTCCTAGATGTTAAAAACACTTCACTGATGTTTTGGGCCAAACAAAACCACCACACTGCTGTAGAGACAGAGGGCATAAAACAATTGAACACCTTGCCTGGACTGTCAGAGAACCCATCTGCAGTAGGACTCCTGAAAGGGGAAGAGCAACAAGTACAGATTGCAACCTCCATTGTGCACCACCGACAGTACCAGACAACTCGTGATGCTGTGATTCCCATTCGCAAACTAATCCGTGAGCTGGAGAGCCAAGGGGTGGTCAGCAGGACCCACTCATCCTTTAACAGCCCCATCTGGCCTGTGAGAAAATCTGAAGGAGAATGGAGATTGACTGTGGACTATCGTGCCTTGAATGAGGTGACTCCACCTCTGAGTGCTGCTGTGCCAGACATGCTGGAGCTCCAGTACGAGCTAGAGTCCAAAGCAGCAAAGTGGTATGCCACTATTGACATTGCAAATGCATTTTTCTCCATTCCTCTGGCAGCAGAGTGCAGACCTCAGTTTGCTTTCACCTGGAGGGGCGTGCAGTACACGTGGAACCGACTGCCCCAGGGGTGGAAACACAGTCCCACCATTTGTTATGGACTGATCCAGGCTGCACTGGAAAAGGGTGGGGCTCCAGAACATTTGCAATACCTTGATGACATCACTGTGTGGGGGGACATAGCAGAAGAAGTATTTGAGAAAGGAAAGGAAATCATCCAGATTCTCCTGGAAGCCGGTTTCGCTATAAAAAAGAGCAAAGTCAAAGGGCCTGCCGAAGAGATCCAGTTCCTAGGAGTGAAGTGGCAAGATGGACAGTGTCAGATTCCTACTGAGGTTATCAATAAAATCATGACAATGTTCCCCCCCAGCCAACAAGAAGGAGATGCAAGCTTTCCTGGGAGCTATAGGCTTTTGGAGAATGCACATCCCCGAGTACAGCCAGATTGTGAGTCCTCTCTACCTGGTTACCCGTAAGAAAAATGATTTCCACTGGGGCCCTGAACAACAGCAAGCTTTCACCCAGATCAAGCAGGAGATTGCTCATGCAGTAGCCCTTGGCCCAGTCAGGACAGGGCCAGAAGCAAAGAATGTGCTTTACTCTGCAGCTGGGAGCCATGGCCTGTCCTGGAGCCTTTGGCAGAAGGTGCCTGGTGAGACTCGGGGTCGTCCATTGGGATTTTGGAGCCGAAGTTACAGAGGGTCTGAAGCCAACTACACCCCAACAGAGAAAGAAATCCTAGCAGCATATGAAGGAGTCCAAGCTTCCTCAGAGGTAATTGGCACAGAAGCACAACTCCTCCTGGCACCTCGACTACCAGTGCTGGGGTGGATGTTTAAAGCAGAGGTTCCCTCTACTCATCATGCCACCAATGGCACGTGGAGCAAATGGATTGCCCTTATCACACAGCGCGCCCGTATGGGAAATCTGAATCGCCCTGGGATTTTGGAAATAATTACAAATTGGCCTGAAGGTGAAAATTTTAGTCTGATTGAGGAAGAGGAGCTGGAACAGGTGACCCGTGCA
Source organism: Lichenostomus cassidix (assembly GCF_008360975.1). Classification (NCBI taxonomy): domain Eukaryota; kingdom Metazoa; phylum Chordata; class Aves; order Passeriformes; family Meliphagidae; genus Lichenostomus; species Lichenostomus cassidix. The sequence goes on from NC_139486.1 coordinate 62,117,294, forward strand.
GAGGAAGCTCCACCATACAACCAACTGCCAGCAGACGAAACACGCTATGTTCTTTTCACTGATGGTTCCTGTCGTCTTGTGGGGACAAAACAAAAATGGAAAGCAGCTGTGTGGAGCCCCACACGACGGGTTGCAGAAGCTAGGGAAGAAGAGGGGGGATCGAGCCAATTTGCTGAGCTCAAAGCCGTTCAGTTAGCCCTGGACATTGCTGAAAGAGAGAAATGGCCAAAGCTCTACCTTCATACTGATTCATGGATGGTAGCCAATGCTCTGTGGGGTTGGCTGGAAAAGTGGAAGAAGGCTGGTTGGCAGCGTAGGGGAAAACCAATTTGGGCAGCTGAAGAGTGGAAAGCCATCGCTAGCGGGGCAGAGAGACTACCTGTGAAGGTCCGCCATGTAGACGCCCATGTCCCCAAGGAGTCGAGCCAATGAGGAACACCGAAACAATGAACAGGTAGATCAGGCTGCAAAGATAAAGGTGTCCCAGGTAGACTTGGATTGGCAGCATAAAGGAGATTTATTCCTAGCTCGATGGGCCCATGATGCCTCAGGCCATCAGGGCAGAGATGCCACCTATAAGTGGGCACGAGACCGAGGGGTGGATCTAACCATGGACTGTATCTCCCAGGTAATCCATAATTGTGAGACGTGTGCTGCCATCAAGCAAGCCAAGTGGCTGAAACCCCTGTGGTATGGTGGGAGGTTGTCCAAATATAAGTATGGAGAGGCCTGGCAGATTGATTACATCACACTGCCTCAAACCCGCCATGGCAAGCGCTACGTGCTCACAATGGTAGAAGCCACCACGGGGTGGCTGGAAACCTACCCTGTGCCTCATGCCACTGCCTGTAACACCATCCTGGGCCTTGAAAACCAAGTCCTGTGGAGGCATGGTACCCCTGAGAGAATTGAGTCAGATAACAGAACTCATTTTAAAAATAGCCTCATAAACAACTGGGCTAGAGACCATGGCATTGAGTGGGTGTACCACATTCCCTATCATGCACCAGCCGCTGGCAAAGTGGAACGGGATAATGGACTGTTAAAAACCACCCTAAAGGCATTGGGTGGGGGAACTTATAAGAATTGGGAGTGACATTTAGCAGAGGCCACCTGGTTAGTCAATACCCGAGGCTCCATCAACCGAGCAGGTCCTGCCCAATCTGAGCTTTTACATACAGTGGATGGAGATAAGGTCCCAGCAGTACATGCCAGAGGCTTGTTAGGGAAAACTGTCTGGATTGATTCTGCCTCACATAAAGACAAACCCATCCGTGGGCTTGTCTTTGCTCAGGGACCAGGGTGTAGTTGGTGGATAATGCAGGAAGGTGGAAAAACACGATGTGTCCCTCAGGGAAATTTAATTTTGGGTGAAGGCCACATGTAAGGTTGGGATGGCAACATACCACCGTTCACCAAATGACATTATTTGTACATAGTTACGTGTATATATGTATATGTGTATATATGTATATGTGTATGTATGTATATATGTGTATATATGTGTGTGTGTGTTTAAAGTTGGAAGATGTTAGGGTGGGCCTTAAGCCAACGCTATGGAATAAGGGGTGGAATGTCTTGGATTGATGTTATGATAATCCTTTATCCCCTATCGTTGGCTTATATGCCCAAGAAAGAAAAAAATGTGGGAAAAAATGTGTGGTCCTGTCTCTTTAACTACACCCAGCCGAAGAGAGAAACGCGGGTTGTTTAGAAAACATTTTCCCCAAGCCTCGCTCCGGGGGAGGATTCGTGGCTCGGCAGAGACTGCGTGCTGGACGGAGGTCGGAGTGAGCTCTGTTGCCGTTTTTTTCCCATTTTTTTCTTTTTTCCTCGTTTGGACCCCTTCTCTTCGATCTGCTTTGCCACCTGGAGACTCAGGAGGGCCAGAGGACAGCAGAGCTCTCCAGGGAGCTCCACCCGGCCCCGGGGGGGAGAGGAGGAGAGGGGCTGCGTCTGAGGAAAAGGACTTTTTAATCAGGTTGAATAACTCCTTTTCACCTTGGTTTTCCCCTTCCCCTGTGCCCTGCAAGGCACTCTGCGTGGTTTTGTCAAATAAATAGTTTTTTCTTCACTTCCATCTAAGAGGCTCTGTTGTGGGTGGGGGAGGGGGTGTCAGGGCCCTTCGCTCTCGGAGGAGAGAGAGTTTTATCATTAACCTGGGGTGGAACTAATGAGGGAGCGAGGTCTGGGTGCGGGAGTGGGCTTCCCGGTTTGGGGAGCCACTGGGGCCACCGTGGGTCAGCGGAGCCGCGGCTCTGAAGGGACGCCGGTGGCAGCAGTGCGAGTTTCCTGCGTTGGGAGTGTGCTGACAGCGAGTCTGGTAAATGATGGGGCGGGGAAATTTCCTGAGCGGCGCGGCTGCCGAGCTGCAGGGGAGCGGAGCGGCGGGGCAGGGGCAGCGCCATCCATGTGCCAGCGCCGCCGCGAGGGACCGGGGAGCTGCCACCTGCCATCGCTGCGCGGAGCCGGGGGCTGCTGCCACCCCCCGCGGGGGCTGCGGGCACCCCGAGAGGGGAGCACCCCGAGCATGGGGGCTTCGGGCGTTGCCTCCTGCCGGACCTGGGGGTGGTCCCGGGGAGGCTCTCGTTAGGATTTGGGGTGCGGTGTGTCGCCGTGAGGATGGCTCCTGCCAGGCTTCAGCAGCTGCGTTGGAGCCACGGGGGGGTACAGGAAGGGCCCCCGCGGCCCAGGTGTTTCGGGGGGGGCTGTGTGCCCCCGGGGACATCCGGGTGCCAGCCCCCTGTGGCGAGGCGTGTGACGCCAGAAGCAGAGCCGAGGCTCATATTTGGGCACGGAGCAGGTTATTGGTGCCGTGGCCCCGCAGCCGGGCGATCAGGCGCCTCATAAAGGCCGCCCTGGTGCTGCTGCCCGCATAGGCTGGGGCGCTGCCGAGACATCCCGTGGCTGCGCTGGGCTCGGGGCCGGTGGCATGGGGCCGATGGCGGCGCTGGGGCTGCTGCTGTGCGTGCGGCTGTGCGGGGGTGAGTGCCGGGCGGCTGGGAGCGGGGCCCGCGGCGGTGCCGGGCCCGGCTGAGCTCCGTCCGTGCCGCAGGCTCCGCGGAGCTGCGCCTGGTGGGCGGCGGCGGGCGCTGTGCCGGGCGAGTGGAGGTGAAGCACAGCGGTGAGTGGGGCTCCGTCTGCGTCTACGACTATGACTGGGAAGCGCTTTGGGCCGTGGTGGTGTGCCGGCAGCTGGGCTGTGGCCGGGTGGCCAAAGCGTCCCCGTACGCCCCGTTCGGACAAGGCAGCGGGCGGATCTGGCTCCAGCCCTTCTTCTGCCGCGGCACCGAGGATGTGCTGGAGCAGTGTCCACACTTCGGATGGGGACAGCATTTGTGTGACCACGGTCGGGATGTGGGGGTGACCTGCACAGGTGAGGGGACACGCTGGCAGTGCTGGGCCATCAGCATTGTGCTGGAACGTCCAGGGCAGGGCTGAGCTATGTCGGTTTCCCGGTGCAGATGGCGTGGAGCTGAGGCTGGCGGGCGGCAGCAGCCCCTGCGCTGGGAGGGTGGAGGTGAAGCTGCGTGGACACTGGGGCTCAGTGGCAGACGACAGCTGGGACATGGATGACGCTGAGGTGGTGTGCCAGCAGCTGGGCTGTGGCTCGGCCGCCGGCGCCTACTCTGCCCTCGACCGCTTCGGCCCAGGGAACGGGACTGTCCATCTAGCCATGATTGACTGCAGTGGGAATGAGGCCACGCTCTGGGACTGTGAGATCCGTGGCTGGGGATCATATGGCAGCATCCATGACTACGACACTGCTGTTGTCTGCCAAGGTAGGAGCCAGGCTATGGGGAAGTCTGTCACTTCACGCACATCCCTCGACACTGAGGCTGTGCTGCTCCCGCAGGGTTTTCCCGGCTGGTCGGCGGCGATGGAGCGTGCGCTGGGCGTCTGGAGGTGCGGCAGCGGCGGGCCTGGGTCCGTGTGTGCGAGGATGAGGTGGACATGAAGGTGGCCCAGGTGGTGTGCCGGGAGCTGGGCTGCGGCACGGCGCTTGCCATGGGCGGCAGTGGCCGGTTTGGGGCGGGACGGGGACCGTTCTGGGAGGGGGGCTTCCAGTGCAATGGCAGCGAGCCCCTCCTGAGTGCCTGCGGCCAGCGAGCGCCCCAGGGCCAGGGCTGCAGCGGCCCCGCCAGCGTCATCTGCTCCCGTAAGTGCCGGGGACACCGGGGGGCTGCTGGGCTTCCTGCAGCGTCACCGCCCTCACTGGCCTTTCTGCCACAGCCTACACGGGCTTCCGGCTGGGCAACAGCAGCTCGGCATGCGCCGGGCGGGTGGAGGTGGCGGCTCGGGGCACGTGGGGCTCCGTGTGCGCCAGCGAGTGGGAGCTGCCCGACGCCCACGTCCTGTGCCGCCACCTGGGCTGCGGCCGCGCCTTGGCCGTGCCGCCGGGAGGCTCCTTCGGCAGCGGCGAGGGGCCACTGCGGCCGGACGCTTTTGGCTGCAGCGGCAGCGAGCGGCACCCGGGCGAGTGCCCCGTGGCCGTGCTGGGCAAGGCCCCGTGCGCCCCTGGAAACGCCGCCGCCGTCAACTGCTCAGGTGTGTATGGCACCTGCGTGAGGAGCCTTAAGGGCTTTTGGGCCGCCCCAAGCACTGGTATCAGAGGATGCAGGGCTGTGTTGGGGTGAAGGAAAGGGCTGAGTCAGGTCATTTCACAGGCATGGTGGAGTCCCTGCAGCTAGTGGAGGGTGAGACTCGGTGTGACGGGCTGCTGGAGTTGGCCATAAGCTCCGGGGATTGGCGCCGTGTGCCAGGAGAGCTTTCGATCACACGGAATTTCAGCAACGTGTGCTGGGAGCTGGGCTGTGGAGGGGTAGACAAGAGCGATGCTGTCGCTGGTGAGACCACGCTGTCTGCATTGAACGAGACGGAGTGGGCCATCATGGAAGAGGTGATCGAAACCATCCAGAACATGACCACCATGCTGACCAATAGGACCAACGACGACAGCGAGATCAATTTTGAATACTATATATGGTTTATGACCACTTCTCCCGCCGGCACCCGTCATGGGGCAGCCATCTTCTGCTCAGGTGAGTGTCCCGAGAAGGGCTGGAGGTGCCGATGCCCCAAGCAGCCACCCCAGCAGGGTCCTTCCATGCCCGCAGGCAGCCGACGGGTGAGGCTGGCAGGGAGCTCTGGGCGCTGCGCCGGGCGGGTGGAGGTGTATTCCGGTGGCAGGTGGAGCAGCGTGTGCCAGGAAGGCTGGGACCTGCAGGACGCGGCCGTTGTGTGCCGGGAGCTGGGATGCGGCACGGCGCTGGAGGCCCCGAGCTCGGCGCGCTTCGCTCCTGGCCCGGGGCCGCTGTGGCCGTACATCCCCGAGTGCTCCGGGAGCGAGGAGTCTCTCTGGGAATGCGGGCGCTCGGAAGGGCACGAGTGCGAGCGCGGCGGCGGGGCAGGGGCCGTGTGCTCAGGTGGGTGCTGGGCGCCCCCAGCTCAGGGTGCGGCGGAGCCCCCCGGGGGCTTCTGGGCTGTGCCGTGACCCCCCCGCACCTCTTGCAGAGCAGCTCTCCGTGCGGCTGGCGGGTGGCAGCGGGCGCTGCCGCGGGTACCTGGAGGTGTCCCGCAACGACACCTGGGGACGCGTGTGCGCCAACGGCACCAGCGACAGCACGGCTGGCACCGTCTGCCGCCAGCTGGGCTGTGGGCACAGGGGGTGGCTGTCGCCCGGCCCTGACCAGCAGTCAGCCCCCGCCTGGTTGGCGTGGGTGGGCTGTGAGGAGGAGGCTCGCTCGCTCTGGGGGTGTCCCTCGGCACCCTGGCGCTTGCAGAGCTGCGGCCCTGGCGGGGACGCCTACGTGGCTTGTGAGGAGGAGGACACTGATGGCACCGCTGAGACAGCCACCACTCCGTATCCGGACAACGCCAGCAGCACAGGTATCTCTGCCGGTGTCGGCACCCCCTGCGCCGGGCTGGCTGGGATCCCCCTCCCCTCACTGCTTGCCCGTGTCCCCACAGGCATCCCCATCAGAACCACCCGGGCCGTGGGGACTGTGTCCGTGCCAGCTGTGCTGTGTGTGGTGCTGGGGACGCTGCTGTGCCTGGCCCTGGGTGCCCTGGCCGCGCTGCTGTGCCGTGCCCGCGCCTGGCGCCGAGGTGGGTCCCGGCGGGTGGGTGCCAGGAGAGAGCCGGTTTGCGGGTTCTGGGGCTCCCGCCCTGCAGAACAGCTGAGAAGGCGGGCAGGGGTGGTCCTGGTGCCCCCCAGGGTGCCCATGGCCCCAGGTAAGTGCTGCCTGTCATTGCAGGCGCTGGCAGAGCTGCGGATGCCATCTCCAACGCTGTCTACGAGGAGCTGGACTACACGGCAATGCCCGAGTACCAGGAGGTGCCCAGTGGCCCAGGTGGGTGCAGCCCGAGTGCCCCAGCTGTGCCCGGAGAGAGGGCTCTGCGCCACAGCCCCACGGCAGCTCCGGGTCCTGGTGGCCTGGCCCTGGCTCCTCGCCATGGGCTGGGGCTTTCCCTCGGTCCCGTGGCAGCTCCTCCCGTGCCGTGTGAGGTTGTGCCACCTGCGGTGCCACTTGAGGCCACTGCTGAGTCCCTCTTTACCCCCTGCAGGCTCTGTGTCAGAGGGGTCGGTGAAGAAGCTGCCGTATTACACTGAGGACAGCATGGAGGGAAGTGACACCGAGGCAGCCCCAGGTAGGAGTACAGGGCAGGAAGCCCAAGGTGGGAGCAGAGGGGACAGAGGACATACCTGGGTTGGGGAGCTGAGGGAACGAATTCCCCCCTTGTTATTGTGCAGCAAAGTAACGTCTTTCCCAGGGGGACCCGAGGGCCACCAGCACGTGCCTGGTGGCAATGCTGGAGGGGATGGCACAGCATGTCCCCTGTCATGGTCACTGGGTCACTGCCATGGACCCCTGTGCCTGTCCCAGGTCCCCCTGCCTGGCTCGAGCATGGAACCCTGGATGGCTATGATGATGCCCTGGATGTGGCAGAGGAGTCCCCTGCTCCCAGCACCGGGGACATCTCTGAGGGAGTGGCATGGAGGAGGTGGATCCGTGTCCTCCCCACAGGTAAAAGGGATCCCAGCTGCCCTGTTGCCTCTGCAGAGCCTCTGCATGGCAGGGTTTGGCTGTGCGGGTGGGCAGGGATCCAGTGACAGATCCAAGGGGGCTGCAGCCAGATCCCAGGTGGGTTAGGTCAGAGGGGACACGAAGCTGCCACCCTCAGGCACCTTTCTGTGCTGTCCCCAAGGTGGGATCGACTCCCCTCCAAGTCCCCCAGGAGCCACCAGGGACCCCCCGGAACAGCCCCCGGAGCACACGGACTATGATGATGTCGGCAGCAGCAGCATCCTGGGAACGTCATCATGAGGATGCCCTGGCCAGGCTGCTTCCCTGGGGAAATGTGTGCGGCAGTGTGGGGTGGCCCTGTCCCCAGGCAGTGTGGCCTTGCCCACAGAGGTCACCTGTCTGTGCCCAGCACTGCAGCAGTGCAGGAAATGAGTTTCTGTGTAGGGAAGATCTTTCATTGCAGTGTGGATTTCCCTTTTTTCCTAATAAAACGTAAATTTTTCAGAGTCACTCCCTGGGCTGGGACCTCCCTTGAGGCTGGCACCTCCATCCTGGGAACACCCGCCGTCCCTTGGGGGTTTGTGGTAGGAACTGGAACCACCGACACATCCCTGGGCATGGTGGGCTTATGGGGAAGAGCGCAGCGGGATTGCTGGGATTGGCTGTGGGATCTTTATTTGGCACTGCCAAATGCACACAACTGTTCCCAGCAAGGCTGAGGGGAAAAGGGAGAGGGCAGGACCAGCCCCCGCAGAGGCAGCAGGATCTCCTCGCTGTGCCCCATGGGTGGTGTGGTGGTTTTGATTAGCCTAAAACATCAGGGAAGTGTTTTTAACATCTAAGAGAAATTTGGACCCCTCAAAAGCTGTTCTAGTAGGCCTAGGGAGGTGTCTGAGGGGTGAGGTGTGGCACAAAGATGGCTCCTGTGTGTCCTGAGTGCAAGTTCTGGAATTTTTTACATCAAGTCCAGCAGAGCCAATCTCTGATGGCTCTGAAGGTGATGGACATCCTGCTGGCCAAGTTTGGGCCAATTGGAGGTGCTAGTTATGCCTCTATGAAAACATATTTAAGGAAAAATCAAAACAAAGCAGGCACGCACTTCTTTCACTTCTTTGTAGTTGGAGGAGGAGGAGGTAGAGGTGAAAATGTGTGAAGAAGAACAGCATAGAAAGTGCCAAGGTCAGTGAAAAAGGGAGAGGAAAGGGTGCTCCAGTGCTCCCGGCATGAATAAGCTGAATAACTTTCTGCTAGCCGGGGTAAAAACTATGGGGGTAGCAAGAAGTTTCTCCTGCAGCCCATAGAGTCCATAAGGATGCAGAAATCCACCCACAGCTCACTCCAGAGGAGCAGGTGGATGCCTAGAAAAAACTATGAACCTGTGAGAGTCTCATCTAAGAGTTAAAACTGCAAAGGCCTTGATTGGGAGAGAAAGGCCTTTTCCTTGCTCCTGGCATGGAAGCAGCCTGGCCTCAGCTTGGGAGAGTCTGCACAGCACCCTATGGACAAAAAGACTCATGTTGCAGCAGGATTTGGGCAGGATGTTGCTTGTGAAATTAGACCCACGCCAAAGAAGTTCTCAAAGAACTATATCTTGCTGGAAAAGACCCCGTGGCTAAGTAGAGAACCTCTTTTCCTGATTGAACTGACCAAAAGACCCCTCAGCCTGCCCCCTGTCTCTGTTGCTAGTTTAGAAAAAAGGAAGGTGGAGGGGGTAAGTGCAGAAACTGCTTCTTAAGAGGGTGGGGGTGAGAGTAGAAAAATCTGTCTGAAGAAAAACAAGTAAAGATAAAGAGTATTTGTAGTAAAAGAATTGTAGTGATGAATAAATTTGAGAATCTGCTCTAAAGACTGAAAAGAAACCCTACACGCTGCCCCCCACCCAGCTTGTTGATTGTAAAGATAAAAAAGAAGTGAATACTATAAGTTCGTAAGAAAGGGGAAAAAGAGAACAAAATAATGTAAAAAAACTTTATTTTTGCCTTACATTTCTCCTCCAATTCTGTTAGGTAATTAAATCAACTTTTTGTAACTTTAAGCTTAGAGCCTAGTTACCCTCATTTCGTGCGTCCTCCTAACAATGTCCTGTCTCAAATCCATGAGAGTGGGGCAGGCTCTGAGCTTCTCACAGCACGGAGAGCTGGGCTGGGAATGGCTGTGGGTGTTGGAAGGACATTTCCTAAAGGAGGGGAGGTCTCCTGAAGGAGGGAAGCGCCTTCCTGCCCCGCAGCAGGACCCCGCGGTGGCAGGGCAGCCGGGCCATGGCCCCTGGCTGCGGCACGTCGTGCTCCAGGAGGTTCCCAATCTTCAGGGCGGGCTGCAGTGCCCGCAGGGCATCCAGTTCCTGCAGCAGGGCCTGGCTGAAGCCGTCCGTGCTCAGCCTGGGCTTGGGGGACGCGAGAAAGAGGAGGTGTTGGAGGTTGTGGGGAGGGAGGAGCTGAAGCAGCCGCGATGCAGGTGCATCCCTGCCTGTCCCGCAGCATCCGCTCCCCAGCTCGGGGATGGCGGGCGGGGAAAGGGCCGTGGCAGAGCCCTCACCCCAGGCTCCGCAGCGGGCAGGCGGGATGCCGGAGCTTGTGGCAGAGCTGCAGGACGCCGTCGGCTTGCAGCTCGTTGTCACTCAGGTCCAGGCAGGTGAGACGGGGCCCCTGCAGCAGCTGCGCAGCCAGGGCTGGGCAGCAGGCGCCCGACAGCCGGCAGCTCCCCAGCCTGTGGGGCCGAGGGACATGGGCAAGGAGGGCTTTGGCCTCCACTTGCTGAGCTGCTCCAGGTGGGAAGGGCAGTGCAGCGGGTGAGGTGCTGGCAGCAGCAGCAGGGGCCGGTGAGGTGGGAATACGGCAGCTCAAAGGGAACCTGTCGGAAAGACCCTCAGAGGCGGCCCGAATGTCCCCAGGGGTATCCGTGGATCCGGCAAACTCCTGTCCCCTGTGCCCGAGGCAGCAGCCAGCCAGGCACACACCGCCCTCCTGTTCGGGTGCCTCCAGCCAGCGGCCCCGCTCAGCGCTCCGTGCCGTCCGTGCGTGTGTCAGCGGAGCAGTCCGGGCCCGGTGCCCGGCAGCGCGGGGGGCTGGGGCAGCGCAGCTCTTCCCGCCGCCGCACAGCGAGGGAGCGCCGCGGTGTGCTGCTGAGGAATTGCTGTGCTGCAGGTGGGTGGGGAGCAGCTGCAGTTCCAGCTGCTCGCTTTGCTCTGGCTGGGAGGCCGAGACAAGAGGCCGGGATGTGCGGACCCTTAGCATAACAAAGTGATTCAAGGGAATCAGAAGTTAAAGGATAACTTGTAGCGAGTATTTGATAGACAGCTTGATAACCTAATAAACAGAGTATTGTTTACTGAACATTCACTGTGTTTTCCAAACAAGGACTATGATACTCATGTAACCTCCATGCTCCCAAAAAATCAAGTATGTTTTTAGGACTTTGGACAGAGACTCAGAACGCATGCCTTAAAGAGGATTTCCTGTCATGATTAGAAAAGACCCCCGGAGCCTCCCCCACCCACCAAACGGATCTACACAGGCTCGAGGATATGGAAATGACTTTTGAACTCATTATAATACGAAGAGGGGACAGGTTTTACATATGTATAAGTGGATTGAGAAATTCCAGGAATGTGTAACAGTGTAACCATATATATACCGGGATATACGGGCGCGCAGGTCTTTGAAGGGCTACCTCCCATGTGCCCGGAGCTGTAATAAACGCGCCGGCTTTACAACTTAGAATTATATAGGTTGTGAAGTTTTGCCTCTATTTCCTAAGTCAAACTGGCCACGTGAGGGATGCGGAGAGAGACAGCAGGAGACGAGGATCAGGACGAAGAGCGAGAGGTTTGTGTGCTTGGAATGTGAGGGGTCAGAGCACAGGGACCCTTCTCGGGGAATCCAGCTCAGGCTGATTCTGTGTTCCTGTGCCAGGAGTAAGCGGATTTCTTCAGTGAGACACCTGGGAGTGTGCCGTGGGAAACCTGGGGTGGAACTAATGAGGGAGCGAGGTCTGGGTGCGGGATTGGGCTTCCCGGTTTGGGGAGCCACTGGGGCCACCGTGGGTCAGCGGAGCCGCGGCTGTGAAGGGACGCCGGTGGCAGCAGTGCGAGTTTCCTGCGTTGGGAGTGTGCTGACAGCGAGTCTGGTAAATGATGGGGCGGGGAAGTTTCCTGAGCGGCGCGGCTGCCGAGCTGCAGGGGAGCGGAGCGGCGGGGCAGGGGCAGCGCGGAGCCGCGGCGTTATCGCGGGCAGCGCAGGTGTCGGGAGCCGCGGTGGGTCGATGGCGAGGCCGGGAGGCGCCGGGGGGTAAACCGCCTCCTTCCTGCGCTGGCGGCGAGGCGAGCGCGGGGCCACAGCTGCGGCAGCAGCGCCATCCATGTGCCAGCGCCGCCGCGAGGGACCGGGGAGCTGCCACCTGCCATCGCCGCGCGGAGCCGGGGGCTGCTGCCACCCCCCGCGGGGGCTGCGGGCACCCCGAGAGGGGAGCACCCCGAGCATGGGGGCTTCGGGCGTTGCCTCCTGCCGGACCTGGGGGTGGTCCCGGGGAGGCTCTCGTTAGGATTTGGGGTGCGGCGTGTCGCTGTGAGGATGGCTCCTGCCAGGCTTCAGCAGCGGAGTTGGAGCCACGGGGGGGTACAGGAAGGGCCCCCGCGGCCCAGGTGTTTCGGGGGGGGCTGTGTGCCCCCGGGGACATCCGGGTGCCAGCCCCCTGTGGCGAGGCGTGTGACGCCAGAAGCAGAGCCGAGGCTCATATTTGGGCACGGAGCAGGTTATTGGTGCCGTGGCCCTGCAGCCGGGCGATCAGGCGCCTCATAAAGGCCGCCCTGGTGCTGCTGCCCGCATAGGCTGGGGCGCTGCCGAGACATCCCGTGGCTGCGCTGGGCTCGGGGCCGGTGGCATGGGGCCGATGGCGGCGCTGGGGCTGCTGCTGTGCGTGCGGCTGTGCGGGGGTGAGTGCCGGGCGGCTGGCAGCGGGGCCCGCGGCGGTGCCGGGCCCGGCTGAGCTCCGTCCGTGCCGCAGGCTCCGCGGAGCTGCGCCTGGTGGGCGGCGGCGGGCGCTGTGCCGGGCGAGTGGAGGTGAAGCACGGCGGTGAGTGGGGCTCCGTCTGCGTCTTCGACTTCTACTGGGAAGCGCGCTGGGCCGTGGTGGTGTGCCGGCAGCTGGGCTGTGGCCGGGTGGCCAAAGCGTCCCCGTACGTCCCGTTCGGGCCAGGCAGCGGGCGGATCTGGCTACAGCCCTACTTCTGCAGCGGCACCGAGGATTCGCTGGAGGAGTGTCAACACTTCGGATGGGGAGAGCACTACTGTGGCCACGAGCGGGATGTGGGGGTGACCTGCACAGGTGAGGGGACACGCTGGCCGTGCTGGGCTACCAGCATTGTGCTGGAACGTCCAGGGCAGGGCTGAGATATGTCGGTTTTCCGGTGCAGATGGCGTGGAGCTGAGGCTGGCGGGCGGCATTACCCCCTGCGCTGGGAGGGTGGAGGTGAAGCTGCGTGGACACTGGGGCTCAGTGGCAGACGACAGCTGGGACATGGATGACGCTGAGGTGGTGTGCCAGCAGCTGGGCTGTGGCTCGGCCGCCGGCGCCTACTCTGCCCTCGACCGCTTCGGCCCAGGGAACGGGACTGTCAGTCTAGCCGCGGTTGACTGCAGTGGGAATGAGGCCACGCTCTGGGACTGTGAGATCCGTGGCTGGGGACCGTATAATGGCACCGTCCATGACTACGACACTGCTGTTGTCTGCCAAGGTAGGCGTCAGGCTATGGTGAACTCTGTCACTTCACGGACATCCCTCCGTTGTGTCGACACTGAGGCTGTGTTGCTCCCGCAGGGTTTTCCCGCCTGGTCGGCGGCGATGGAGCGTGCGCTGGGCGTCTGGAGGTGCGGCAGCGGCGGGCCTGGGTCCGTGTGTGCGAGGATGAGGTGGACATGAAGGTGGCCCAGGTGGTGTGCCGGGAGCTGGGCTGCGGCACGGCGCTTGCCATGGGCGGCAGTGGCCGGTTTGGGGCGGGATGGGGGCCGTTCTGGGAGGGGGGCTTCCAGTGCAATGGCAGCGAGCCCCTCCTGAGTGCCTGCGGCCAGCGAGCGCCCCAGGGCCAGGGCTGCAGCGGCCCCGCCCGCGTCATCTGCTCCCGTAAGTGCCGGGGACAGCGGGGGGCTGCTGGGCTCCCTGCAGCGTCACCGCCCTCATTGGCCTTTCTGCCACAGCCTACACGGGCTTCCGGCTGGGCAACAGCAGCTCGGCATGCGCGGGGCGGGTGGAGGTGGCGGCTCGGGGCACGTGGGGCTCCGTGTGCGCCAGCGAGTGGGAGCTGCCCGACGCCCACGTCCTGTGCCGCCACCTGGGCTGCGGCCACGCCTTGGCCGTGCCGCCGGGAGGCTCCTTCGGCAGCGGCGAGGGGCCACTGCGGCCGGACGCTTTTGGATGCAGCGGCAGCGAGCGGCACCCGGGCGAGTGCCCCGTGGCCGTGCTGGGCAAGGCCCCGTGCGCCCCTGGAAACGCCGCCGCCGTCAACTGCTCAGGTGTGTATGGCACCTGCGTGAGGAGCCCTGAGGGCTTTTGGGCCGCCCCAAGCACTGCGATCAGAGGATGCAGGGCTGTTTTGGGGTGAAGGGAAGGGCTGAGTCAGGTCATTTTACAGGCATCGTGGAGTCCCTGCGGCTGGTGGAGGGTGAGACTCGGTGTGACGGGCTGCTGGAGTTGGCCATAAGCTCCGGGGATTGGCGCCGTGTGCCAGGAGAGGTTTCGATCACACGGAATTTCAGCAAAGTGTGCTGGGAGCTGGGCTGTGGAGGGGTAGACAAGAGCGATGCTGTCGCTGGTGAGACCACGCTGTCCACGCTGAACTCGACGGAGAAGGCCATCATGTACAGGATGATTGAAACCATCCAGGGCATGACCACCATGCTGACCAATAGGACCAACGACGAGAACAAGATAGATTTTGAAACCAATCCATGGAACATGACCACTGCATCAGCCGGCATCCGTCATGGGGCAGACATCTTCTGCTCAGGTGAGTGTCCCGAGAAGGGCTGGAGGTGCCGATGCTCCAAGCAGCCACCCCAGCAGGGTCCTTCCTTGCCTGCAGGCAGCCGACGGGTGAGGCTGGCGGGGAGCTCTGGGCGGTGCGCCGGGCGGGTGGAGGTGTATTCCGGTGGCAGGTGGAGCGGCGTGTGCCAGGAAGGCTGGGACCTGCAGGACGCGGCCGTTGTGTGCCGGGAGCTGGGATGCGGCACGGCGCTGGAGGCCCCGAGCTCGGCGCGCTTCGCTCCTGGCCCGGGGCCGCTGTGGCCGTACATCCCCGAGTGCTCCGGGAGCGAGGAGTCTCTCTGGGAATGCGGGCGCTCGGAAGGGCACGAGTGCGAGCGCGGCGGCGGGGCAGGGGCCGTGTGCTCAGGTGGGTGCTGGGCGCCCCCAGCTCAGGGTGCGGCGGAGCCCCCCGGGGGCTTCTGGGCTGTGCCGTGACCCCCCCGCACCTCTTGCAGAGCAGCTCTCCGTGCGGCTGGCGGGTGGCAGCGGGCGCTGCCGCGGGTACCTGGAGGTGTCCCGCAACGACACCTGGGGCCGCGTGTGCGCCAACGGCACCAGCGACAGCACGGCTGGCACCGTCTGCCGCCAGCTGGGCTGTGGGCACAGGGGGTGGCTGTCGGCCGGCCCTGCCCAGCAGCCAGCCCCCGCCTGGTTGGCGTGGGTGGGCTGTGAGGAGGAGGCTCGCTCGCTCTGGGGGTGTCCCTCGGCACCCTGGCGCTTGCAGAGCTGCGGCCCTGGCGGGGACGCCTACGTGGCTTGTGAGGAGGAGGACACTGATGGCACGGCTGAGACAGCCACCACTCCGTATCCGGACAACGCCAGCAGCACAGGTATCTCTGCCGGTGTCGGCACCCCCTACGCCGGGCTGGCTGGGATCCCCCTCCCCTCACTGCTTGTCCCTGTCCCCACAGGCATCCCCATCAGAGCCACCCCGGCCGTGGGGACTGTGTCCGTGCCAGCTGTGCTGTGTGTGGTGCTGGGGACGCTGCTGTGCCTGGCCCTGGGTGCCCTGGCCGCGCTGCTGTGCCGTGCCCGCGCCTGGCGCCGAGGTGGGTCCCGGCGGGTGGGTGCCAGGAGAGACCCGGTTTGCGGGTTCTGGGGCTCCCGCCCTGCAGAACAGCTGAGAAGGTGGGCAGGGGTGGTCCTGGTGCCCCCCAGGGTGCCCATGGCCCCAGGTAAGTGCTGTCTGTCATTGCAGGCGCTGGCAGAGCTGCAGATGCCATCTCCAACGCTGTGTACGAGGAGCTGGACTACACGGCAATGCCCGAGTACCAGGAGGTGCCCAGTGGCCCAGGTGGGTGCAGCCCGAGTGCCCCAGCTGTGCCCGGAGAGAGGGCTCTGCGCCACAGCCCCACGGCAGCTCCGGGTCCTGGTGGCCTGGCCCTGGCTCCTCGCCATGGGCTGGGGCTTTCCCTCGGTCCCGTGGCAGCTCCTCCCGTGAGGTGTGAGGTTGTGCCACCTGCGGTGCCACTTGAGGCCTCTGCTGAGTCCCTCTTTACCCCCTGCAGGCTCTGTGTCAGAGGGATCGGTGAAGAAGCTGCCGTATTACACTGAGGACAGCATGGAGGGAAGTGACACCGAGGCAGCCCCAGGTAGGAGCACAGGGCAGGAAGCCCACGGGGATCACAAGGGACAGAGGACACACCTGGGTTGGGGATCTGAGGGAAAAAATCCCCTCCTTGTTACTGTGCAGCAAAGTAACGTCTTTCCTAGAGGGACCCGAGGGCCACCAGCACATGTCTGCTGGCAGTGCAGGAGGGGATGGCACAGCATGACCCCTGTCACGGCCACTGGGTCACTGCCATGGACCCCTGTGCCTGTCCCAGGTCCCCCTGCCCGGCCCAAGCATGGAACCCTGGATGGCTATGATGATGCCCTGGATGTGGCAGAGGAGTCCCCTGCTCCCAGCACTGGGGACATCTCTGAGGGTGTGGCATGGAGGAGGTGGATCCGTGTCCTCCCCACAGGTAAAAGGGATCCCAGCTGCCCTGTTGCCTCTGCAGAGCCACTGCATGGCAGGGTTTGGCTGTGGGGGTGGGCAGGGATCCAGCGACAGATCCAAGGGGGCTGCAGCCAGATCCCTGGTGGGAAGGGACAGAGGGGACACGGGGCTGCCACCCTGAGGCACCTTTCTGTGCTGTCCCCAAGGTGGGATCGACTCCCCTCCAAGTCCCCCAGGAGCCACCAGGGACCCCCCGGAACAGCCCCCGGAGCACACGGACTATGATGATGTCGGCAGCAGCAGCATCCTGGGAACGTCACCATGAGGATGTCCTGGCCATGCTGCTTCCCTGGGGACATGTGTGCAGCAGTGTGGGGTGGCCCTGTCACCAGCCATGGCGGCCTTGCCCACAGAGGTCACCTGTCGGTACCCAGCACGGCAGCAGTGCAGGAAAACTGTTCCTTTGTAAGGAAGATCTTTGATTTCGGTGTAAATTTCCCTTTTTTCCTAATAAAATGTAAACTGGTCAGAGTCACTCCCAGGGCTGGGACCTCCCTTGAGGCTGGCACTTCCATCCCACAAACATCAGCCTTCCCTTGGGGA
The DNA here is from genome assembly GCF_008360975.1 of Lichenostomus cassidix. Classification (NCBI taxonomy): domain Eukaryota; kingdom Metazoa; phylum Chordata; class Aves; order Passeriformes; family Meliphagidae; genus Lichenostomus; species Lichenostomus cassidix. The sequence continues at coordinate 62,133,884 of NC_139486.1, forward strand.
TTTGTGGCAGGAACTGGAACCACCGACACATCCCTGGGCATGGTGGGCTTACGGGGAAGAGTGCAGGGGGATTGCTGGGATTGGCTGTGGGATCTTTATTTGGCACTGCCAAATGCACACAACTGTTCCCAGCAAGGCTGAGGGGAAAAGGGAGAGGGCAGGACCAGCCCCCGCAGAGGCAGCAGGATCTCCTCGCTGTGCCCCATGGGTGGGGCAGGCTCTGAGCCTCTCACAGCACGGAGAGCTGGGCTGGGAATGGCTGTGGGTGTTGGAAGGACATTTCCTAAAGGAGGGGAGGTCTCCTGAAGGAGGGAAGTGCCTTCCTGCCCCGCAGCAGGACCCCGCGGTGGCAGGGCAGCCGGGCCATGGCCCCAGCCGGCTCCAGGAGGTTCCCAATCTTGAGGGCAGGCTGCAGTGCCCGCAGGGCATCCAGTTCCTGCAGCAGGGCTTGGCTGAAGCCCTCCGTGCTCAGCCTGGGTGTGAAGGATGCAGGAAAAAATGACAAGGTGTTGGAGGTTGTGGGGAGGGAGGAGCTGAAGCAGCCGCGATGCAGGTGCATCCCTGCCTGTCCCGCAGCATCCGCTCCCCAGCTCGGGGAAGTCCCCCAGGAGCTCCCCTCCAAGTCCCCCAGGAGCCACCAGGGACCCCCGGGAACAACCCCCGGAGCACACGGACTATGATGATGTCGGCAGCAGCAGCATCCTGGGAACGTCACCATGAGGATGTCCTGGCCATGCTGCTTCCCTGGGGACATGTGTGTGGCAGTGTGAGCCAGGCAGTGTGACCTTGCCCACAGAGGTCACCTCTCTGTGCCCAGCACTGCAGGAAAAGACATTCTGTGTAGGAAAAGTCTTTGATTTCGGTGTGAATTTCCCTTTTTTCCTATTAAAAACACAAACTGGTCAGAGAGTCACTACCATGGCTGGAACTACCCTTGACGCTGGCACTTTTCGGCCATTTTGGCTACATCGGCCATCCCTTGAGTATTTTTGGCAGGAACTGGAACCACTGACTCATCCCTGGGCATGGTGGGCTTACGGGGAAGAGCGCAGGGGGATTGCTGGGATTGGCTGTGGGATCTTTATTTGGCACTGCCAAATGCACACAACTGTTCCCAGCAAGGCTGAGGGGAAAAGGGAGAGGGCAGGACCAGCCCCCGCAGAGGCAGCAGGATCTCCTCGCTGTGCCCCGTGGGTGGGGCAGGCTCTGAGCTTCTCACAGCCCGGAGAGCTGAGCGGGGAATGGCTGTGTGTGTTGGAAGGACATTTCCTAAAGGAGGGGTGGTCCCCTGTAGGAGGGAAGCGCCTTCCCGCCCCGCAGCAGGACCCCGCGGTGGCAGGGCAGCCGGGCCATGGCCCCTGGCTGCGGCACGTCGTGCTCCAGGAGGTTCCCAATCTTCAGGGCGGGCTGCAGTGCCCGCAGGGCATCCAGTTCCTGCAGCAGGGCTTGGCTGAAGCCCTCCGTGCTCAGCCTGGGTGTGAAGGATGCAGGAAAGAGGAGAAGGTGTTGGAGGTTGTGGGGAGGGAGGAGCTGAAGCAGCCGCGATGCAGGTGCATCCCTGCCTGTCCCGCAGCATCCGCTCCCCAGCTCGGGGATGCCGGGCGGGGAAAGGGCCGTGGCAGAGCCCTCACCCCAGGCTCCGCCGCGGGCAGGCGGGATGCCGGAGCTTGTGGCAGAGCTGCAGGACGCCGTCGGCTTGCAGCTCGTTGTCACTCAGGTCCAGGCAGGTGAGACGGGGCCCCTGCAGCAGCTGCGCAGCCAGGGCTGGGCAGCAGGCGCCCGACAGCCGGCAGCTCCCCAGCCTGTGGGGCCGAGGGAAACGGGCAAGGAGGGCTTTGGCCTCCACTTGCTGAGCTGCTCCAGGTGGGAAGGGCAGTGCAGCGGGTGAGGTCCTGGCAGCAGCAGCAGGGGCCGGTGAGGTGGGAATAGGGCAGCTCAAAAGGAACGTCTCGGAAAGACCCTCAGAGGCGGCCCGAGTGTCCCCAGGGGTATCCGTGGAGCCGGCAAGCTCCTGTCCCCTGTGCCCGAGGCAGCAGCCAGCCAGGCACACACCGCCCTCCGGTTCGGGTGCCTCCAGCCAGCGGCCCCGCTCAGCGCTCCGTGCCGTCCGTGCGTGTGTCAGCGGAGCAGTCCGGGCCCGGTGCCCGGCAGCGCGGGGGGCTGGGGCAGCGCAGCTCTTCCCGCCGCCGCACAGCGAGGGAGCGCCGCGGTGTGCTGCTGAGGAATTGCTGTGCTGCAGGTGGGTGGGGAGCAGCTGCAGTTCCAGCTGCTCGCTTTGCTCTGGCTGGGAGGCCGAGACAAGAGGCCGGGATGTGCGGACCCTTAGCATAACAAAGTGATTCAAGGGAATCAGAAGTTAAAGGATAACTTGTAGCGAGTATTTGATAGACAGCTTGATAACCTAATAAACAGAGTATTGTTTACTTGACATTCACTGTGTTTGCCAAACAAGGACTATGATACTCATGTAACCTCCATGCTCCCAAAAAATCAAATATGTTTTTGGGCCTTTGGACAGAGACTCAGAACGCATGCCTTAAAGAGGATTTCCTGTCATGATTAGAAAAGACCCCAGGAGCCTCCCCCACCCACCAAACGGATCTACACAGGCTCGAGGATATTGAAATGACTTTTGAACTCATTATAATACGAAGAGGGGACAGGTTTTACATATGTATAAGTGGATTGAGAAATTCCAGGAATGTGTAACAGTGTAACCATATATATACCGGGATATACGGGCGCGCAGGTCTTTGAAGGGCTACCTCCCATGTGCCCGGCGCTGTAACAAACCCGCCGGCTTTACAACTTAAAATTATATAGGTTGTGAAGTTTTGCCTCTTTTTCCTGAGCCAAACTGGCCAAGAGAGGGATGCGGAGAGAGACAGCAGGAGAAGAGGATCAGGAGGAAGAGAGAGACTTTGGTTGGAATGTGAGGGGTCAGAGCACAGGGACCCTTCTCGGAGGCTGCAGCTCAGGCTGATTCTGTGCTCCTGTGCAAGAGTAAGTGGATTTCTTCAGTGAGACACCTGGGAGTGTAGCATGGGTGTCTTGGATTGATGTTATGATAATCCTTTATCCCCTATCGTTGGCTTATATGCCCAAGAAAGAAAAAAAAGTGGAAAAAAATGTGTTGTCCTGTCTCTTTAACTACACCCAGCCGAAGAGAGAAACGCGGGTTGTGTAGAAAACATTTTCCCCAAGCCTCGCTCCGGGGGAGGATTCGTCGCTCGGCAGAGACTACGTGCTGGACGGAGGTCGGAGTGAGCTCTGTTCCCGTTTTTTTCCCATTTTTTTCTTTTTTCCTCGTTTGGACCCCTTCTCTTCGATCTGCTTTGCCACCCAGAGACCCAGGAGGGCGAGAGGACAGCAGAGCTCTCCAGGGAGCTCCACCCGGCCCCGGGGGGGAGAGGAGGAGAGGGGCTGCGTCTGAGGAAAAGGACTTTTTAATCAGGTTGAATAACTCCTTTTCACCTTGGTTTTCCCCTTCCCCTGTGCCCTGCAGGGCACTCTGCGTGGTTTTGTCAAATAAATACTTTTTTCTTCACTTCCATCTAAGAGGCTCTGTTGTGGGTGGGGGAGGGGGTGTCAGAGCCCTTCGCTCTCGGAGGAGAGTTTTATCATTAACCCGGGACAGTATTTGGTGCCCAACTTAGGGGGCCTTGACTACTTGTTCTACACCTTTTGTGGGGTTAGAGAAAGTGAAGAAAAACCCTAATAATTGCATTCTGGTTTTAAACGCTTGGTATTGAATTACAGCCATCCGTAGTCACTATGCTGTTTGATGGAAGGCTGTTTGATGTAATACTGTCTGTTTGGCACATAGGTTTGTTCCCCTACCAACAGGTAGGGGCAATCTTGTCCCTAATGTATAATTTCCACCAATCAGGGACACGACTCCGGCTTGTTATATTAATGTGTGTGATACTGACGATCTGTAAGAAGGTATGGGAAACAGTTAAAGATGTACATGCTCTGTTAGTTTCCTCCTCTAGTTTTAGTCACCTGTTTTGGAGTTTTGTTAGTGATATTACCCAACGTGTTAGAGAAGTAGAGGGTGAAGCTTCCTGGCTCCTCACCCATCTCTTTCCCTTTAAATCTGGTAGATCATCTTTTGAGAATATTCAGTTTCCCCTGGATGTTCAAGAGACCATTAACTTGGTAGTACAGGTGCTTTACCTAGGAGGTTGCATGTATATGATGTTCAGTTTTAGCAGAATGAGGGCTGAGAAGTCCAGAGGGGCTGAGCAGGAGCAGGCACCTAATCCAGATGTGAGGAAATTTGAATGGTGTGGAGTATGGGAGGACATAGGTAAAACTTTAAAGAAATTCTCTGATCCAATAGACTGGGAATTTCCCTCTGCACAAATCCCGAGACCAGCTGAGGTGGGGAAGTATCTGAAAGAGAAGTGCAGAAACAACTGCAGTGCAATATGTTGGGCCCTGGCATATGCTTATCGTACACTGTGGGATATTCTAGAACAGGAAGGAAGGGAGCCTAAGCCAGTGGCAGTTGCTCCTGTTACAAGGAGCAGGAAAGCCCAAGTTAAGACTGATCGCCCAGATGACAGGGGGGAGGGACCCTCAAGGTCAGCAACTGAGTCAGAGGTCATTGTTGAATCCATGAATGTGAGAGACCTTCACAGCCTAAGAAAAGATTATGTCCAACGAGGTGATGAATCTGTGATTAGTTGGTTAGTCCGTCTTTGGGATGCCGCAGGCGAAGTTACACTTCTAGATCCTACTGAGGCAAGGCATTTAGGGACTGTGTCACGTGACCCTGATATCAACCAAACTATACGAGATGGGCCTGACTGCAGCAGCCTCTGGAGACGAGCTATCAGAGCTGCGAGGGAAAGATACCTACATCCTGACGATCTCTATTCGCAACAAACCCAGTGGAGAACCATAGAACAAGAGATTCAACGCTTGAGAGAAATGGCGGTGGTAGAAATTGTCTTCTCAGAGGACATAGCAAACCCAGATCCGATTACAGACCCAGATAGGATAGAATGTACACCTGTGATGTGGCGGAAACTCCTAAAGCTTGGGCCAGCAGGGTATGCTTCTGCTTTAGCCATTATGAAGCGAGATGACGGGCATGAGACTGTGCGTGATATGACAAGGAAGCTCCGAGCGTATGCAGATGTCGTGCATAGCCCAATGAATGCAAGAATCTCAGCTGTGGAAACAAATCTGCAGAAACTAGAAAATAAGATAGAGAAGAATCATGAGAAACTCAGTAAAGAGATTAAAGACAGCCTTCTCCAAATCTCAGCAGTACAGATCAGAGGTTCTGTTACCCCACGCAGACGCTCCTCAGCTATGAGAACTGGATATATCCCTCGACGTGAGTTGTGGTATTTCCTGTGTGACAGTGGAGAAAACATGAACAGGTGGAATGGACAACCCACTGCTGTCCTGGCACGACGAGTGTGTGAATTGAAGGAGGGCAAGACTCAGAGAGGGAACTCCAGCAGAAGGGAAGTAGCTCTACTCAACATGTCTGATTCCCTTGAAGGAACCTCTAACAGGAATGCCCACCATGGTTAGAGGGGCCCTGCCTCTAGCCAGGTAGAGGCCAGGCAAAACCGAATTTTTTGGACAGTGTGGATTCGGTGGCCTGGCACATCAGAGCCACAAGAATACGAGGCTTTAGTTGACACTGGTGCACAATGCACGATAATCCCATCGCGACATGTGGGGACAGAACCTGTTTGTATTTCCGGCGTGACAGGAGGATCACAAGACTTGACCCTGGTGAAAGCTGAGGTGAGCCTGACTGGAAGAGAGTGGAAAGAACATTCCATTGGGACTGGCCCAGAGGCTCCATGTATTTTGGGTATAGACTTCCTCCGAAATGGATATTTCAAAGACCCAAAGGGACTCAAGTGGGCGTTTGGGATAGCTGCTTGTCATGGGTTCGAGACAAGGACATTTGCCAGGAAGACCCACGAAACAAAGGCAAACAGGCTTCAAGCTTAAAGTTGCAACAAGTGTTTAATTACCTAACAGAGTTGGAGGATAAATGCAGGCTAAAATAAACTTTTCATACAGTTTTTTGTTCAGTCCCCCCTCCCTCTTAAGAACCTATAGTATTCACCCCTTTTCCTCCTTTACAATCCACAAGCCGGGTGGGGGGGGCAGGGTGTGGGGTCTCTTTTCAGTCCACAGAGCAGATTCTCAAATTTATTCATCACTACAATTCCTCTACTACAAATACTCTTTATCTCTACTTGTCTCTCTCTCCCCAGACAGTTTTCTGCTCTCACCCCCACCCTCTTAAGAAGCAGTCTCTGCACTCACCCCCTCCCCCTTTCCCTCTTTCCAAACCAGCAACACAGACAGGGGGCAGGTTGAGGGGTCCTCTGGTCAGTCCAATCAGGAAAAGAGGTTCTCTACTTAGCCACGGGGTCCTTCCCATGAGAGACAGTCCTCTGGGAACTTCTTTGGCGTGGGTCCAATCTCATGAGCAACATCCCGCCCAAAATTCTGCTGCAATATGAGTCTTTTTGTCCCTAGGGTGCTGTGCAGACTCTCCCGAGCTGAGGCCAGGCTGCTTCCATGCCAGGAGCAAGGCCTTTCTCTCCCTTGCAAGGCCTTTGCAGTTTTAACTCTTAAATGAGACTCCCACTGGTTCACAGTCTTTTCCAGGCATCCACCTGCCCTTCTGGCGTGGGCTGTGGGCAAAATTTCTGCACTCCTGTGGACTCCATGGGCTGCAGGGGGACCTCCCGCCCCCCATGGCCTTCACTGTGGCTAGCAGAGGGTTTTTCAGCTCCAACACTGGAGTACTTCCTCCCCCACCTTTTTCACTGACCTTGGCACTCTCCATGCTGTTCTCCCTCTACATATTTTCACCGCCACCTCCTCCTCCTCCACCTACAAAGAAGTGAAAGAAGTGCGCGCCTGCTTTGTTTTGAATTTTTCTTAAATAAGTTTTCACAGAGGCGTAACCAGCACCTCCAATTGGCCCAAACTTGGCCGGCAGCATGTCCATCACCTTCAGAGCCATCAGAGATTGGCTCTGCTGGACTTGATGTAAAAACGTCCAGAACTTGCACTCAGGACACACAGGAGCCATCTTTGTGCCACACCCCACCCCTCAGACACCTCCCTAGGCCTACTAGAACAGCTTCTGAGGGGTCCAAATTTCTCCTACATGTTAAAAACACCTCACTGATGTTTTGGGCCAATCAAAACCACCACACTGCTGTAGAGACAGAGGGCATAAAACAATTGAACACCTTGCCTGGACTGTCAGAGAACCCATCTGCAGTAGGACTCCTGAAAGGGGAAGAGCAACAAGTACAGATTGCAACCTCCATTGTGCACCGCCGACAGTACCGGACAACTCGTGATGCCGTGATTCCCATTCACAAACTAATCCGTGAGCTGGAGAGCCAAGGGGTGGTCAGCAGGACCCACTCATCCTTTAACAGCCCCATCTGGCCTGTGCGAAAATCTGATGGAGAATGGAGATTGCCTGTGGACTATCGTGCCTTGAATGAGGTGACTCCACCTCTGAGTGCTGCTGTGCCAGATATGCTGGAGCTCCAGTGTGAGCTAGAGTCCAAAGCAGCAAAGTGGTATGCCACTATTGACATTGCAAATGCATTTTTCTCCATTCCTCTGGCAGCAGAGTGCAGACCTCAGTTTGCTTTCACCTGGAGGGGCGTGCAGTACACGTGGAACCGACTGCCCCAGGGGTGGAAACACAGTCCCACCATTTGTCATGGACTGACCCAGGCTGCATTGGAAAAGGGTGGGGCTCCAGAACATTTGCAATACATTGATGACATCATTGTGTGGGGGGACACAGCAGAAGAAGTATTTGAGAAAGGAAAGGAAATCATCCAGATTCTCCTGGAAGCCGGTTTCGCTATAAAAAAGAGCAAAGTCAAAGGGCCTGCCGAAGAGATCCAGTTCCTAGGAGTGAAGTGGCAAGATGGACGGCGTCAGATTCCTATTGAGGTTATCAATAAAATCATCACAATGTCCCCCCCAACCAACAAGAAGGAGATGCAAGCTTTCCTGGGAGCTATAGGCTTTTGGAGAATGCACATCCCTGAGTACAGCCAGATTGTGAGTCCTCTCTACCTGGTTACCTGTAAGAAAAATGATTTCCACTGGGGCCCTGAACAGCAGCATGCTTTCACCCAGATCAAGCAGGAGATTGCTCATGCAGTAGCCCTTGGCCCAGTCAGGACAGGGCCAGAAGCAAAGAATGTGCTTTACTCTGCAGCTGGGAGCCATGGCCTGTCCTGGAGCCTTTGGCAGAAGGTGCCTGGTGAGACTCGGGGTCGTCCATTGGGATTTTGGAGCCGAAGTTACAGAGGGTCTGAAGCCAACTACACCCCAACAGAGAAAGAAATCCTAGCAGCATATGAAGGAGTCTAAGCTGCCTCAGAGGTAATTGGCACAGAAGCACAACTCCTCCTGGCACCTCGACTACCAGTGCTGGGGTGGATGTTTAAAGCAGAGGTTCCCTCTACTCATCATGCCACCAATGGCACGTGGAGCAAATGGATTGCCCTTATCACACAGCGTGCCCGTATGGGAAATCTGAATCGCCCTGGTGTAAGAATATACTCCGTGGGGTTTAGTTTTGGGGATAAAATAGGGAAAAGAGATCTCTAAAGATGAGTTTTAGAACGTGAGGGTTTATTGCAGAAGAGCATGGGCGTGAGAGGCCTGCTGGGCTGCAAGATGCACCCCAAAGCAGGCCAGAGAAAAGAGAGAGAGAGAGAGCAGAAAGAAGAGAGTAAAAGAGAGTGATTTGCTGTTTACAATGCAATAAATCATCTTCTCTGTTGAATATTCTAATTCCCTTTCACCAATCTAAGACAAGCTACAAACTCTACAGCATTTACATACAACCTATAAGAATCATCACATTACCATACAAGGTCATGTTTCACACCTTAAAAAACTACCTTTTTTGGGATTTCTACCAGGCAGGTAGGGTCTGCTCTGACCTTTGGACCTGCCTGGGCAGAGGGCATTGTTCTATCAAGAGGGGGGATTACCTTCGTGGCCATACCATTGTTTTTTAGTTACTCTACAACTCGAACCTTGTCTTCATTTCAATATCGCTCATATTTTCCATATCCTCAACATCTCTTGCAAGGTAATCATATCTATAAGGCTTTCCTATTTCATCTTCCCCAACACCCTGGGATTTTGGAAATAATTACAAATTGGCCTGAAGGTGAAAATTTTAGTCTGATTGAGGAAGAGGAGCTGGAACAGGTGACCCGTGCAGAGGAAGCTCCACCATACAACCAACTGCCAGCAGACGAAACACGCTATGCTCTTTTCACTGATGGTTCCTGTCATCTTATAGGGACAAAACGAAAATGGAAAGCAGCTGTGTGGAGCCCCACACGACGGGTTGCAGAAGCTAGGGAAGAAGAGGGAGGATCGAGCCAATTCGCTGAGCTCAAAGCCGTTCAGTTAGCCCTGGACATTGCTGAAAGAGAGAAATGGCCAAAGCTCTACCTTCATTCTGATTCATGGATGGCAGCCAATGCTCTGTGGGGTTGGCTGGAAAAGTGGAAGAAGGCTGGTTGGCAGCGTAGGGGAAAACCAGTTTGGGCAGCTGAAGAGTGGAAAGACATCGCTAGCGGGGCAGAGAGACTACCTGTGAAGGTCCGCCATGTAGACGCCCATGTCCCCAAGAGTCGAGCTAATGAGGAACACCGAAACAACGAACAGGTAGATCAGGCTGCAAAGATAAAGGTGTCCCAGGTAGACTTGGATTGGCAGCATAAAGGAGATTTATTCCTAGATCGATGGGCCCATGATGCCTCAGGCCATCAGGGCAGAGATGCCACCTATAAGTGGGCACGAGACCGAGGGGTGGATCTAACCATGGACTGTATCTCCCAGGTAATCCATAATTGTGAGACGTGTGCTGCCATCAAGCAAGCCAAGCGGGTGAAACCCCTGTGGTATGGTGGGAGGTGGTCTAAATATAAGTATGGAGAGGCCTGGCAGATTGATTACATCACACTGCCTCAAACCCGCCATGGCAAGCGCTACGTGCTCACAATGGTAGAAGCCACCACGGGGTGGCTGGAAACCTACCCTGAGCCTCATGCCACTGCCCGTAACACCATCCTGGGCCTTGAGAACCAAGTCCTGTGGAGGCATGGTACCCCTGAGAGAATTGAGTCAGATAACGGAACTCGTTTTAAAAATAGCCTCATAAACAACTGGGCTAGAGACCATGGCATTGAGTGGGTGTACCACATTCCCTATCATGCACCAGCCGCTGGCAAAGTGGAACGGTATCATGGACTGTTAAAAACCACCCTAAAGGCATTGGGTGGGGGAACTTATAAGAATTGGGAGCGACATTTAGCAGAGGCCACCTGGTTAGTCAATACCCGAGGCTCCATCAACCGAGCAGGTCCTGCCCAATCTCAGCTTCTACATACAGTGGATGGAGATAAGGTCCCAGCAGTACATACCAGAGGCTTGTTAGGGAAAACTGTCTGGATTGGTTCTGTCTCACATAAAGACAAACCCATCCGTGGGCTTGTCTTTGCTCAGGGACCAGGGTGTACTTGGTGGATAATGCAGGAAGATGGAAAAACACGATGTGTCCCTCAGGGAAATTTAATTTTGGGTGAAGGCCACATGTAAGGTTGGGATGGCAACATATCACCGTTCACCGAATGACATTATTTGTACATAGTTATGTGTATATATGTATATGTGTATATATGTATATGTGTATATATGTATATGTGTATGTATGTATATATGTGTATATATGTGTGTGTGTGTGTGTATGTGTTTAAAGTTGGAAGATGTTAGGGTGGGCCTTAAGCCAACGCTATGGAATAAGGGGTGGAATGTTTTGGATTGATGTTATGATAATCCTTTATCCCCTATCGTTGGCTTATATGCCCAAGAAAGAAAAAAATGTGGGAAAAAATGTGTGGTCCTGTCTCTTTAACTACACCCAGCCGAAGAGAGAAACGCGGGTTGTGTAGAAAACATTTTCTCCAAGCCTCGCTCCGGGGGAGTATTCGTGGCTCGGCAGAGACTGCGTGCTGGACGGAGGTCGGAGTGAGCTCTGTTGCCGTTTTTTTCCCATTTTTTTCTTTTTTCCTCGTTTGGACCCCTTCTCTTCGATCTGCTTTGCCACCCAGAGACCCAGGAGGGCCAGAGGACAGCAGAGCTCTCCAGGGAGCTCCACCCGGCCCCGGCGGGGAGAGGAGGAGAGGGGCTGCGTCTGAGGAAAAGGACTTTTTAATCAGGTTGAATAACTCCTTTTCACCTTGGTTTTCCCCTTCCCCTGTGCCCTGCAGGGCACTCTGCGTGATTTTGTCAAAGAAATAGTTTTTTCTTCACTTCCATCTAAGAGGCTCTGTTGTGGGTGGGGGAGGGGGTGTCAGGGCCCTTCGCTCTCGGAGGAGAGAGAATTTTATCATTAACCCGGGACAGTATTTGGCGCCCAATTTAGGGGGCCTTCATTACTTGTTCTACACCTTTTGTGGGGTTAGAGAAAGTGAAGAAAAACCCTAATAATTGCATTCTTGTTTTAAACGCTTGGTATTGAATTACAGCCATCAGTAGTCACTCTGCTGTTTGATGGGAGGTTGTTTGATGTAATACTGTCTGTTTGGCACATAGGTTTGTTCCCCTACCAACAGGTAGGGGCAATCTTGTCCCTAATGTATCATTTCCACCAATCAGGGACACGACTCCGGCTTGTTATAGTAATGTGTGTGATACTGACGATCTGTAAGAAGGTATGGGAAACAGTTAAAGATGTACATGCTCTGTTAGTTTCCTCCTCTAGTTTTAGTAACCTGTTTTGGAGTTTTGTTAGTCATATTACCCAACCTGTTAGAGAAGTAGAGGGTGAAGCTTCCTGGCTCCTCACCCATCTCTTTCCCTTTAAATCTGGTAGATCATCTTTTGAGAATATTCAGTTTGCCCTGGATGTTCAAGAGACCATTAACTTGGTAGTACAGGTGCTTTACCTAGGAGGTTGCATGTGTATGATGTTCAGTTTTACCAGAATGAGGGCTGAGAAGTCCAGAGGGGCTGAGCGGGAGCAGGCACTTCATCCAGATGTGAGGAAATTTGAATGGTGTGGAGTATGGGAGGACATAGGTAAAACTTTAAAGAAATTCTCTGATCCAATAGACTGGGAATTTCCCCCTGGACAAATCCCGAGACCAGCTGAGGTGGGGAAGTATCTGAAAGAGAAGTGCAGAGACAACTGCAGTGCAATATGTTGGGCCCTGGCATATGCTTATCGTACACTGTGGGATATTCTAGAACAGGAAGGAAGGGAGCCTAAGCCAGTGGCAGTTGCTCCTGTTACAAGGAGCAGGAAATCCCAAGTTAAGACTGATCGCCCAGATGACAGTGGGGAGGGACCCTCAAGGTCAGCAACTGAGTCAGAGGTCATTGTTGAATCCATGAATGTGAGAGACCTTCACAGCCTAAGAAAAGATTATGTCCAACGAGATGATGAATCTGTGTTTAGTTGGTTAGTCCATCTTTGGGATGCTGCAGGCGAAGTTACACTTCTAGATCCTACTGAGGCAAGGCATTTAGGGACTGTGTCACGTGACCCAGGTATCAACCAAACTGTACGAGATGGGCCTGACTGCAGCAGCCTCTGGAGACGAGCTATCAGAGCAGCGAGGGAAAGATACCTACATCCCGACGATCTCTATTCGCAACAAACCCAGTGGAGAACCATAGAACAAGAGATTCAAGGCTTGAGAGAAATGGCGGTGGTAGAAATTGTCTTCTCAGAGGACATAGCAAACCCAGATCCGATTATAGACCCAGATAGGATAGAATATACACCTGTGATGTGGCGGAAACTCCTAAAGCTTGGGCCATCAGGGTATGCTTCTGTTTTAGCCATTATGAAGCGAGATGACAGGCATGAGACTGTGCGTGATATGACAAGGAAACTCCGAGCATATGCAGATGTCGTGCATAGCCCAATGAATGCAAGAATCTCAGCTGTGGAAACACATCTGCAGAAACTAGAAAATAAGATAGAGAAGAATCATGAGAAACTCAGTAAAGAGATTAAAGACAGCCTTCTCCAAATCTCAGCAGTACAGATCAGAGGTTCTGTTACCCCACGCAGACGCTCCTCAGCTATGAGAACTGGATATATCCCTCGACGTGAGTTGTGGTATTTCCTGTGTGACAGTGGAGAAAACATGAACAGGTGGGATGGACAACCCACTGCTGTCCTGGCACGACGAGTGCGTGAATTGAAGGAGGGCAAGACTCAGAGAGGGAACTCCACCAGAAGGGAAGTAGCTCTACTCAACATGTCTGATTCCCTTGAAGGAACCTCTAACATGAATGCCCACCATGGTTAGAGGGGCCCTGCCTCTAGCCAGGTAGAGGCCAGGCAAAACCGAATTTTTTGGACAGTGTGGATTCGGTGGCCTGGCACATCAGAGCCACAAGAATACGAGGCTTTAGTTGACACTGGTGCACAATGCACGATAATCCCATCGCGACATGTGGGGACAGAACCTGTTTGTATTTCCGGCGTGACAGGAGGATCACAAGACTTGACCCTGGTGAAAGCTGAGGTGAGCCTGACTGGAAGAGAGTGGAAAGAACATTCCATTGTGACTGGCCCAGAGGCTCCATGTATTTTGGGTATAGACTTCCTCCGAAATGGATATTTCAAAGACCCAAAGAGACTCAAGTGGGCATTTGGGATAGCTGCTTGTCATGGGTTCGAGACAAGGACATTTGCCAGGAGGACGCATGAAAAAAAGGCAAACAGGCTTCAAGCTTAAAGTTGCAACAAGTGTTTAATTACCTAACAGAGTTGGAGGATAAATGCAGGCCAAAATAAACTTTTCATACAGTTTTTTGTTCAATCCCCCCTCCCTCTTAAGAACCTATAGTATTCACCCCTTTTCCTCCTTTACAGTCAACAAGCTGGGTGGGGGGGCAGGGTGTGGGACCTCTTTTCAGTCCACAGAGCAGATTTTCAAATTTATTCATCACTACAATTCTTCTACTACAAATACTCTTTATGTCTACTTGTCTCTCTCTCTCTCTCCAGACAGTTTTCTGCTCTCACCCCCACCCTCTTAAGAAGCAGTCTCTGCTCTCACCTTCCCCCCTTTCCCTCTTTCCAAACCAGGAACACAGACAGGGGGCAGGTTGAGGGGTCCTCTGGTCAGTCCAATCAGGAAAAGAGGTTCTCTACTCAGCCAGGGCTCCTTCTCACGAGACACAGTCCTCTGAGAACTTCTTTGGCGTGGGTCCAATCTCATGAGCAACATCTCGCCTGAATCCTGCTGCAATATGAGTCTTTTTGTCCATAGGGTGCTGTGCAGACTCTCCCGAGCTGAGGCCAGGCTGCTTCCATCCCAGGAGAAAGGAAAAGGCCTTTCTCTCCCTTGCAAGGCCTTTGCAGTTTTAACTCTTAAATGAGACTCCCACTGGTTCACAGTCTTTTCCAGGCATCCACCTGCCCTTCTGGCGTGGGCTGTGGGCAGAATTTCTGCACTCCTGTGGACTCCATGGGCTGCAGGGGGACCTCCTGCCCCTCCATGGCCTTCACTGTGGCTAGCAGAGGGTTTTCAGCTCCAGCACTGGAGCACCTCCTCCTCCACCTTCTTCACTGACCTTGGCACTCTCCATGCTGTTCTCCCTCTACATATTTTCACCTCCACCTCCTCCTCCTCCAACTACAAAGTGAAAGAAGTGCGTGCCTGCTTTGTTTTGAATTTTTCTTAAATAAGTTTTCACAGAGGCGTAACCAGCACCTCCAATTGGCCCAAACTTGGCCGGCAGCATGTCCATCACCTTCAGAGCCATCAGAGATTGGCTCTGCTGGACTTGATGTAAAAACTTACAGAATTTGCACTCACGACACACAGGAGCCATCTTTGTGCCACACCCCACCCCTCAGACACCTCCCTAGGCCTACTAGAACAGCTTCTGAGGGGTCCAAATTTCTGCTAGATGTTAAAAACACTTCACTGATGTTTTGGGCCAATCAAAACCACCACACTGCTGTAGAGACAGAGGGCATAAAACAATTGAACACCTTGCCTGGACTGTCAGAGAACCCATCTGCAGTAGGACTCCTGAAAGGGGAATAGCAACAAGTACAGATTGCAACCTCCATTGTGCACCGCCGACAGTACCGGACAACTCGTGATGCCGTGATTCCCATTCACAAACTAATCCGTGAGCTGGAGAGCCAAGGGGTGGTCAGCAGGACCCACTCATCCTTTAACAGCCCCATCTGGCCTGTGCACAAATCTGAAGGAGAATGGAGATTGACTGTGGACTATCGTGCCTTGAATGAGGTGACTCCACCTCTGAGTGCTGCTGTGCTAGGTATGCCGGAGCTCCAGTATGAGCTAGAGTCCAAAGCAGCAAAGTGGTATGCCACTATTGACATTGCAAATGCATTTTTCTCCATTCCTGTGGCAGCAGAGTGCAGGCCTCAGTTTGCTTTCACCTGGAGGGGCGTGCAGTACACATGGAACCGACTGCCCCAGGGGTGGAAACACAGTCCCACCATCTGCCATGGACTGATCCAGGCTGCATTGGAAAAGGGTGGGGCTCCAGAACATTTGCAATACATTGATGACATCATTGTGTGGGGGGACACAGCAGAAGAAGTATTTGAGAAAGGAAAGGAAATCATCCAGATTCTCCTGGAAGCCGGTTTCGCTATAAAAAAAGAGCAGTCAAAGGGCCTGCCAAAGAGATCCAGTTCCTAGGAGTGAAGTGGCAAGATGGACGGCGTCAGATTCCTACTGAGGTTATCAATAAAATCATCACAATGTCCCCCCCATCCAACAAGAAGGAGATGCAAGCTTTCCTGGGAGCTATAGGCTTTTGGAGAATGCAGATCCCGGAGTACAGCCAGATTGTGAGTCCTCTCTACCTGGTTACCCGTAAGAAAAATGATTTCCACTGGGGCCCTGAACAACAGCATGCTTTCACCCACATCAAGCAGGAGATTGCTCATGCAGTAGTCCTTGGCCCAGTCAGGACAGGGCCAGAAGCAAAGAGAGTGCTTTACTCTGCAGCTGGGAGCCATGGCCTGTCCTGGAGCCTTTGGCAGAAGGTGCCTGGTGAGACTCGGGGTCGTCCATTGGGATTTTGGAGCCGAAGTTACAGAGGGTCTGAAGCCAACTACACCCCAACAGAGAAAGAAATCCTAGCAGCATACGAAGGAGTCCAAGCTGCCTCAGAGGTAATTGGCACAGAAGCACAACTCCTCCTGGCACCTCGACTACCAGTGCTGGGGTGGATGTTTAAAGCAGAGGCTCCCTCTACTCATCATGCCACCAATGGCACGTGGAGCAAATGGATTGCCCTTATCACACAGTGCGCCCGTATGGGAAATCTGAATTGCCCTGGTGTAAGAATATACTCCGTGGGGTTTAGTTATGGGGATAAAATAGGGACAAGAGATCTCTAAAGATGAGTTTTAGAACGTGAGGTTTTATTGCGAAAGATCATGGGCGCGAGAGGCCTGCTGGGCTGCAAGACGCAGCCCAAAGCAGGCCAGAGAAAAGAGAGCAGAAAGAAGAGAGTAAAAGAGAGCGATTTGCTGTTTACAATGCAATAAATCATCTTCTCTGTTGAATATTCTAATTCCCTTTCACCAATCTAAGACAAGCTACAAACTCTACAGCATTTACATACAACCTATAAGAATCATCACATTACCATACAGGGTCATGTTTCAAACCTTTAAAAAACTGCCTTTTTTGGGATTTCTACCAGGCAGGTAGGGTCTGCTATCAAGAGGGGGGATTACCTTCGTGGCCATACCATTGTTTTTTAGTTACTCTACAACTCGAACCTTGTCTGCATTTCAATATCGCTCATATTTTCCATATCCTCAACATCTCTTGCAAGGTAATCATACCTATAAGGCTTTCCTATTTCATCTTCCCCAACACCCTGGGATTTTGGAAATAATTACAAATTGGCCTGAAGGTGAAAATTTTAGTCTGATTGAAAAGAGGAGCTGGAGCAGGTGACCCGTGCAGAGGAAGCTCCACCATACAACCAACTGCCAGCAGACGAAACACGCTATGCTCTTTTCACTGATGGTTCCTGTCGTCTTGTAGGGACAAAACAAAAATGGAAAGCAGCTGTGTGGAGCCCCACATGATGGGTTGCAGAAGCTAGGCAAGAAGAGGGAGGATCGAGCCAATTCGCTGAGCTCAAAGCCGTTCAGTTAGCCCTGGACATTGCTGAAAGAGAGAAATGGCCAAAGCTCTACCTTCATACTGATTCATGGATGGTAACCAATGCTCTGTGGGGTTGGCTGGAAAAGTGGAAGAAGGCTGGTTGGCAGCGTAGGGGGAAAACCAATTTGGGCAGCTGAAGAGTGGAAAGACATCGCTAGCGGGGCAGAGAGACTACCTGTGAAGGTCCGCCATGTAGACGCCCATGTCCCCAAGAGTCGAGCTAATGAGGAACACCGAAACAACGAACAGGTAGATCAGGCTGCAAAGAGTATCCCAGGTAGACTTGGATTGGCAGCATAAAGGAGATTTATTCCTAGCTCGATGGGCCCATGATGCCTCAGGCCATCAGGGCAGAGATGCCACCTATAAGTGGGCATGAGACCGAGGGGTGGATCTAACCATGGACTGTATCTCCCAGGTAATCCATAATTGTGAGACGTGTGCTGCCATCAAGCAAGCCAAGCGGGTGAAACCCCTGTGGTATGGTGGAAGGTGGTCTAAATATAAGTATGGAGAGGCCTGGCAGATTGATTACATCACACTGCCTCAAACCCGCCATGGCAAGCGCTATGTGCTCACAATGGTAGAAGCCACCACGGGGTGGCTGGAAACCTACCCTGTGCCTCATGCCACTGCCCGTAACACCATCCTGGGCCTTGAAAACCAAGTCCTGTGGAGGCATGGTACCCCTGAGAGAATTGAGTCAGATAACAGAACTCATTTGAAAAATAGCCTCATAAACAACTGGGCTAGAGACCATGGCATTGAGTAGGTGTACCACATTCCCTATCATGCACCAGCCGCTGGCAAAGTGGAACGGTATAATGGACTGTTAAAAACCACCCTAAAGGCATTGGGTGGGGGAACTTATAAGAATTGGGAGCGACATTTAGCAGAGGCCACCTGGTTAGTCAATACCCGAGGCTCCATCAACCAAGCAGGTCCTGCCCAATCTGAGCTTCTACATACAGTGGATGGAGATAAGGTCCCAGCAGTACATGCCAGAGGCTTGTTAGGGAAAACTGTCTGCATTGATTCTGCCTCACATAAAGACAAACCCATCCGTGGGCTTGTCTTTGCTCAGGGACCAGGGTGTACTTGGTGGATAATGCAGGAAGGTGGAAAAACATGATGTGTCCCTCAGGGAAATTTAATTCTGGGTGAAGGCCACATGTAAGGTTGGGATGGCAACATACCGCCGTTCACCGAATGACATTATTTGTACATAGTTACGTGTATATATGTATATGTGTATATATGTATATGTGTATGTATGTATATATGTGTATATATGTGTGTGTGTGTTTAAAGTTGGAAGATGTTAGGGTGGGCTTTAAGCCAACGCTATGGAATAAGGGGTGGAATGTCTTGGATTGATGTTATGATAATCCTTTATCCCCTATCGTTGGCTTATATGCCCAAGAAAGAAAAAAATGTGGAAAAAAAAGTGTGGTCCTGTCTCTTTAACTACACCCAGCCGAAGAGAGAAACGCGGGTTGTGTAGAAAACATTTTCCCCAAGCCTCGCTCCGAGGGAAGATTCGTGGCTCGGCAGAGACTGCGTGCTGGACGGAGGTCGGAGTGAGCTCTGTTCCCGTTTTTTTCCCATTTTTTTCTTTTTTCCTCGTTTGGACCCCTTCTCTTCGATCTGCTTTGCCACCTGGAGACCCAGGAGGGCCAGAGGACAGCAGAGCTCTCCAGGGAGCTCCACCCGGCCCCGGGGGGGAGAGGAGGAGAGGGGCTGCGTCTGAGGAAAAGGACTTTTTAATCAGGTTGAATAACTCCTTTTCACCTTGGTTTTCCCCTTCCCCTGTGCCCTGCAGGGCACTCTGCGTGGTTTTGTCAAAGAAATAGTTTTTTCTTAACTTCCATCTAGGAGGCTCTGTTGTGGGTGGGAGAGGGGGTGTCAGGGCCCTTCGCTCTCGGAGGAGAGAGAGTTTTATCATTAACCTGGGATGGAACTTATGAGGGAGCGAGGTCTGGGTGCGGGAGTGGGCTTCCCGGTGTCGGGAGCCACTGGGGCCACCGTGGGTCAGCGGAGCCGCGGCTGTGAAGGGGCGCCGGTGGCAGCAGTGCGAGTTTCCTGCGTTGGGAGTGTGCTGACAGCGAGTCTCGTAAATGATGGGGCGGGGAAGTTTCCTTGTCGGCGCGGCTGCCGAGCTGCAGGGGAGCGGAGCGGCGGGGCAGGGGCAGCGCGGAGCCGCGGCGTTATCGCGGGCAGCGCAGGTGTCAGGAGCCGCGATGGGTCGATGGCGAGGCCGGGAGGCGCCGGGGGGTAAACCGCCTCCTTCCTGCGCTGGCGGCGAGGCGAGCGCGGGGCCACAGCTGCGGCAGCAGCGCCATCCATGTGCCAGCGCCGCCGCGAGGGACCGGGGAGCTGCCACCTGCCATCGCCGCGCGGAGCCGGGGGCTGCTGCCACCCCCCGCGGGGGCTGCGGGCACCCCGAGAGGGGAGCACCCCGAGCATGGGGGCTTCGGGCGTTGCCTCCTGCCGGACCTGGGGCTGGTCCCGGGGAGGCTCTCGTTAGGATTTGGGGTGCGGTGTGTCGCCGTGAGGATGGCTCCTGCCAGGCTTCAGCAGCGGAGTTGGAGCCACGGGGGGGTACAGGAAGGGCCCCCGCGGCCCAGGTGTTTCGGGGGGAGCTGTGTGCCCCCGGGGACATCCGGGTGCCAGCCCCCTGTGGCGAGGCGTGTGACGCCAGAAGCAGAGCCGAGGCTCATATTTGGGCACGGAGCAGGTTATTGGTGCCGTGGCCCCGCAGCCGGGCGATCAGGCGCCTCATAAAGGCCGCCCTGGTGCTGCTGCCCGCATAGGCTGGGGCGCTGCCGAGACATCCCGTGGCTGCGCTGGGCTCGGGGCCGGTGGCATGGGGCCGATGGCGGCGCTGGGGCTGCTGCTGTGCGTGCGGCTGTGCGGGGGTGAGTGCCGGGCGGCTGGCAGCGGGGCCCGCGGCGGTGCCGGGCCCGGCTGAGCTCCGTCCGTGCCGCAGGCTCCGCGGAGCTGCGCCTGGTGGGCGGCGGCGGGCGCTGTGCCGGGCGAGTGGAGGTGAAGCACAGCGGTGAGTGGGGCTCCGTCTGCGCCTTCGACTTCTACTGGGAAGCGCGCTGGGCCGTGGTGGTGTGCCGACAGCTGGGCTGTGGCCGGGTGGCCAGAGCGTCCACGTACGCCCCGTTCGGGCCAGGCACCGGGCGGATTTGGCTCCATCCCTTGTGCGGCGGCACCGAGGATGAACTGGAGAAGTGTCCACACCGCGGATGGGGACAGCACTTGTGTGACCACGATCGGGATGTGGGGGTGACCTGCACAGGTGAGGGGACACGCTGGCCGTGCTGGGCCACCAGCATCGTGCTGGAACGTCCAGGGCAGGGCTGAGCTATGTCGGTTTCCCGGTGCAGATGGCGTGGAGCTGAGGCTGGCGGGCGGCAGCAGCCCCTGCGCTGGGAGGGTGGAGGTGAAGCTGCGTGGACACTGGGGCTCAGTGGCAGACAAGAGCTGGGACATGGAGGACGCTGAGGTGGTGTGCCAGCAGCTGGGCTGTGGCTCGGCCGCCGGCGCCTACTCTGCCCTCGACCTCTTCGGCGCAGGGAACGGGACTGTCAGTGTGGTTAAGGTGGACTGCAGTGGGAATGAGGCCACGCTCTGGGAATGTGAGATCCGTGGCTGGGGACCATATAATAGCACCCTCCATGACTTGGACACTGCTGTTGTCTGCCAAGGTAGGAGCCAGGCTATGGGGAGCTGTGGCACTTCACGGACATCCCTCGACACTGAGGCTGTGCTGCTCCCGCAGGGTTTTCCCGGCTGGTCGGCGGCGATGGAGCGTGCGCTGGGCGTCTGGAGGTGCGGCAGCGGCGGGCCTGGGTCCGTGTGTGCGAGGATGAGGTGGACATGAAGGTGGCCCAGGCGGTGTGCCGGGAGCTGGGCTGCGGCACGGCGCTTGCCATGGGCGGCAGTGGCCGGTTTGGGGCGGGATGGGGGCCGTTCTGGGAGGGGGGCTTCCAGTGCAATGGCAGCGAGCCCCTCCTGAGTGCCTGCGGCCAGCGAGCGCCCCAGGGCCAGGGCTGCAGCGGCCCCGCCAGCGTCATCTGCTCCCGTAAGTGCCGGGGACAGCGGGGGGCTGCTGGGCTCCCTGCAGCGTCACCGCCCTCATTGGCCTTTCTGCCACAGCCTACACGGGCTTCCGGCTGGGCAACAGCAGCTCGGCATGCGCCGGGCGGGTGGAGGTGGCGGCTCAGGGCACGTGGGGCTCCGTGTGCGCCAGCGAGTGGGAGCTGCCCGACGCCCACGTCCTGTGCCGCCACCTGGGCTGCGGCCGCGCCTTGGCCGTGCCGCCGGGAGGCACCTTCGGCAGCGGCGAGGGGCCACTGCGGCCGGACGCTTTTGGCTGCAGCGGCAGCGAGCGGCACCCGGGCGAGTGCCCCGTGGCCGTGCTGGGCAAGGCCCCGTGCGCCCCTGGAAACGCCGCCGCCGTCAACTGCTCAGGTGTGTATGGCACCTGCGTGAGGAGCCCTGAGGGCTTTTGGGCCGCCCCAAGCACTGCGATCAGAGCATGCAGGGCTGTTTTGGGGTGATGGGAAGGGCTGAGTGACGTCATTTTACAGGCATGGTGGAGTCCCTGCGGCTGGTGCAGGGTGAGACTCGGTGTGACGGGTGGCTGGAGTTGGCCATAAGCTCCGGGGATTGGCGCCGTGTGCCAGGAGAGCTTTCGATCACACGGAATTTCAGCAAAGTGTGCTGGGAGCTGGGCTGTGGAGGGGTAGACAAGAGCGATGCTGTCGCTGGTGAGGCCAGGCTGTGGCAACTGAACTCGACGGAGAAGGCCATCATGTACAGGGTGATCGAAACCATCCAGGGCATGACCACCATGCTGACCAATAGGACCCACGACGAGAACGAGATTTATTTTGAAACCAATCCATGGAACATGACCACTGCATCAGCCGGCATCCCTCATGGGGCAGCCATCGTCTGCTCAGGTGAGTGTCCCGAGAAGGGCTGGAAGTGCCGATGCCCCAAGCAGCCACCCCAGCAGTGTCCTTCCTTGCCCGCAGGCAGCCGACGGGTGAGGCTGGCGGGGAGCTCTGGGCGCTGCGCCGGGCGGGTGGAGGTGTATTCCGGTGGCAGGTGGAGCAGCGTGTGCCAGGAAGGCTGGGACCTGCAGGACGCGGCCGTTGTGTGCCGGGAGCTGGGATGCGGCACGGCGCTGGAGGCCCCGAGCTCGGCGCTCTTCGCTCCTGGCCCGGGGCCGCTGTGGCCGTACATCCCCGAGTGCTCCGGGAGCGAGGAGTCTCTCTGGGAATGCGGGCGCTCGGAAGGGCACGAGTGCGAGCGCGGCGGCGGGGCAGGGGCCGTGTGCTCAGGTGGGTGCTGGGCGCCCCCAGCTCAGGGTGCGGCGGAGCCCCCCGGGGGCTTCTGGGCTGTGCCGTGACCCCCCCGCACCTCTTGCAGAGCAGCTCTCCGTGCGGCTGGCGGGTGGCAGCGGGCGCTGCCGCGGGTACCTGGAGGTGTCCCGCAACGACACCTGGGGCCGCGTGTGCGCCAACGAAACCAGCGACAGCACGGCTGGCACCGTCTGCCGCCAGCTGGGCTGTGGGCACAGGGGGTGGCTGTCGGCCGGCCCTGCTCAGCAGCCAGCCCCCGCCTGGTTGGCGTGGGTGGGCTGTGAGGAGGAGGCTCGCTCGCTCTGGGGGTGTCCCTCGGCACCCTGGCGCTTGCAGAGCTGCGGCCCTGGCGGGGACGCCTACGTGGTTTGTGAGGAGGAGGACACTGATGGCACCGCTGAGACAGCCACCGCTCCGTATCCGGACAACGCCAGCAGCACAGGTATCTCTGCCGGTGTCGGCACCCCCTACGCCGGGCTGGCTGGGATCCCCCTCCCCTCACTGCTTGCCCGTGTCCCCACAGGCATCCCCATCAGAGCCACCCGGGCCGTGGGGACTGTGTCCGTGCCAGCTGTGCTGTGTGTGGTGCTGGGGACGCTGCTGTGCCTGGCCCTGGGTGCCCTGGCCACGCTGCTGTGCCGTGCCCGCGCCTGGCGCCGAGGTGGGTCCCGGCGGGTGGGTGCCAGGAGAGAGCCGGTTTGCGGGTTCTGGGGCTCCCGCCCTGCAGAAGAGCTCCGAAGGTGGGCAGGGGTGGTCCTGGTGCCCCCCAGGGTGCCCATGGCCCCAGGTAAGTGCTGCCTGTCATTGCAGGCGCTGGCAGAGCTGCAGATGCCATCTCCAACGCTGTCTACGAGGAGCTGGACTACACGGCAATGCCCGAGTACCAGGAGGTGCCCAGTGGCCCAGGTGGGTGCAGCCCGAGTGCCCCAGCTGTGCCCGGAGAGAGGGCTCTGCGCCACAGCCCCACGGCAGCTCCGGGTCCTGGTGGCCTGGCCCTGGCTCCTCGCCATGGGCTGGGGCTTTCCCTCGGTCCCGTGGCAGCTCCTCCCTTGTGGTGTGAGGTTGTGCCACCTGCGGTGCCACTTGAGGTCTCTGCTGAGTCCCTCTTTACCCCCTGCAGGCTCTGTGTCAGAGGGATCGGTGAAGAAGCTGCCGTATTACACTGAGGACAGCATGGAGGGAAGTGACACCGAGGCAGCCCCAGGTAGGAGCACAGGGCAGGAAGCCCACGGGGATCACAGGGGACAGAGGACACACCGGGACTGGGGAGCTGAGGGAGCCACTTCCCCCCTTGTTATTATGCCGCAAAGTAACATCTTTCCTTGTGGGACCCGAGGGCCACCAGCGCATGTCAGGTGGCAGTGCTGGAGGCGATGGCACAGAATGACCCCTGTCACGGCCACTGGGTCACTGCCATGGACGCCTGTGCCTGTTGCAGGTCCCCCTGCCTGGCTTGAGCATGGAACCCTGGATGGCTATGATGATGCCCTGGATGTGGCAGAGGACCCCCCTGCTCCCAGCACTGGGGACATCTCTGATGGAGTGGCTTTGGGGAGAGGGATCCGTGTCCTCCCCACAGGTAAAAGGGATCCCAGCTGCCCTGTTGCCTCTGCAGAGGCACTGCATGGCAGGGTTTGGCTGTGGGGGTGGGCAGGGATCCAGCCACAGATCCAAGGGGGCTGCAGCCAGATCCCGGATGGGTCGGTCAGAGGGGTCACCTTTCTGTACTGTCCCCAAGGTGGGATTGACTCCCCTCCAAGTCTCCCAGGAGCCACCAGGGACCCCCCGGAACAGCCCCCGGAGCACACGGACTATGATGATGTCGGCAGCAGCAGCATCCTGGGAACGTCACCATGAGGATGCCCTGGCCATGCTGCTTCCCTGGGGACGTGTGTGGCAGTGTGGGGTGGCCCTGTCACCAGGCAGTGTGGCTTTGCCCACTGTCACCTGTCTGTGCCCAGGACTTGCAGCTGTGCAGGAAAAGTGTTCCTGTGTAGGGAAAATCTTTGATTGCGATGTGAATTTCCCTTTTTTCTTAATAAAATGCAAACGTGTCAGAAAGTCACTCCCAGGGCTGGCACCTCCCCTGAGGCTGGAACCTCTCTCCTGGCTACACCTTCCACTGGGGCTTTGTGGCAGGAACTGGAACCAGCGACACATCCCTGGGCATGGTGGGCTTACGGGGAAGAGTGCAGGGGGATTGCTGGGATTGGCTGTGGGATCTTTATTTGGCACTGCCAAATGCACACAACTGTTCCCAGCAAGGCTGAGGGGAAAAGGGAGAGGGCAGGACCAGCCCCCGCAGAGGCAGCAGGATCTTCTCCATATGCCCCATAGGTGGTGTGGTGGTTTTGATTAGCCTAAAATATTAGTGAGGTGTTTTTAACATCTAAGAGAAATTTGGACCCCTCAAAAGCTGTTGTGGTAGGCCTGGAGAGGTGTCTGAGGGGTGGGGAATGGCACAAAGATGTCTCCTGTGTGTCCTGAGTGCAAATTCTGGAAGTTTTTACATCAAGCCCAGCAGAGCCAATCTCTGATGGCTCTGAAGTTGATGGACATGCTGCCGGCCAAGTTTGGGCCAATTGGAGGTGCTGGTTACGCCTCTATGAAAACATATTTAAGGAAAAATCAAAACAAAGCAGGCACACACTTCTTTCACTTCTTTGTAGTTGGAGGAGGAGGAGGTGGAGGTGAAAATATGTGAGGAAGAACAGCATGGAGAGCACCAAGGTCAGTGGAAAAGGGAGAGGAAGGGGTGCTCCAGTGCTTCCAGCACCGGAGCTGAATAACTTTCTGCTAGCCATGGTAAAAACTATGGGGGGAGCAAGAAGTTTCTCCTGCAGCCCATGGAGTCCATAAGGATGTAGAAATTCACCCACAGCCCACTCCAGAGGAGCAGGTGGATGCCTAGAAAAAACTGTGAACCAGTGAGAGTCTCATCTAAGAGTTAAAACTGCAAAGGCCTTGCAAGGGAGAGAAAGGCCTTGCTCCTGGCATGGAAGCAGCCTGGCCTCAGCTCGGGAGAGTCTGCACAGCACCTTATGGACAAAAAGACTCAGGTCGCAGCAAGATTTGGGCAGGATGTTGCTCGTGAAATTAGACCCACGCCAAAGAAGTTCTCAAAGAACTGTCTCTCGTGGGAAAAGACCCCGTGGCTAAGTATAGAACCTCTTTTCCCGATTGAACTGACCAAAAGATCCCTCAACCTGCCCCCTGTCTGTGTTGCTAGTTTAGAAAAAAGGAAGGGGGGGGTAAGTGCAGAAACTGCTTCTTAAGAGGGTGGGGGTGAGAGCAGAAAAAAACTGTCTGAAGAAAAAGAGAAACAAGTAAAGATAAAGAGTATTTGTAGTAAAAGAATTGTAGTGATGAGTAAATTTGAGAATCTGCTCTATAGACTGAAAAGAAACCCTACACCCTGCCCCCTATCCAGCTTGTTGTTTGTAAAGATAAAAAAGAAGTGAATACTATAAGTTCGTAAAAAAGGGGAAAAAGTGACCAAAATAATGTATAAAAAGTTTATTTTTGCCTTATATTTCTCCTCCAATTCTGTAAGGTAATTAAATCACCTTTTTGTGACTTTAGGCTTAGAACCTAGTTCCCCTCTTTTCGTGCGTCCTCCTAACAATGTCCTGTCTCAAATCCATGAGAGTGGGGCAGGCTCTGAGCCTCTCACAGCCCGGAGAGCTGGGCTGGGAATGGCTGTGGGTGTTGGAAGGACATTTCCTAAAGGAGGGGTGGTCCCCTGTAGGAGGGAAGCGCCTTCCTGCCCCGCAGCAGGACCCCGCGGTGGCAGGGCAGCCGGGCCATGGCCCCTGGCTGCGGCACGTCGTGCTCCAGGAGGTTCCCAATCTTCAGGGCGGGCTGCAGTGCCCGCAGGGCATCCAGTTCCTGCAGCAGGGCCTGGCTGAAGCCCTCCGTGCTCAGCCTGGGTGTGAAGGATGCAGGAAAAAATGACAAGGTGTTGGAGGTTGTGGGGAGGGAGGAGCTGAAGCAGCCGCGATGCAGGTGCATCCCTGCCTGTCCCGCAGCATCCGCTCCCCAGCTCGGGGATGCCGGGCGGGGAAAGGGCCGTGGCAGAGCCCTCACCCCAGGCTCCGCAGCGGGCAGGCGGGATGCCGGAGCTTGTGCAGAGCTGCAGGACGCCGTCGGCTTGCAGCTCGTTGTCACTCAGGTCCAGGCAGGTGAGACGGGGCCCCTGCAGCAGCTGCGCAGCCAGGGCTGGGCAGCAGGCGCCCGACAGCCGGCAGCTCCCCAGCCTGTGGGGCCGAGGGAAACGGGCAAGGAGGGCTTTGGCCTCCACTTGGTGAGCTGCTCCAGGTGGGAAGGGCAGTGCAGCGGGTGAGGTCCTGGCAGCAGCAGCAGCAGCAGCAGGGGCCGGTGAGGTGGGAATACTGCAGCTCAAAGGGAACGTCTCGGAAAGACCCTCAGAGGCGGCCCGAGTGTCCCCAGGGGTATCCGTGGAGCCGGCAAGCTCCTGTCCCCTGTGCCCGAGGCAGCAGCCAGCCAGGCACACACCGCCCTCCGGTTCGGGTGCCTCCAGCCAGCGGCCCCGCTCAGCGCTCCGTGCCGTCCGTGCGTGTGTCAGCGGAGCAGTCCGGGCCCGGTGCCCGGCAGCGCGGGGGGCTGGGGCAGCGCAGGGGGCTGGGGCAGCGCAGCTCTTCCCGCCGCCGCACAGCGAGGGAGCGCCGCGGTGTGCTGCTGAGGAATTGCTGTGCTGCAGGTGGGTGGGGAGCAGCTGCAGCTCCAGCTGCTCGCTTTGCTCTGGCTGGGAGGCCGAGACAAGAGGCCGGGAAGTGCGGACCCTTAGCATAACAAAGGGCCAGGTGAGGGGCGCGGAGAGAGACAGCAGGAGAGGAGGATCAGGAGGAAGAGGGAGACGTTTGGATGCTTGGAATGTGAAGGGTCAGAGCACAGGGACCCTTCTCGGACGCTCCAGTTCAGGCTGATTCTGTGCTCCTGTGCAAGAGTAAGTGGATTTCTTCAGTGAGACACCTGGGAGTGTAGCATGGGTGTCTTGGATTGATGTTATGATAATCCTTTATCCCCTATCGTTGTCTTATATGCCCAAGAAAGAAAAAAATGTGGGAAAAAATGTGTGGTCCTGTCTCTTTAACTACACCCAGCCGAAGAGAGAAACGCGGGTTGTGTAGAAAACATTTTCCCCAAGCCTCGCTCCGGGGGAGGATTCGTGGCTCGGCAGAGACTGCGTGCTGGACGGAGGTCGGAGTGAGCTCTGTTCCCGTTTTTTCCCCATTTTTTTCTTTTTTCCTCGTTTGGACCCCTTCTCTTCGATCTGCTTTGCCACCTGGAGACCCAGGAGGGCCAGAGGACAGCAGAGCTCTCCAGGGAGCTCCACCCGGCCCCGGGGGGGAGAGGAGGAGAGGGGCTGCGTCTGAGGAAAAGGACTTTTAATCAGGTTGAATAACTTCTTTTCACCTTGGTTTTCCCCTTCCCCTGTGCCCTGCAGGGCACTCTGCGTGGTTTTGTCAAAGAAATAGTTTTTTCTTCACTTCCATCTAAGAGGCTCTGTTGTGGGTGGGGGAGGGGGTGTCAGAGCCCTTCGCTCTCGGAGGACAGAGAGTTTTATCATTAACCCGGGACAGTATTTGGCGCCCAACTTAGGGGGCCTTGATTACTTGTTCTACACCTTTTGTGGGGTTAGAGAAAATGAAGAAAAAACCCTAATAATTGCATTCTGGTTTTAAACGCTTGGTATTGAATTACAGCCATCAGTAGTCACTCTGCTGTTTGATGGGAGGTTGTTTGATGTAATACTGTCTGTTTGGCACATAGGTTTGTTCCCCTATCAACAGGTAGGGGCAATCTTGTCCCTAATGTATAATTTCCACCAATCAGGGACACGACTCCGGCTTGTTATAGTAATGTGCGTGATACTGACGATCTGTAAGAAGGTATGGGAAACAGTTAAAGATGTACATGCTCTGTTAGTTTCCTCCTCTAGTTTTAGTAACCTGTTTTGGAGTTTTGTTAGTGATATTACCCAACGTGTTAGAGAAGTAGAGGGTGAAGCTTCCTGGCTCCTCACCCATCTCTTTCCCTTTAAATCTGGTAGATCATCTTTTGAGAATATTCAGTTTCCCCTGGATGTTCAAGAGACCATTAACTCGGTAGTACAGGTGCTTTACCTAGGAGGTTGCATGTATATGATGTTCAGTTTTACCAGAATGAGGGCTGAGAAGTCCAGAGGGGCTGAGCAGGAGCAGGCACCTAATCCAGATGTGAGGAAATGTGAATGGTGTGGAGTATGGGAGGACATAGGTAAAACTTTAAAGAAATTCTCTGATCCAATAGACTGGGAATTTCCCCTGGACAAATCCCGAGACCAGCTGAGGTGGGGAAGTATCTGAAAGAGAAGTGCAGAGACAACTGCAGTGCAATATGTTGGGCCCTGGCATATGCTTATCGTACACTGTGGGATATTCTAGAACAGGAAGGAAGGGAGCCTAAGCCAGTGGCAGTTGCTCCTGTTACAAGGAGCAGGAAAGCCCAAGTTAAGACTGATCGCCCAGATGACAGTGGGGAGGGACCCTCAAGGTCAGCAATTGAGTCAGAGGTCATTGTTGAATCCATGAATGTGAGAGACCTTCACAGCCTAAGAAAAGATTATGTCCAACGAGATGATGAATCTGTGATTAGTTGGTTAGTCCCTCTTTGGGATGCTGCAGGCGAAGTTACACTTCTAGATCCTACTGAGGCAAGGCATTTAGGGACTGTGTCACATGACCCAGATATCAACCAAACTATACGAGATGGGCCTGACTGCAGCAGCCTCTGGAGACGAGCTATCAGAGCTGCGAGGGAAAGATACCTACATCCCGACGATCTCTATTCGCAACAAACCCAGTGGAGAACCATAGAACAAGAGATTCAACGCTTGAGAGAAATGGCGGTGGTAGAAATTGTCTTCTCAGAGGACATAGCAAACCCAGATCCAATTATAGACCCAGATAGGATAGAATGTACACCTGTGATGTGGCGGAAACTCCTAAAGCTTGGGCCAGCAGGGTATGCTTCTGCTTTAGCCATTATGAAGCAAGATGACGGGCATGAGACTGTGCGTGATATGACAAGGAAACTCCGAGCGTATGCAGATGTCGTGCATAGCCCAGTGAATGCAAGAATCTCAGCTGTGGAAACAAATCTGCAGAAACTAGAAAATAAGATAGAGAAGAATCATGAGAAACTCAGTAAAGAGATTAAAGACAGCCTTCTCCAAATCTCAGCAGTACAGATCAGAGGTTCTGTTACCCCACGCAGACGCTCCTCGGCTATGAGAACTGGATATATCCCTCGATGTGAGTTGTGGTATTTCCTGTGTGACAGTGGAGAAAACATGAACAGGTGGGATGGACAACCCACTGCTGTCCTGGCATGACGAGTGCGTGAATTGAAGGAGGGCAAGGCTCAGAGAGGGAACTCCACCAGAAGGGAAGTAGCTCTACTCAACATGTCTGATTCCCTTGAAGGAACCTCTAAAATGAATGCCCACCATGGTTAGAGGGGCCCTGCCTCTAGCCAGGTAGAGCCCAGG
This sequence comes from Lichenostomus cassidix, assembly GCF_008360975.1. Classification (NCBI taxonomy): domain Eukaryota; kingdom Metazoa; phylum Chordata; class Aves; order Passeriformes; family Meliphagidae; genus Lichenostomus; species Lichenostomus cassidix. The sequence goes on from NC_139486.1 coordinate 62,164,060, forward strand.
GAAAACCGAATTTTTTGGACAGTGTGGATTCGGTGGCCTGGCACATCAGAGCCACAAGAATACGAGGCTTTAGTTGACACTGGTGCACAATGCACGATAATCCCATCGCGACATGTGGGGACAGAACCTGTTTCTATTTCCGGCGTGACAGGAGGATCACAAGACTTGACCCTGGTGAAAGCTGAGGTGAGCCTGGCTGGAAGAGAGTGGAAAGAACTTTCCATTGTGACTGGCCCAGAGGCTCCATGTATTTTGGGTATAGACTTCCTCCAAAATGGATATTTCAAAGATCCAAAGGGACTCAAGTGGGCATTTGGGATAGCTGCTGTAGAGACAGAGGGCATAAAACAATTGAACACCTTGCCTGGACTGTCAGAGAACCCATCTGCAGTAGGACTCCTGAAAGGGTAAGAGCAACAAGTACAGATTGCAACCTCCATTGTGCACCGCCGACAGTACCGGACAACTCGTGATGCCGTGATTCCCATTCACAAACTAATCCGTGAGCTGGAGAGCCAAGGGGTGGTCAGCAGGACCCACTCATCCTTTAACAGCCCCATCTGGCCTGTGCGAAAATCTGAAGGAGAATGGAGATTGACTGTGGACTATCGTGCCTTGAATGAGGTGACTCCACCTCTGAGTGCTGCTGTGCCAGACATGCTGGAGCTCCAGTATGAGCTAGAGTCCAAAGCAGCAAAGTGGTATGCCACTATTGACATTGCAAATGCATTTTTCTCCATTCCTCTGGCAGCAGAGTGCAGACCTCAGTTTGCTTTCACCTGGAGGGGCGTGCAGTACACGTGGAACCGACTGCCCCAGGGGTGGAAACACAGTCCCACCATCTGCCATGGACTGATCCAGGCTGCAGTGGGAAAGGGTGTGGCTCCAAAAAATTTGCAATACACTGATGACATCATTGTGTGGGGGGACACAGCAGAAGAAGTATTTGAGAAAGGAAAGGAAATCATCCAGATTCTCCTGGAAGCCGGTTTCGCTATAAAAAAGAGCAAAGTCAAAGGGCCTGCCGAAGAGATCCAGTTCCTAGGAGTGAAGTGGCAAGATGGACAGCATCAGAGTCCTACTGAGGTTATCAATAAAATCATGACAATGTTCCCCCCAACCAACAAGAAGGAGATGCAAGCTTTCCTGGGAGCTATAGGCTTTTGGAGAATGCACATCCCCGAGTACAGCCAGATTGTGAGTCCTCTCTACCTGGTTACCCGTAAGAAAAATGATTTCCACTGGGGCCCTGAACAGCAGCAAGCTTTCACCCAGATCAAGCAGGAGATTGCTCATGCAGTAGTCCTTGGCCCAGTCAGGACAGGGCCACAAGTAAAGAATGTGCTTTACTCTGCAGCTGGGAGCCATGGCCTGTCCTGGAGCCTTTGGCAGGAGGTGCCTGGTGAGACTCGGGGTCGTCCATTGGGATTTTGGAGCCGAAGTTACAGAGGGTCTGAAGCCAACTACACCCCAACAGAGAAAGAAATCCTAGCAGCATACGAAGGAGTCCAAGCTGCCTCAGAGGTAATTGGCACAGAAGCACAACTCCTCCTGGCACCTCGACTACCAGTGCTGGGGTGGATGTTTAAAGCAGAGGTTCCCTCTACTCATCATGCCACCAATGGCACGTGGAGCAAATGGATTGCCCTTATCACACAGCGCGCCCGTATGGGAAATCTGAATCGCCCTGGTGTAAGAATATACTCCGTGGGGTTTAGTTATTGGGATAAAACAGGGACAAGAGATCTCTAAAGATGAGTTTTAGAACGTGAGGTTTTATTGTGAAAGAGCATGGGCGTGAGAGGCCTGCTGGGCTGCAAGACGCAGCCCAAAGCAGGCCAGAGAAAAGAGAGAGAGAGAGAGCAGAAAGAAGAGAGTAAAAGAGAGTGATTTGCTGTTTACAATGCACTAAATCATCTTCTCTGTTGAATATTCTAATTCCCTTTAACCAATCTAAGACAAGCTACAAACTCTACAGCATTTACATACAACCTTTAAGAATCATCACATTACCATACAGGGTCATGTTTCAAACCTTAAAAAAACTGCCTTTTTTGGGATTTCTACCAGGCAGGTAGGGTCTGCTATCAAGAGGCGGGATTACCTTCGTGGCCATACCATTGTTTTTTAGTTACTCTACAACTTGAACCTTGTCTTCATTTCAATGTCGCTCATATTTTCCATATCCTCAACATCTCTTGCAAGATGATCATATCTATAAGGCTTTCCTATTTCATCTTCCCCAACACCCTGGGATTTTGGAAATAATTACAAATTGGCCTGAAGGTGAAAATTTTAGTCTGATTGAGGAAGAGGAGCTGGAACAGGTGACCCGTGCAGAGGAAGCTCCACCATACAACCAACTGCCAGCAGACGAAACACGCTATGCTCTTTTCACTGATGGTTCCTGTCGTCTTGTAGGGACAAAATGAAAATGGAAAGCAGCTGTGTGGAAAGCAGCAACATGATGGGTTGCAGAAGCTAGGGAAGAAGAGGGGGGATCGAGCCAATTCGCTGAGCTCAAAGCCGTTCAGTTAGCCCTGGACATTGCTGAAAGAGAGAAATGGCCAAAGCTCTACCTTCATACTGATTCATGGATGGTAACCAATGCTCTGTGGGGTTGGCTGGAAAAGTGGAAGAAGGCTGGTTGGCAGCGTAGGGGGAAAACCAATTTGGGCAGCTGAAGAGTGGAAAGACATCGCTAGTGGGGCAGAGAGACTACCTGTGAAGGTCTGCCATGTAGACGCCCATGTCCCCAAGAGTCGAGCTAATGAGGAACACCAAAACAACGAACAGGTAGATCAGGCTGCAAAGATAAAGGTGTCCCAGGTAGACTTGGATTGGCAGCATAAAGGAGATTTATTCCTAGCTCGATGGGCCCATGATGCCTCAGGCCATCAGGGCAGAGATGCCACCTATAAGTGGGCACGAGACCGAGGGGTGGATCTAACCATGGACTGTATCTCCCAGGTAATCCATAATTGTGAGACGTGTGCTGCCATCAAGCAAGCCAAGCGGGTGAAACCCCTGTGGTATGGTGGGAGGTGGTCTAAATATAAGTATGGAGAGGCCTGGCAGATTGATTACATCACACTGCCTCAAACCCGCCATGGCAAGCGCTACGTGCTCACAATGGTAGAAGCCACCACGGGGTGGTTGGAAACCTACCCTGTGCCTCATGCCACTGCTCGTAACACCATCCTGGGCCTTGAGAAGCAAGTCCTGTGGAGGCATGGTACCCCTGAGAGAATTGAGTCAGATAACAGAACTCATTTGAAAAATAGCCTCATAAACAACTGGGCTAGAGACCATGGCATTGAGTGGGGGTACCACATTCCCTATCATGCACCAGCCGCTGGCAAAGTGGAACGCTATAATGGACTGTTAAAAACCACCCTAAAGGTATTGGGTGGGGGAACTTATAAGAATTGGGAGCGACATTTAGCAGAGGCCACCTGGTTAGTCAATACCCGAGGCTCCATCAACGGAGCAGGTCCTGCCCAATCTGAGCTTCTACATACAGTGGATGGAGATAAGGTCCCAGCAGTACATGCCAGAGGCTTGTTAGGGAAAACTGTCTCGATTGATTCTGCCTCACATAAAGACAAACCCATCCGTGGGGTTGTCTTTGCCCAGGGACCAGGGTGTACTTGGTGGATTATGCAGGAAGATGGAAAAACACGATGTGTCCCTCAGGGAAATTTAATTTTGGGTGAAGGCCACATGTAAGGTTGGGATGGCAAAATACCACCGTTCACCGAATGACATTATTTGTACATAGTTACATGTATATATGTATATGTGTATGTATGTATATATGTGTATGTATGTGTATATGTGTATATATGTGTGTGTGTGTTTAAAGTTGGAAGATGTTAGGGTGGGCCTTAAGCCAACGCTATGGAATAAGGGGTGGAATGTTTTGGATTGATGTTATGATAATCCTTTATCCCCTATCGTTGGCTTATATGCCCAAGAAAGAAAAAACTGTGGAAAAAAAAGTGTGGTCCTGTCTCTTTAACTACACCCAGCCGAAGAGAGAAACGCGGGTTGTTTTGAAAACATTTTCCCCAAGCCTCGCTCCGGGGGAGGATTCGTGGCTCGGCAGAGACTGCGTGCTGGACGGAGGTCGGAGTGAGCTCTGTTGCCGTTTCTTTCCCATTTTTTTCTTTTTTCCTCGTTTGGACCCCTTCTCTTCGATCTGCTTTGCCACCTGGAGAGCCAGGAGGGCCAGAGGACAGCAGAGCTCTCCAGGGAGCTCCACCCGGCCCCGGGGGGGGGAGAGGAGGAGAGGGGCTGCGTCTGAGGAAAAGGACTTTTTAATCAGGTTGAATAACTCCTTTTCACCTTGGTTTTCCCCTTCCCCTGTGCCCTGCAGGGCACTCTGCGTGGTTTTGTCAAAGAAATAGTTTTTTCTTCACTTCTATCTAAGAGGCTCTGTTGTGGGTGGGGGAGGGGGTGTCAGGGCCCTTCGCTCTCGGAGGAGAGAGACTTTTATCATTAACCTGGGATGGAACTAGTGAGGGAGCGAGGTCTGGGTGCGGGAGTGGGCTTCCCGGTTTGGGGAGCCACTGGGGCCACCGTGGGTCAGCGGAGCCGCGGCTGTGAAGGGGCGCCGGTGGCAGCAGGGCGAGTTTCCTGCGTTGGGAGTGTGCTGACAGCGAGTCTCGTAAATGATGGGGCGGGGAAGTTTCCTGAGCGGCGCGGCTGCCGAGCTGCAGGGGAGCAGAGCGGCGGGGCAGGGGCAGCGCGGAGCCGCGGCGTTATCGCGGGCAGCGCAGGTGTCAGGAGCCGCGGTGGGTCGATGGCGAGGCCGGGAGGCGCCGGGGGGTAAACCGCCTCCTTCCTGCGCTGGCGGCGAGGCGAGCGCGGGGCCACAGCTGCGGCAGCAGCGCCATCCATGTGCCAGCGCCGCCGCGAGGGACCGGGGAGCTGCCACCTGCCATCGCCGCGCGGAGCCGGGGGCTGCTGCCACCCCCCGCGGGGGCTGCGGGCACCCCGAGAGGGGAGCACCCCGAGCATGGGGGCTTCGGGCGTTGCCTCCTGCCGGACCTGGGGCTGGTCCCGGGGAGGCTCTCGTTAGGATTTGGGGTGCGGTGTGTCGCCGTGAGGATGGCTCCTGCCAGGCTTCAGCAGCGGAGTTGGAGCCACGGGGGGGTACAGGAAGGGCCCCCGCGGCCCAGGTGTTTCGGGGGGGGCTGTGTGCCCCCGGGGACATCCGGGTGCCAGCCCCCTGTGGCGAGGCGTGTGACGCCAGAAGCAGAGCCGAGGCTCATATTTGGGCACGGAGCAGGTTATTGGTGCCATGGCCCCGCAGCCGGGCGATCAGGCGCCTCATAAAGGCCGCCCTGGTGCTGCTGCCCGCATAGGCTGGGGCGCTGCCGAGACATCCCGTGGCTGCGCTGGGCTCGGGGCCGGTGGCATGGGGCCGATGGCGGCGCTGGGGCTGCTGCTGTGCGTGCGGCTGTGCGGGGGTGAGTGCCGGGCGGCTGGCAGCGGGGCCCGCGGCGGTGCCGGGCCCGGCTGAGCTCCGTCCGTGCCGCAGGCTCCGCGGAGCTGCGCCTGGTGGGCGGCGGCGGGCGCTGTGCCGGGCGAGTGGAAGTGAAGCACAGCGGTGAGTGGGGCTCCGTCTGCCTCTTCGACTTCTACTGGGAAGCGCGCTGGGCCGTGGTGGTGTGCCGGCAGCTGGGCTGTGGCCGGGTGGCCAAAGCGTCCACGTACGCCCCGTTCGGGCCAGGCACCGGGCGGATTTGGCTCTATCCCTTGTGCCGCGGCACCGAGGATGCACTGGAGAAGTGTATACACCGCGGATGGGGACAGCACTTGTGTGACCACGGTCGGGATGTGGGGGTGACCTGCACAGGTGAGGGGACACGCTGGCCTTGCTGGGCCACCACCATCGTGCTGGAACGTCCGGAGGTGGGATGAGCTATGTTGGTTTTCCGGTGCAGATGCCGTGGAGCTGAGGCTGGCGGGCGGCAGCAGTCCCTGCGCTGGGAGGGTGGAGGTGAAGCTGCGTGGACACTGGGGCTCAGTGGCAGACGACAGCTGGGACATGGATGACGCTGAGGTGGTGTGCCAGCAGCTGGGCTGTGGCTCGGCCGCCGGCGCCTACTATGCCCGCGACCGCTTCGGCCCAGGGAACGGGACTGTCAGTCTGGTTAAGGTGGACTGCAGTGGGAATGAGGCCACGCTCTGGGACTGTGAGATCCGTGGCTGGGGACCATATAATAGCACCGTCCATTACCACGATACTGCTGTTGTTTGCCAAGGTAGGAGCCAGGCTATGGGGAACTCTGTCACTTCACGCACATCCCTCGACACTGAGGCTGTGTTGCTCCCGCAGGGTTTTCCCGGCTGGTCGGCGGCGATGGAGCGTGCGCTGGGCGTCTGGAGGTGCGGCAGCGGCGGGCCTGGGTCCGTGTGTGCGAGGATGAGGTGGACATGAAGGTGGCCCAGGTGGTGTGCCGGGAGCTGGGCTGCGGCACGGCGCTTGCCATGGGCGGCAGTGGCCGGTTTGGGGCGGGATGGGGGCCGTTCTGGGAGGGGGGCTTCCAGTGCAATGGCAGCGAGCCCCTCCTGAGTGCCTGCGGCCAGCGAGCGCCCCAGGGCCAGGGCTGCAGCGGCCCCGCCAGCGTCATCTGCTCCCGTAAGTGCCGGGGACAGCGGGGGGCTGCTGGGCTCCCTGCAGCGTCACCGCCCTCATTGGCCTTTCTGCCACAGCCTACACGGGCTTCCGGCTGGGCAACAGCAGCTCGGCATGCGCGGGGCGGGTGGAGGTGGCGGCTCGGGGCACGTGGGGCTCCGTGTGCGCCAGCGAGTGGGAGCTGCCCGACGCCCACGTCCTGTGCCGCCACCTGGGCTGCGGCCACGCCTTGGCCGTGCCGCCGGGAGGCTCCTTCGGCAGCGGCGAGGGGCCACTGCGGCCGGACGCTTTTGGATGCAGCGGCAGCGAGCGGCACCCGGGCGAGTGCCCCGTGGCCGTGCTGGGCAAGGCCCCGTGCGCCCCTGGAAACGCCGCCGCCGTCAACTGCTCAGGTGTGTATGGCACCTGCGTGAGGAGCCCTGAGGGCTTTTGGGCCGCCCCAAGCACTGCGATCAGAGGATGCAGGGCTGTTTTGGGGTGAAGGGAAGGGCTGAGTCAGGTCATTTTACAGGCATCGTGGAGTCCCTGCGGCTGGTGGAGGGTGAGACTCGGTGTGACGGGCTGCTGGAGTTGGCCATAAGCTCCGGGGATTGGCGCCGTGTGCCAGGAGAGGTTTCGATCACACGGAATTTCAGCAAAGTGTGCTGGGAGCTGGGCTGTGGAGGGGTAGACAAGAGCGATGCTGTCGCTGGTGAGACCACGCTGTCCACGCTGAACTCGACGGAGAAGGCCATCATGTACAGGATGATTGAAACCATCCAGGGCATGACCACCATGCTGACCAATAGGACCAACGACGAGAACAAGATAGATTTTGAAACCAATCCATGGAACATGACCACTGCATCAGCCGGCATCCGTCATGGGGCAGACATCTTCTGCTCAGGTGAGTGTCCCGAGAAGGGCTGGAGGTGCCGATGCTCCAAGCAGCCACCCCAGCAGGGTCCTTCCTTGCCTGCAGGCAGCCGACGGGTGAGGCTGGCGGGGAGCTCTGGGCGGTGCGCCGGGCGGGTGGAGGTGTATTCCGGTGGCAGGTGGAGCGGCGTGTGCCAGGAAGGCTGGGACCTGCAGGACGCGGCCGTTGTGTGCCGGGAGCTGGGATGCGGCACGGCGCTGGAGGCCCCGAGCTCGGCGCGCTTCGCTCCTGGCCCGGGGCCGCTGTGGCCGTACATCCCCGAGTGCTCCGGGAGCGAGGAGTCTCTCTGGGAATGCGGGCGCTCGGAAGGGCACGAGTGCGAGCGCGGCGGCGGGGCAGGGGCCGTGTGCTCAGGTGGGTGCTGGGCGCCCCCAGCTCAGGGTGCGGCGGAGCCCCCCGGGGGCTTCTGGGCTGTGCCGTGACCCCCCCGCACCTCTTGCAGAGCAGCTCTCCGTGCGGCTGGCGGGTGGCAGCGGGCGCTGCCGCGGGTACCTGGAGGTGTCCCGCAACGACACCTGGGGCCGCGTGTGCGCCAACGGCACCAGCGACAGCACGGCTGGCACCGTCTGCCGCCAGCTGGGCTGTGGGCACAGGGGGTGGCTGTCGGCCGGCCCTGCCCAGCAGCCAGCCCCCGCCTGGTTGGCGTGGGTGGGCTGTGAGGAGGAGGCTCGCTCGCTCTGGGGGTGTCCCTCGGCACCCTGGCGCTTGCAGAGCTGCGGCCCTGGCGGGGACGCCTACGTGGCTTGTGAGGAGGAGGACACTGATGGCACGGCTGAGACAGCCACCACTCCGTATCCGGACAACGCCAGCAGCACAGGTATCTCTGCCGGTGTCGGCACCCCCTACGCCGGGCTGGCTGGGATCCCCCTCCCCTCACTGCTTGTCCCTGTCCCCACAGGCATCCCCATCAGAGCCACCCCGGCCGTGGGGACTGTGTCCGTGCCAGCTGTGCTGTGTGTGGTGCTGGGGACGCTGCTGTGCCTGGCCCTGGGTGCCCTGGCCGCGCTGCTGTGCCGTGCCCGCGCCTGGCGCCGAGGTGGGTCCCGGCGGGTGGGTGCCAGGAGAGACCCGGTTTGCGGGTTCTGGGGCTCCCGCCCTGCAGAACAGCTGAGAAGGTGGGCAGGGGTGGTCCTGGTGCCCCCCAGGGTGCCCATGGCCCCAGGTAAGTGCTGTCTGTCATTGCAGGCGCTGGCAGAGCTGCAGATGCCATCTCCAACGCTGTGTACGAGGAGCTGGACTACACGGCAATGCCCGAGTACCAGGAGGTGCCCAGTGGCCCAGGTGGGTGCAGCCCGAGTGCCCCAGCTGTGCCCGGAGAGAGGGCTCTGCGCCACAGCCCCACGGCAGCTCCGGGTCCTGGTGGCCTGGCCCTGGCTCCTCGCCATGGGCTGGGGCTTTCCCTCGGTCCCGTGGCAGCTCCTCCCGTGAGGTGTGAGGTTGTGCCACCTGCGGTGCCACTTGAGGCCTCTGCTGAGTCCCTCTTTACCCCCTGCAGGCTCTGTGTCAGAGGGATCGGTGAAGAAGCTGCCGTATTACACTGAGGACAGCATGGAGGGAAGTGACACCGAGGCAGCCCCAGGTAGGAGCACAGGGCAGGAAGCCCACGGGGATCACAAGGGACAGAGGACACACCTGGGTTGGGGATCTGAGGGAAAAAATCCCCTCCTTGTTACTGTGCAGCAAAGTAACGTCTTTCCTAGAGGGACCCGAGGGCCACCAGCACATGTCTGCTGGCAGTGCAGGAGGGGATGGCACAGCATGACCCCTGTCACGGCCACTGGGTCACTGCCATGGACCCCTGTGCCTGTCCCAGGTCCCCCTGCCCGGCCCGAGCATGGAACCCTGGATGGCTATGATGATGCCCTGGATGTGGCAGAGGAGTCCCCTGCTCCCAGCACTGGGGACATCTCTGAGGGTGTGGCATGGAGGAGGTGGATCCGTGTCCTCCCCACAGGTAAAAGGGATCCCAGCTGCCCTGTTGCCTCTGCAGAGCCACTGCATGGCAGGGTTTGGCTGTGGGGGTGGGCAGGGATCCAGCGACAGATCCAAGGGGGCTGCAGCCAGATCCCTGGTGGGGTGGGTCAGAGGGGACACGGGGCTGCCACCCTGAGGCACCTTTCTGTGCTGTCCCCAAGGTGGGATCGACTCCCCTCCAAGTCCCCCAGGAGCCACCAGGGACCCCCCGGAACAGCCCCCGGAGCACACGGACTATGATGATGTCGGCAGCAGCAGCATCCTGGGAACGTCACCATGAGGATGCCCTGGCCATGCCGCAGCCCTGGGGACATGTGTGTGGCAGTGTGGGGTGGCACTGTCACCAGGCAGTGTGGCCTCTTCCACAGAGGTCACCTGTCTGTGCCCAGCATTGCAGCAGTGCAGGAAAATTGTTCCTGTGCAAGGAAAACCTTTGATTTGTGTGTGAATTTCCCTTTTTTCCTATTAAAACGCAAATTGGTCAGAGAGTCACTTCCAGGGCTGGGGCCACCCTTGAGGCTGGCACTTCCATTCCGGCTGCATGAGCCATCCCTTGGGGATTTGTGGCAGGAGCTGGAACCACTGACACATCCCTGGGCATGGTGGGCTTACGGGGAAGAGTGCAGGGGGATTGCTGGGATTGGCTGTGGGATCTTTATTTGGCACTGCCAAATGCACACAACTGTTCCCAGCAAGGCTGAGGGGAAAAGGGAGAGGGCAGGACCAGCCCCTGCAGAGGCAGCAGGATCTGCTCTCTGTGCCCCATGGGTGGGGCAGGCTCTGAGCCTCTCACAGTACGGAGAGCAGGGCTGGGAATGGCTGTGGGTGTTGGAAGGACTTTTCCTAAAGGATGGGAGGTCTCCTGGTGTGGGGGTACCCTCCTGCCCCGCAGCAGGACCCCGCGGTGGCAGGGCAGCCGGGGTTTGGCCCCAGTCGGCTCCAGGAGGTTCCCAATCTTCAGGGCGGGCTGCAGTGCCCGCATGGCATCCAGTTCCTGCAGCAGGGCCGGGCTGAAGCCCTCCGTGCTCAGCCTGGGTGTGAAGGATGCAGGAAAAAAAGACAAGGTGTTGGAGGTTGTGGGGAGGGAGGAGCTGAAGCAGCCGCGATGCAGGTGCATCCCTGCCTGTCCCGCAGCATCCGCTCCCCAGCTCGGGGATGCCGGGCGGGGAAAGGGCCGTGGCAGAGCCCTCACCCCAGGCTCCGCAGCGGGCAGGCGGGATGCCGGAGCTTGTGGCAGAGCTGCAGGACGCCGTCGGCTTGCAGCTCGTTGTCACTCAGGTCCAGGCAGGTGAGACGGGGCCCCTGCAGCAGCTGCGCAGCCAGGGCTGGGCAGCAGGCGCCCGACAGCCGGCAGCTCCCCAGCCTGTGGGGCCGAGGGAAACGGGCAAGGAGGGCTTTGGCCTCCACTTGCTGAGCAGCCCCAGGGGGGAAGGAGGGAGCTCTGGGTAGCAAGGAGGGGACACTGGCCCATCCCGCAGCCCCTTACCGCAGAGTCTGCAGTGGGCAGGCACAGTGGTCAAGCCCCTCACACAGCAGCTCCACGCCAGCATCGCGCAGCTGCTCGCTGAAGGACAAATCCAGCTCCTCCAGGGACTTGTTGGTGCTCAGCACAGCAGCGAGGTCCTCACAGCAGGCGCTGGTGAGGCGGGAATACCGCAGCCTGATGGGAACCCCCAGGAAAAGCCCTCAGAACCGGCTGGAGGGCCCCCAGTTCCACCCTACCATGGTGATGGTCCCATCCTGGTGCCACAACTCTGGAGCTCCTTGCCCTGGACAGCGAGGGAGCGCCGCGGTGTGCTGCTGAGGAATTGCTGTGCTGCAGGTGGGTGGGGAGCAGCTGCAGCTCCAGCTGCTCGCTTTGCTCTGGCTGGGAGGCCGAGACAAGAGGCCGGGAAGTGCGGACCCTTAGCATAACAAAGGGCCAGGTGAGGGGCGCGGAGAGAGACAGCAGGAGACGAGGATCAGTACATAGTTATGTGTATATATGTATATGTGTATATATGTATATGTGTATGTATGTATATATGTGTATATATGTGTGTGTGTGTTTAAAGTTGGAAGATGTTAGGGTTGGCCTTAAGCCAACGCTGTGGAATAAGGGGTGGAATGTCTTGGATTGATGTTATGATAATCCTATTATCCCCTATCATTGGCTTATATGTCCAAGAAAGAAAAAAATGTGTAAAAAAATGTGTGATCCTGTGTCTTTAACTACACCCAGCCGAAGAGAGAAACGCGGGTTGTTTAGAAAACATTTTCCCCAAGCCTCGCTCCGGGGGAGGATTCGTGGCTCGGCAGAGACTGCATGCTGGACGGAGGTCGGAGTGAGCTCTGTTCCCGTTTTTTTCCCATTTTTTTCTTTTTTCCTCGTTTGGAGCCCTTCTCTTCGATCTGCTTTGCCACCTGGAGACTCAGGAGGGCCAGAGGACAGCAGAGCTCTCCAGGGAGCTCCACCCGGCCCCGGGGGGGAGAGGAGGAGAGGGGCTGCGTCTGAGGAAAAGGACTTTTTAATCAGGTTGAATAACTCCTTTTCACCTTGGTTTTCCCCTTCCCCTGTGCCCTGCAGGGCACTCTGCGTGGTTTTGTCAAATAAATAGTTTTTTCTTCACTTCCATCTAAGAGGCTCTGTTGTGGGTGGGGGAGGGGGTGTCAGGGCCCTTCGCTCTCGGAGGAGAGAGAGTTTTATCATTAACCTGGGATGGAACTAATGAGGGAGCGAGGTCTGGGTGCGGGAGTGGGCTTCCCGGTTTGGGGAGCCACTGGGGCCACCGTGGGTCACCGGAGCCGCGGCTGTGAAGGGGCGCCGGTGGCAGCAGTGCGAGTTTCCTGCGTTGGGAGTGTGCTGACAGCGAGTCTCGTAAATGATGGGGCGGGGAAGTTTCCTGAGCGGCGCGGCTGCCGAGCTGCAGGAGAGCGGAGCGGCGGGGCAGGGGCAGCGCGGAGTCGCGGCGTTATCGCGGGCAGCGCAGGTGTCAGGAGCCGCGGTGGGTCGATGGCGAGGCCGGGAGGCGCCGGGGGGTAAACCGCCTCCTTCCTGCGCTGGCGGCGAGGCGAGCGCGGGGCCACAGCTGCGGCAGCAGCGCCATCCATGTGCCAGCGCCGCCGCGAGGGACCGGGGAGCTGCCACCTGCCATCGCCGCGCGGAGCCGGGGGCTGCTGCCACCCCCCGCGGGGGCTGCGGGCACCCCGAGAGGGGAGCACCCCGAGCATGGGGGCTTCGGGCGTTGCCTCCTGCCGGACCTGGGGGTGGTCCCGGGGAGGCTGTCGTTAGGATTTGGGGTGCGGTGTGTCGCCGTGAGGATGGCTCCTGCCAGGCTTCAGCAGCTGAGTTGGAGCCACGGGGGGGTACAGGAAGGGCCCCCGCGGCCCAGGTGTTTCGGGGGGGGCTGTGTGCCCCCGGGGACATCCGGGTGCCAGCCCCCTGTGGCGAGGCGTGTGACGCCAGAAGCAGAGCCGAGGCTCATATTTGGGCACGGAGCAGGTTATTGGTGCCGTGGCCCCGCAGGCGGGCGATCAGGCGCCTCATAAAGGCCGCCCTGGTGCTGCTGCCCGCATAGGCTGGGGCGCTGCCGAGACATCCCGTGGCTGCGCTGGGCTCGGGGCCGGTGGCATGGGGCCGATGGCGGCGCTGGGGCTGCTGCTGTGCGTGCGGCTGTGCGGGGGTGAGTGCCGGGCGGCTGGCAGCGGGGCCCGCGGCGGTGCCGGGCCCGGCTGAGCTCCGTCCGTGCCGCAGGCTCCGCGGAGCTGCGCCTGGTGGGCGGCGGCGGGCGCTGTGCCGGGCGAGTGGAGGTGAAGCACAGCGGTGAGTGGGGCTCCGTCTGCGTCTTCGACTTCGACTTTGACTCGGACGCGCTTTGGGCCGTGGTGGTGTGCCGGCAGCTGGGCTGTGGCCGGGTGGCCAAAGCGTCCCCGTACGCCCCGTTCGGGCCAGGCAGCGGGCGGATCTGGCTACAGCCCTACTTCTGCCGCGGCACCGAGGATGCGCTGGAGCAGTGTCCACATCTCGGATGGGGACAGCATTTGTGTGACCACGATCGGGATGTGGGGGTGACCTGCACAGGTGAGTGGACACGCTGGCCGTGCTGGGCCACCAGCATTGTGCTGGAACGTCCAGGGCAGGGCTGAGCTTTGTCGGTTTCCCGGTGCAGGTGGCATGGAGCTGAGGCTGGCGGGCGGCAGCAGCCCCTGCGCTGGGAGGGTGGAGGTGAAGCTGCGTGGACACTGGGGCTCGGTGGGAGACAGCGACTGGGACATGGATGACGCTGAGGTGGTGTGCCAGCAGCTGGGCTGTGGCTCGGCCGCCGGCGCCTACTCTGCCCTCGACCTCTTCGGCCCAGGGAACGTGACGGTCAATTTAGCCATGGTTGACTGCAGTGGGAATGAGGCCACGCTCTGGGACTGTGAGATCCGTGGCTGGGGACCATATGGCAGCATCCAGGACTACGAAACTGCTGTTGTCTGCCAAGGTAGGCGTCAGGCTATGGGGATCTCTGTCACTTGACGCACATCCCTCGACACTGAGGCTGTGTTGCTCCCGCAGGGTTTTCCCGGCTGGTCGGCGGCGATGGAGCGTGCGCTGGGCGTCTGGAGGTGCGGCAGCGGCGGGCCTGGGTCCGTGTGTGCGAGGATGAGGTGGACATGAAGGTGGCCCAGGTGGTGTGCCGGGAGCTGGGCTGCGGCACGGCGCTTGCCATGGGCGGCAGTGGCCGGTTTGGGGCGGGATGGGGGCCGTTCTGGGAGGGGGGCTTCCAGTGCAATGGCAGCGAGCCCCTCCTGAGTGCCTGCGGCCAGCGAGCGCCCCAGGGCCAGGGCTGCAGCGGCCCCGCCAGCGTCATCTGCTCCCGTAAGTGCCGGGGACACCGGGGGGCTGCTGGGCTCCCTGCAGCGTCACCGCCCTCATTGGCCTTTCTGCCACAGCCTACACGGGCTTCCGGCTGGGCAACAGCAGCTCGGCATGCGCCGGGCGGGTGGAGGTGGCGGCTCGGGGCACGTGGGGCTCCGTGTGCGCCAGCGAGTGGGAGCTGCCCGACGCCCACGTCCTGTGCCGCCACCTGGGCTGCGGCCGCGCCTTGGCCGTGCCGCCGGGAGGCTCCTTCGGCAGCGGCGAGGGGCCACTGCGGCCGGACGCTTTTGGCTGCAGCGGCAGCGAGCGGCACCCGGGCGAGTGCCCCGTGGCCGTGCTGGGCAAGGCCCCGTGCGCCCCTGGAAACGCCGCCGCCGTCAACTGCTCAGGTGTGTATGGCACCTGCGTGAGGAGCCCTGAGGGCTTTTGGGCCGCCCCAAGCACTGCGATCAGAGCAGGCAGGGCTGTTTTGAGGTGAAGGGAAGGGCTGAGTCACGTCATTTTACAGGCATGGTGGAGTCCCTGCGGCTGGTGGAGGGTGAGACTCGGTGTGACGGGTGGCTGGAGTTGGCCATAAGCTCCGGGGATTGGCGGCGTGTGCCAGGAGAGCTTTCGATCACACGGAATTTCAGCAAAGTGTGCTGGGAGCTGGGCTGTGGAGGGGTAGACAAGAGCGATGCTGTCTCTGGCGAGGCCACGCTGTCTGTATTGAACGAGACGGAGAAGGCCATCATGTACAGGGTGATCAAAACCATCCAGGGCATGACCACCATGCTGACCAATAGGACCAAAGACAGGAACGATTTCGATTTTGAAAACATTGAAGGGTCTATGACCACTGCATCAGCCGGCATCCCTTATGGGGCAGCCATCTTCTGCTCAGGTGAGTGTCCCGAGAAGGGCTGGAGGTGCCGATGCCCCAAGCAGCCACCCCAGCAGGGTCCTTCCATGCCCGCAGGCAGCCGACGGGTGAGGCTGGCGGGGAGCTCTGGGCGCTGCGCCGGGCGGGTGGAGGTCTATTCCGGTGGCAGGTGGAGCAGCGTGTGCCAGGAAGGCTGGGACCTGCAGGACGCGGCCGTTGTGTGCCGGGAGCTGGGATGCGGCACGGCGCTGGAGGCCCCGAGCTCGGCGCGCTTCGCTCGTGGCCCGGGGCCGCTGTGGCCGTACATCCCCGAGTGCTCCGGGAGCGAGGAGTCTCTCTGGGAATGCGGGCGCTCGGAAGGGCACGAGTGCGAGCGCGGCGGCGGGGCAGGGGCCGTGTGCTCAGGTGGGTGCTGGGCGCCCCCAGCTCAGGGTGCGGCGGAGCCCCCCGGGGGCTTCTGGGCTGTGCCGTGACCCCCCCGCACCTCTTGCAGAGCAGCTCTCCGTGCGGCTGGCGGGTGGCAGCGGGCGCTGCCGCGGGTACCTGGAGGTGTCCCGCAACGACACCTGGGGCCGCGTGTGCGCCAAGGGCACCAGCGACAGCACGGCTGGCACCGTCTGCCGCCAGCTGGGCTGTGGGCACAGGGGGTGGCTGTCGGCCGGCCCTGCTCAGCAGCTAGCCCCCGCCTGGTTGGCATGGGGTGGGCTGTGAGGAGGAGGCTCGCTCGCTCTGGGGGTGTCCCTCGGCACCCTGGCGCTTGCAGAGCTGCGGCCCTGGCGGGGACGCCTACGTGGCTTGTGAGGAGGAGGACACTGATGGCACCGCTGAGACAGCCACCACTCCGTATCCGGACAACGCCAGCAGCACAGGTATCTCTGCCGGTGTCGGCACCCCCTACGCCGGGCTGGCTGGGATCCCCCTCCCCTCACTGCTTGCCCGTGTCCCCACAGGCATCCCCATCAGAACCACCCGGGCGGTGGGGACTGTGTCCGTGCCAGCTGTGCTGTGTGTGGTGCTGGGGACGCTGCTGTGCCTGGCCCTGGGTGCCCTGGCCGCGCTGCTGTGCCGTGCCCGCGCCTGGCGCCGAGGTGGGTCCCGGCGGGTGGGTGCCAGGAGAGAGCCGGGTTGCGGGTTCTGGGGCTCCCGCCCTGCAGAACAGCTCCGAAGGCGGGCAGGGGTGGTCCTGGTGCCCCCCAGGGTACCCACGGCCCCAGGTAAGTGCTGCCTGTCATTGCAGGCGCTGGCAGAGCTGCGGATGCCATCTCCAACGCTGTGTACGAGGAGCTGGACTACACGGCAATGCCCGAGTACCAGGAGGTGCCCAGTGGCCCAGGTGGGTGCAGCCCGAGTGCCCCAGCTGTGCCCGGAGAGAGGGCTCTGCGCCACAGCCCCACGGCAGCTCCGGGTCCTGGTGGCCTGGCCCTGGCTCCTCGCCATGGGCTGGGGCTTTCCCTCGCTCCCGTGGCAGCTCCTCCCGTGCCGTGTGAGGTTGTGCCACCTGCGGTGCCACTTGAGGCCTCTGCTGAGTCCCTCTTTACCCCCTGCAGGCTCTGTGTCAGAGGGATCGGTGAAGAAGCTGCCGTATTACACTGAGGACTGCATGGAGGGAAGTGACACCGAGGCAGCCCCAGGTAGGAGCACAGGGCAGGAAGCCCACGGGGATCACAGGGGACAGAGGACACACCTGGGTTGGGGATCTGAGGGAGCCACTTCCCCCCTTGTTATTGTGCAGCAAAGTAATATCTTTCCTTGTGGGACCGGAGGGCCACCAGCGCATGTCAGGTGGCAGTGCTGGAGGGGATGGCACAGCATGACCCCTGTCACGGCCACTGGGTCACTGCCATGGACCCCTGTGCCTGTCCCAGGTCCCCCTGCCTGGCTCGAGCATGGAACCCTGGATGGCTATGATGATGCCCTGGATGTGGCAGAGGAGTCCCCTGCTCCCAGCACTGGGGACATCTCTGAGGGAGTGGCTTTGGGGAGAGGGATCCGTGTGCTCCCCACAGGTAAAAGGGATCCCAGCTGCCCTGTTGCCTCTGCAGAGGCACTGCATGGCAGGGTTTGGCTGTGGGGGTGGGCAGGGATCCAGCCACAGATCCAAGGGGGCTGCAGCCAGATCCCTGGTGGGGTCGGTCAGAGGGGACATGGAGCTGCCACCCTGAGGCACCTTTCTGTGCTGTCCCCAAGGTGGGATCGACTCCCCTCCAAGTCCCCCAGGAGCCACCAGGGACCCCCTGGAACAGCCCCCGGAGCACACGGACTATGATGATGTCGGCAGCAGCAGCATCCTGGGAACGTCACCATGAGGATGCCCTGGCCATGCTGCTTCCCTGGGGACATGTGTGCGGCAGTGTGGGGTGGCCCTGTCACCAGGCAGTGTGGCCTTGCCCACAGAGGTCACCTGTCTGTACCCAGCACGGCAGCAGTGCAGGAAAAGTGTTCCAGTGTAGGGAAGATCTTTGATTTCTATGTGAATTTCCCTTTTTTCCTAATAAAACGTAAACTGGTCAGAGAGTCACTCCCAGGGCTGGGACCTCCCTTGAGTCTGGAACCTCCATCCCTGCTACAACAGCCTTCCCTCAGAGATTTGTGGCAGGAGCTGGAACCACCGACACATCCCTGGGCATGGTGGGCTTACGGGGAAGAGTGCAGGGGGATTGCTGGGATTGGCTGTGGGATCTTTATTTGGCACTGCCAAATGCACACAACTGTTCCCAGCAAGGCTGAGGGGAAAAGGGAGAGGGCAGGACCCAGCCCCCGCAGAGGCAGCAGGATCTTCTCCATATGCCCCGTGGGTGGTGTGGTGGTTTTGATTAGCCTAAAACATCAGTGAAGTGTTTTTAACATCTAAGAGAAATTTGGACCCCTCAAAAGCTGTTGTGGTAGGCCTGGGGAGGTGTCTGAGGGGTGAGGAATGGCACAAAGATGGCTCCTGTGTGTCCTGAGTGCAAGTTCTGGAAGTTTTTACATCAAGTCCAGCAGAGCCAATCTCTGATGGCTCTGAATGTGATGGACATGCTGCCGGCCAAGTTTGGGCCAATTGGAGGTGATAGTTATGCCTCTGTGAAAACTTATTTAATGAAAAATCAAAACAAAGCAGGCATGCACTTCTTTCAGTTCTTTGTAGTTGGAGGAGGAGGAGGTGGAGGTAAAAATATGTGAAGAAGAATAGCATAGAGAGCAGCAAGGTCAGTGAAAAAGGGAGAGGAAGGGGTGCTCCAGTGCTCCCGGCACCAGAGCTGAATAACTTTCTGCTAGCCATGGTAAAAACTATGGGGGGAGCAAGAAATTTCTCCTGCAGCCCATGGAGCCCATAAGGATGCAGAAATTCACCCACAGCCCACTCCAGAGGAGCAGGTGGATGCCTAGAAAAAACTGTGAACCTGTGAGAGTCTCATCTAAGAGTTAAAACTGCACAAGGCCTTGATTGGGAGAGAAAGGCCTTTTCCTTGCTCCTGGCATGGAAGCAGCCTGGCCTCGGCTCGGGAGAGTCTGCACAGCACCCTATGGACAAAAAGACTCACATTGCAGCAGGATTCGGGTGGGATGTTTCTCATGAAATTAGATCCATGCCGAGGAAATTCTCAAAGAACTGTCTCTCCTGGGAAAAGACCCCGTGGCTAAGTAGAGAACCTCTTTTCCTGATTGAACTGACCAAAAGACTCCTCAACCTGCCCCCTGTCTGTGTTGCTAGTTTAGAAAAAAGGAAGGGGGGGTGGTAAGTGCAGAAACTGCTTCTTAAGAGGGTGGGGGTGAGAGCAGAAAAAAACTGTCTGAAGAAAAAGAGAAACAAGTAAAGGTAAAGAGTATTTGTAGTAAAAGAATTGTAGTGATGAGTAAATTTGAGAATCTGCTCTATAGACTGAAAAGAAACCCCACACCATGCCCCCTGCCCAGCTTGTTGATTGTAAAGATAAAAAACAAGTGAATACTATAAGTTCGTAAGAAAGAGGAAAAAGTGAACAAAATAATGTATAAAAAGTTTATTTTTGCCTTACGTTTCTCCTCCAATTCTGTTAGGTAATTAAATCACCTTTTTGTGACTTTAAGCTTAGAGCCTAGTTACCCTCTTTTCGTGCGTCCTCCTAACAATGTCCTGTCTCAAATCCATGAGAGTGGGGCAGGCTTTGAGCCTCTCACAGCACAGAGAGCTGGGCTGGGAATGGCTGTGGGTGTTGGAAGGACATTTCCTAAAGGAGGGGAGGTCTCCTGAAGGAGGGGAGTGCCTTCCTACCCCGCAGCAGGACCCCGCGGTGGCAGGGCAGCCGGGCCATGGCCCCTGGCTGCGGCACGTCGTGCTCCAGGAGGTTCCCAATCTTCAGGGCGGGCTGCAGTGCCCGCAGGGCATCCAGTTCCTGCAGCAGGGCCTGGCTGAAGCCGTCCGTGCTCAGCCTGGGCTTGGGGGACGCAAGAAAGAGGAGGTGTTGGAGGTTGTGGGGAGGGAGGAGCTGAAGCAGCCGCGATGCAGGTGCATCCCTGCCTGTCCCGCAGCATCCGCTCCCCAGCTCGGGGATGGCGGGCGGGGAAAGGGCCGTGGCAGAGCCCTCACCCCAGGCTCCGCAGCGGGCAGGCGGGATGCCGGAGCTTGTGGCAGAGCTGCAGAACGCCGTCGGCTTGCAGCTCGTTGTCACTCAGGTCCAGGCAGGTGAGACGGGGCCCCTGCAGCAGCTGCGCAGCCAGGGCTGGGCAGCAGGCGCCCGACAGCCGGCAGCTCCCCAGCCTGTGGGGCCGAGGGAAACGGGCAAGGAGGGCTTTGGCCTCCACTTGCTGAGCTGCTCCAGGGGGGAAGGGCAGTGCAGCGGGTGAGGTCCTGGTAGCAGCAGCAGCAGCAGGGGCCAGTGAGGTGGGAATACGGCAGCTCAAAGGGAACGTCTCGGAAAGACCCTCAGAGGCGGCCCGAGTGTCCCCAGGGGTATCCGTGGAGCCGGCAAGCTCCTGTCCCCTGTGCCCGAGGCAGCAGCCACCCAGGCACACACCGCCCTCCGGTTCGGGTGCCTCCAGCCAGCGGCCCCGCTCAGCGCTCCGTGCCGTCCGTGCGTGCCGAGACAAGGAAGACTCGACCACTCAATATGAGTGCGAAACAAGCTTCGTTTATTTGAGCTTCAGCATACATTCTTATAGTGTGGTTAATTAGATAATGCATATTCTGTAACCGCATATCATTATTGGCTATTTGTTTCAACGTCCTAAATCTGGCTGCTTGCCCTATGTATAGATACATATTAACTTTTTGACTGGTTTTCTGCATTCTTGCTGGCTATTCTACATTCCTTTTGACCACTGATGACTCCTTATATGTAGCACGGCGTACGGGTCTGTCCTTTGGTCAATGGAGCGCTTAAGTGCCATCAGGAGTTCCGCTAGTCGGTGCTTTTGAACATCTCTAATCATCGCTTCCTCAATTCTGTTGGCAATATCTGCAACGTAAAGTGAGTCTGTGACGATGTTAACAGGTTGGCTCATCCAGTTGGTAAAGACCCAGACCACTGCCGACAGTTCTAGGGTTTGTAACGAGTCCTCTGGTGTTGCAGGAGTGATTTTGTGTCGCCATTGCTTCTCCTCCATCCACGTCGCAGCAGCTGTACGGGAGCGTTTGCCGGCTCTGTATAGACAGTCACTGCCCCTGAGAGCGGGGGGGCTGACCGCAATGGCTTTACCAACCATCGGTGGTTGGACATCCACGCCAGCGTAGGAGGCTGGAGAGGTCGGATACTGATGAGTGTTCCCTCTTCCAGCAGCGCTGCTTGGAGTTCCATGGAATTCTGTAAGTACCAATTCAGGTCATCCAGCTTCAATGGTTGCTGTATTTCCCCTGGCGATGTTCCTAGGATCTCCCTTATCCTTTGGCGGCCGCGTTTGATAAGATTTGCCATTGTAATGATATCTTCTTGAATCGATTTCCGCGGCTGAAGGGGAGGTGCTAACCTACTGGACCCTCCCACATGCCTGTCTTGGGGTCCTTATACAGGACCTTCATGCGTGGTACCGGTGGCTGCGCCACTCCCTGGTAATGCATTAAGATAGGCGGTAGGTCCTGATCACCAAATATGCACAGGTGATTTAGTACAAACAGGGTTTTAGAAAGCCTTTCTCTACTATCTGAAACCTCTTTATGTTTAGCCAAGTAACCTTTTAATGTCGCATTTGCTCGTTCTACCATTGCCTGCCCTGTCGGGGAGTGAGGAATTCCTGTAGTATGCTTTATGTCCCAGTGTTGCATGTATTTTTTTAACAAGGCACTACAATAAACAGGGCCATTGTCTGTTTTGATAGCTTTGGGTTTGCCTAATACTGCAAAGCAGCTAGTAAGGTGCCTTACAACAGGTGCGTGTGTCAGCGGAGCAGTCCGGGCCCGGTGCCCGGCAGCGCGGGGGGCTGGGGCAGCGCAGCTCTTCCCGCCGCCGCACAGCGAGGGAGCGCCGCGGTGTGCTGCTGAGGAATTGCTGTGCTGCAGGTGGGTGGGGAGCAGCTGCAGCTCCAGCTGCTCGCTTTGCTCGGGCTGGGAGGCCGAGACAAGAGGCCGGGATGTGCGGACACATAGCATAACAAAGTGATTCAAGGGAATCAGAAGTTAAAGGATAACTTGTAGCGAGTATTTGATAGCTTGATAACCTAATAAACAGAGTATTGTTTACTTGACATTCACTGTGTTTGCCAAACAAGGACTATGATACTCATGTAACCTCCATGCTCCCAAAAAATCAAGTATGTTTTTAGGACTTTGGACAGAGACTCAGAACGCATGCCTTAAAGAGGATCTCCTGTCCTCATTAGAAAAGACCCCCGGAGCCTCCCCCACCCACGAAACGGATCTACACAGGCTCGAGGATATGGAAATGACTTTTGAACTCATTATAATACGAAGAGGGGAAAGGTTTTACATATGTATAAGTGGATTGAGAAATTCCAGGAATGTGTAACAGTGTAACCATATATATACCGGGATATACGGGCGCGCAGGTTTTGAAGGGCTACCTCCCATGTGCCCGGCGCTGTAATAAACGTGCCGGCTTTACAACTTAAATTTATATAGCTTGTGAAGTTTTGCCTCTATTTCCTAAGTCAAACTGGCCACGTGAGGGATGCGGATAGAGACAGCAGGAGACGAGGATCAGGACGAAGAGCGAGAGGTTTGTGTGCTTGGAATGTGAGGGGTCAGAGCACAGGGACCCTTCTCGGGGAATCCAGCTCAGGCAGATGCTGTGTTCCTGTGCCAGGAGTAAGCGGATTTCTTTAGTGAGACACCTGGGAGTGTGCCGTGGGAAACCTGGGGTGGAACTAATGAGGGAGCGAGGTCTGGGTGCGGGAGTGGGCTTCCCGGTTTCGGGAGCCACTGGGGCCACCGTGGGTCAGCGGAGCCGCGGCTGTGAAGGGGCGCCGGTGGCAGCAGTGAGAGTTTCCTGCGTTGGGAGTGTGCTGACAGCGAGTCTGGTAAATGATGGGGCGGGGAAGTTTCCTGAGCGGCGCGGCTGCCGAGCTGCAGGGGAGCGGAGCGGCGGGGCAGGGGCAGCGCGGAGCCGCGGCGTTATCGCGGGCAGCGCAGGTGTCAGGAGCCGCGGTGGGTCGATGGCGAGGCCGGGAGGCGCCGGGGGGTAAACCGCCTCCTTCCTGCGCTGGCGGCGAGGCGAGCGCGGGGCCACAGCTGCGGCAGCAGCGCCATCCATGTGCCAGCGCCGCCGCGAGGGACCGGGGAGCTGCCACCTGCCATTGCCGCGCGGAGCCGGGGGCTGCTGCCACCCCCCGCGGGGGCTGCGGGCACCCCGAGAGGGGAGCACCCCGAGCATGGGGGCTTCGGGCGTTGCCTCCTGCCGGACCTGGGGGTGGTCCCGGGGAGGCTCTCGTTAGGATTTGGGGTGCGGTGTGTCCCCGTGAGGATGGCTCCTGCCAGGCTTCAGCAGCTGAGTTGGAGCCACGGGGGGGTACAGGAAGGGCCCCCGCGGCCCAGGTGTTTCGGGGGGGGCTGTGTGCCCCCAGGGACATCCGGGTGCCAGCCCCCTGTGGCGAGGCGTGTGACGCCAGAAGCAGAGCCGAGGCTCATATTTGGGCACGGAGCAGGTTATTGGTGCCGTGGCCCCGCAGCCGGGCGATCAGGCGCCTCATAAAGGCCGCCCTGGTGCTGCTGCCCGCATAGGCTGGGGCGCTGCCGAGACATCCCGTGGCTGCGCTGGGCTCGGGGCCGGTGGCATGGGGCCGATGGCGGCGCTGGGGCTGCTGCTGTGCGTGCGGCTGTGCGGGGGTGAGTGCCGGGCGGCTGGCAGCGGGGCCCGCGGCGGTGCCGGGCCCGGCTGAGCTCCGTCCGTGCCGCAGGCTCCGCGGAGCTGCGCCTGGTGGGCGGCGGCGGGCGCTGTGCCGGGCGAGTGGAGGTGAAGCACAGCGGTGAGTGGGGCTCCGTCTGCGTCTTCGACTATGACTGGGAAGCGCTTTGGGCCGTGGTGGTGTGCCGGCAGCTGGGCTGTGGCCGGGTGGCCAAAGCGTCGCAGTATTCCCTGTTCGGACAAGGCAGCGGGCGGATCTGGCTCCAGCCCTTCTTCTGCGGCGGCACCGAGGATGTGCTGGAGGAGTGTCAACACTTCGGATGGGGAGAGCACTACTGTGGCCACGATCGGGATGTGGGGGTGATCTGCACAGGTGAGGGGACACGCTGGCAGTGCTGGGCTACCAGCATTGTGCTGGAACGTCCAGGGCAGGGCTGAGCTATGTCGGTTTTCCGGTGCAGATGGCGTGGAGCTGAGGCTGGCGGGCGGCAGCAGCCCCTGCGCTGGGAGGGTGGAGGTGAAGCTGCGTGGACACTGGGGCTCAGTGGCAGACGACAGCTGGGACATGGATGACGCTGAGGTGGTGTGCCAGCAGCTGGGCTGTGGCTCGGCCGCCGGCGCCTACTCTGCCCTCGACCGCTTCGGCGCAGGGAACGGGACTGTCCATCTAGCCGCGGTTGACTGCAGTGGGAATGAGGCCACGCTCTGGGACTGTGAGATCCGTGGCTGGGGACCGTATAATGGCACCGTCCATGACTACGACACTGCTGTTGTCTGCCAAGGTAGGCGTCGGGCTGTGGGGAGCTGTGGCACTTCACGGACATCCCTCCGTTGTGTCGACACTGAGGCTGTGTTGCTCCCGCAGGGTTTTCCCGGCTGGTCGGCGGCGATGGAGCGTGCGCTGGGCGTCTGGAGGTGCGGCAGCGGCGGGCCTGGGTCCGTGTGTGCGAGGATGAGGTGGACATGAAGGTGGCCCAGGCGGTGTGCCGGGAGCTGGGCTGCGGCACGGCGCTTGCCATGGGCGGCAGTGGCCGGTTTGGGGCGGGATGGGGGCCGTTCTGGGAGGGGGGCTTCCAGTGCAATGGCAGCGAGCCCCTCTTGAGTGCCTGCGGCCAGCGAGCGCCCCAGGGCCAGGGCTGCAGCGGCCCCGCCAGCGTCATCTGCTCCCGTAAGTGCCGGGGACAGCGGGGGGCTGCTGGGCTCCCTGCAGCGTCACCGCCCTCATTGGCCTTTCTGCCACAGCCTACACGGGCTTCCGGCTGGGCAACAGCAGCTCGGCATGCGCCGGGCGGGTGGAGGTGGCGGCTCGGGGCACGTGGGGCTCCGTGTGCGCCAGCGAGTGGGAGCTGCCCGACGCCCACGTCCTGTGCCGCCACCTGGGCTGCGGCCGCGCCTTGGCCGTGCCGCCGGGAGGCTCCTTCGGCAGCGGCGAGGGGCCACTGCGGCCGGACGCTTTTGGCTGCAGCGGCAGCGAGCGGCACCCGGGCGAGTGCCCCGTGGCCGTGCTGGGCAAGGCCCCGTGCGCCCCTGGAAACGCCGCCGCCGTCAACTGCTCAGGTGTGTATGGCACCTGCGGGAGGAGCCCTGAGGGCTTTTGGGCCGCCCCAAGCACTGCGATCAGAGCAGGCAGGGCTGTTTTGGGGTGATGGGAAGGGCTGAGTCACGTCATTTTACAGGCATGGTGGAGTCCCTGCGGCTGGTGGAGGGTGAGACTCGGTGTGACGGGTGGCTGGAGTTGGCCATAAGCTCCGGGGAGTGGCGCCGTGTGCCAGGAGAGCTTTCGATCACACGGAATTTCAGCAAAGTGTGCTGGGAGCTGGGCTGTGGAGGGGTAGACAAGAGCGATGCTGTCGCTGGCAAGGCCAGGCTGTATGAACTGAAGAGAACGGAGCTGGCCATCATGCAAAGGGTGATCAAAACCATCCAGGGCATGACCACCATGCTGACCAATAGGACCAAAGGGAAGGACGATTTCGATTTTGAAAACTTTGAAGGGTCTATGACCACTGCATCAGCCGGCATTCCCCACGGGGCAGCCATCTTCTGCTCAGGTGAGTGTCCCGAGAAGGGCTGGAGGTGCCGATGCCCCAAGCAGCCACCCCAGCAGGGTCCTTCCATGCCCGCAGGCAGCCGACGGGTGAGGCTGGCGGGGAGCTCTGGGCGCTGCGCCGGGCGGGTGGAGGTCTATTCCGGTGGCAGGTGGAGCAGCGTGTGCCAGGAAGGCTGGGACCTGCAGGACGCGGCCGTTGTGTGCCGGGAGCTGGGATGCGGCACGGCGCTGGAGGCCCCGAGCTCGGCGCGCTTCGCTGCTGGCCCGGGGCCGCTGTGGCCGTACATCCCCGAGTGCTCCGGGAGCGAGGAGTCTCTCTGGGAATGCGGGCGCTCGGAAGGGCACGAGTGCGAGCGCGGCGGCGGGGCAGGGGCCGTGTGCTCAGGTGGGTGCCGGGCGCCCCCAGCTCAGGGTGCGGCGGAGTCCCCCGGGGGCTTCTGGGCTGTGCCGTGACCCCCCCGCACCTCTTGCAGAGCAGCTCTCCGTGCGGCTGGCGGGTGGCAGCGGGCGCTGCCGCGGGTACCTGGAGGTGTCCCGCAACGACACCTGGGGCCGCGTGTGCGCCAACGGCACCAGCGACAGCACGGCTGGCACCGTCTGTCGTCAGCTGGGCTGTGGGCACAGGGGGTGGCTGTCGGCCGGCCCTGCCCAGCAGCCAGCCCCCGCCTGGTTGGCGTGGGTGGGCTGTGAGGAGGAGGCTCGCTCGCTCTGGGGGTGTCCCTCGGCACCCTGGCGCTTGCAGAGCTGCGGCCCTGGCGGGGACGCCTACGTGGCTTGTGAGGAGGAGGACACTGATGGCACCGCTGAGACAGCCACCACTCCGTATCCGGACAACGCCAGCAGCACAGGTATCTCTGCCGGTGTCGGCACCCCCTACGCCGGGCTGGCTGGGATCCCCCTCCCCTCACTGCTTGCCCGTGTCCCCACAGGCATCCCCATCAGAACCACCCCGGCCGTGGGGACTGTGTCCGTGCCAGCTGTGCTGTGTGTGGTGCTGGGGACGCTGCTGTGCCTGGCCCTGGGTGCCCTGGCCGCGCTGCTGTGCCGTGCCCGCGCCTGGCGCCGAGGTGGGTCCCGGCGGGTGGGTGCCAGGAGAGAGCCGGTTTGCGGGTTCTGGGGCTCCCGCCCTGCAGAACAGCTCCGAAGGCGGGCAGGGGTGGTCCTGGTGCCCCCCAGGGTGCCCATGCCCCCAGGTAAGTGCTGCCTGTCATTGCAGGCGCTGGCAGAGCTGCGGATGCCATCTCCAACGCTGTGTACGAGGAGCTGGACTACACGGCAATGCCCGAGTACCAGGAGGTGCCCAGTGGCCCAGGTGGGTGCAGCCCGAGTGCCCCAGCTGCGCCCGGAGAGAGGGCTCTGCGCCACAGCCCCACGGCAGCTCCGGGTCCTGGTGGCCTGGCCCTGGCTCCTCGCCATGGGCTGGGGCTTTCCCTCGGTCCCGTGGCAGCTCCTCCCGTGTGGTGTGAGGTTGTGCCACCTGCGGTGCCACTTGAGGCCTCTGCTGAGTCCCTCTTTACCCCCTGCAGGCTCTGTGTCAGAGGGATCGGTGAAGAAGCTGCCGTATTACACTGAGGACAGCATGGAGGGAAGTGACACCGAGGCAGCCCCAGGTAGGAGCACAGGGCAGGAAGCCCACGGGGAGCACAGGGGACAGAGGACACACCTGGTTTGGGGAGCTGAGGGAACAAATTCCCCCCTTGTTAATGTGCAGCAAAGTAACGTCTTTCCTAGAGGGATCCGAGGGCCACCAGCGCATGTCTGCTGGCAATGCCGGAGGGGATGCCACAGCCAGACCCCTGTCATAGCCACTGGGTCACTGCCATGGACCCCTGTGCCTGTCCCAGATCCCCCTGCCTGGCTCGAGCATGGAACCCTGGATGGCTATGATGATGCCCTGGATGTGGCAGAGGAGTCCCCTGCTCCCAGCACTGGGGACATCTCTGAGGGAGTGGCATGTAGGAGAGGGATCCGTGTGCTCCCCACAGGTAAAAGGGATCCCAGCTGCCCTGTTGCCTCTGCAGAGGCACTGCATGGCAGGGTTTGGCTGTGGGGGTGGGCAGGGATCCAGCGACAGATCCAAGGGTGCTGCAGCCAGATCCCTGGATGGGTCGGTCAGAATGGACACGGGGCTGCCACCCTCAGGCACATTTCTGTGCTGTCCCCCAGGTGGGATCGACTCCCCTCCAAGTCCCCCAGGAGCCACCAGGGACCCCCCGGAGCAGCCCCTGGAGCACAGGGACTATGATGATGTCGGTAGCAGCAGCATCCTGGGAACGTCACCATGAGGATATCCTGGGCGTGCCGCAGCCCTGGGGACATGTGTGTGGCAGTGTGGGGTGGCCCTGTCACCAGGCAGTGTGGCCTTGCCCACAGAGGTCACCTGTCTGTGCCCAGCACTGCAGCACTGCAGGAAATGTGTTCCTGTGTAGGGAAAATCTTTGATTTCGGTGTCAATTTCCATTTTTTCGTAATAAAACTTAAACTGGTCAGAGTCACTCCCAGGGCTGAGACCTTCCTTGAGTCTGGAACCTCCATCCCGGGTACACCAGCCTTGCCTCAGGGATTTGTGGCAGGAACTGGAACCACTGACACATCCCTGGGCATGGTGGGCTTATGGGGAAGAGTGCAGGGGGATTGCTGGGATTGGCTGTGGGATCTTTATTTGGCACTGCCAAATGCACACAACTGTTCCCAGCAAGGCTGAGGGGAAAAGGGAGAGGGCAGGACCAGCCCCCGCAGAGGCAGCAGGATCTTCTCCATATGCCCCATGGGTGGGGCAGGCTCTGAGCCTCTCACAGCACGGAGAGCTGGGCTGGGAATGGCTGTGGATGTTGGAAGGACATTTCCTAAAGGAGGGGAGGTCTCCTGAAGGAGGGAAGTGCCTTCCTGCCCCGCAGCAGGACCCCGCGGTGGCAGGGCAGCCGGGCCATGGCCCCAGCCGGCTCCAGGAGGTTCCCAATCTTGAGGTCGGGCTGCAGTGCCCGCAGGGCATCCAGTTCCTGCAGCAGGGCTTGGCTGAAGCCCTCCGTGCTCAGCCTGGGTGTGAAGGATGCAGGAAAAAATGACAAGGTGTTGGAGGTTGTGGGGAGGGAGGAGCTGAAGCAGCCGCGATGCAGGTGCATCCCTGCCTGTCCCGCAGCATCCGCTCCCCAGCTCGGGGATGCCGGGCGGGGACAGGGCCGTGGCAGAGCCCTCACCCCAGGCTCCGCAGCGGGCAGGCGGGATGCCGGAGCTTGTGGCAGAGCTGCAGGACGCCGTCGGCTTGCAGCTCGTTGTCACTCAGGTCCAGGCAGGTGAGACGGGGCCCCTGCAGCAGCTGCGCAGCCAGGGCTGGGCAGCAGGCGCCCGACAGCCGGCAGCTCCCCAGCCTGTGGGGCCGAGGGACACGGGGAAGGAGGGCTTTGGCCTCCACTTGCTGAGCTGCTCCAGGGGGGAAGGGCAGTGCAGCGGGTGAGGTCCTGGCAGCAGCAGCAGGGGTCGGTGAGGTGGGAATAGGGCAGGTAAAAGGGAACATCTCGGAAAGGGAACATCTGGGAAAGACGCTTAGAGGCGGCCCGAGTGTCCCCAGGGGTATCCGTGGAGCCGGCAAGCTCCTGTCCCCTGTGCCCGAGGCAGCAGCCAGCCAGCCACACACCGCCCTCCGGTTCGGGTGCCTCCAGCCAGCGCTCAGCGCTCCGTGCCGTCCGTGCGTGCCGAGACAAGGAGGACTCGACCACCCAATATGAGTGCGCAACAAGCTTCGTTTATTTGAGCTTCAGCATACATTCTTATAGTGTGGTTAATTAGATAATGCATATTCTGTAACCGCGTATCATTATTGACTGTTTCAACGTCCTAAATCTGGCTGCTTGCCCTATGTATAGATACATATTAACTTTTTGTCTGGTTTTCTGCATTCTTGCTGGCTATTCTACATTCCTTTTGACCACTGATGACTCCTTATATGTAGCACGGCATACGGGTCTGTCCTTTGGTCAATGGAGCGCTTAAGTGCCATCAGGAGTTCCGCTAGTCGGTGCTTTTGAACATCTCTAATCATCGCTTGCTCAATTCTGTTGGCAATATCTGCAACGTAAAGTGAGTCTGTGACGATGTTAACCGGTTGGCTCATCCAGTTGGTAAAGACCCAGGCCACTGCCGACAGTTCTAGGGTTTGTAACGAGTCCTCTGGTGTTTCAGGAGTGATTTTGTGTCGCCATTGCTTCTCCTCCATCCACGTCGCAGCAGCTGTACGGGAGCGTTTGCCGGCTCTGTACAGACAGTCAGCTGTGACC